>NC_134541.1:66436666-66746407 GCF_050624435.1 Tenrec ecaudatus | reverse complement strand
GTTCAATGAAGCAAACATTTTATTAAAAATCTCTTACATACTTGGCTCAGAGTGAATAATTCAAAGGTGAACTAAGCGTGGTTTCTAAGTATAAGGATCTTACAGTATAGTATTGGTAAAAAGGCTGTCCTTTCTTCTTCCTTTCTTCCTTTCCACGCAACCCCACAAATGTAGAGGATTGCACTAAAGAAGAAACATTGTGGGGGAGGGGGAGGGGAAGAACATGGGAACTGGCCTTAAAAGTTAGCTCTCTTACTCTCTAACTTGTGATACTGGGAAGGAAGTTTAAGCTTATTTAGTTTCAGTTTTTATTTATATGTATACCAAGAATATTGTGGTGGATTGAAATTTCTTTATGGTTCTTCTACCCAAGTTTCTGTAGCTCCCACCAAAGGATTGGGTGGAACTTTGCAAACAGAGAATGTGTAACACTCATAGAGGGGATTGGTTAGTTTTCGTTACCACTCCCCCTCGCCTTAAAGACGTGCCGTCTCTGAAGCAGCCACAGAGAGAATGACCACGAGGACCACCAGGAGAAGCCGTCCACGATCTCTGACGTGGTGGAGGCTGCTGAGATCAGCTGCACCAGAGGCTGGGCCTTGGCGGCTCCGAGGGGCAGCACTGAGTCTATGCAGCACCGTCTTCTCCTCCAGCGGGAGACTATGGAATTGTGAAACAGAGGAACAAGTGGGTTGGCTTCCCAGCCCCTAGAGCACAGGTCCTCAAACTTTGTAAACAGGGGGTCAGTTCACTGTCCCTCAGACCCGTTGGAGGGCCGGACTATAGTTAAAAAAAAAACAAAACTATGAACAAATTCCTATGCACACTGCACATATCTTATTTTGAAGTCAAAAAGCAAATGGGGCAAAAACACCCGGTGGGTCAGATAAATGTCTTCAGCGGGCCGCATGTGGCCCGTGGGCCGTAGTTTGAGGATACCTGTCAGAGGCAAAGGCCAAGGGATCACGTGGCTGAAAGACTGAGAACTGGAGGTAGACCAGTAACTGTATCCTGACTATTTGCTGATCCTCACATGTGACAACTTATTCACTTCCCTAATCAGCCCCCTTAGTTGTGAGTTCTAGACACCATTGCAACCAATTGTCAAACAGCATAGAAGTAGGGTCTTGTGGGAGGAACATAGATAGAATGGGGAGGCGTGCTGACCCTTGCCTCGTAGCAGTAGGGAAGCCATGAGGAAGCCAGAAGTCAGATATGGTCTCTATAGCCATTTTCAGAAACTATTAATGATACATATCTTGTAGGACTAATGTAAAGATTAAAGAAGATGATGTATATGAAAGGGTTTGACACATGAAGCAAAACAAAACAACGACAACCCAAAAGTTACTCCCATTAAGTAAATTCTGACTCACAGAGACCTTGCATGACAGAGTCTCCGACCCACTTTGGGTTCTGAGACAATAAGTTTTAAGGGTGCCCGGTAGACTGAACCTGTCACAGAGGGGTTAGCAGCCCAGCAAAGACTGCACTGCATGATCAAAGATTAGACATCTTCATTGAATATAAGGCAAACAAAAATGCTAAGGAAACAAACACACCAAAAAAACGTATCCATAGTTGCAGAGATGGGGGTAAGATTTATGGAAGGGACCATATGTGAGAACGACCTTGAAGGGTGAAGGAGAGGGGCGGCTGTGGGTCAATGACTATACATGTCAGATGTTCTGATCCTGACATATGGTACTCTGTTAGCTTCCCCATGAAATCCCCTTCATCGTGTGTATTGTCTGTGTGTTCTGGGTGGGCATTCCAATGGATTATAAATCCAGCAGAGGTACAGAGAGCCATGGAGGAATGATTGGTATCAGAAAAGGGTAAAAAGGGGTGGAGGATGGAGGCATGCCTGACTTCTGTCTCGGGGCATTCGGCCCTGAGCTGGTCTAGAGATGAATTCCTCTTCAGCCCATTGAAGTCTGAGGAGGTCAGACGTGTCCCCGTTCCATTTTCTTAGTGCTAAATGCCTCAAGGGGCTAATGTCTGAAGTGGGAGGGTCAAAGGGTCCCTATGAAACACGCACTGGGAGATAACACTTGCACATCTTTGAAGTGCTACATGCCCTTGAGTCTGGGGCCTCCGGAGAGCGCTTTGGTTACTGGCTAGTGTTCCGAGGCTGGCAGGCCCTTCTGCAGCCCAGGGGGTTTGAGATGCACGCCATGGAGGAGGTGGTGGGCTGAGGGGGGACAGTGAAGCAAGGGTAGGAACCGTCGAAGCCCCGAGAAGACAAACCAGGGAGCAAAGACAGAGTGAAAAGCATGGGTTCTAGAGCTGGCTCCGAGAGGGTGCCAGCCGGGCGTTACGGGCCAAAGCTGAGAAAGTGGAGGCACGCAGATGGATATCAAAGTACTCAAAAGCCAGCAGAACACCCCCAACTTGATTTCCCTGTGCGCCTGCTGGGCCAACTCAGCTTTGTCGTGAACACCGAGTGTCTTCAATGCTGACTCTACCACCTCTCAGGGCATCTGCCAGGTGCAGCTCTTGGTTGGAAGGCTAGTCCTCTGTCTGCCATGAGCGAGTGCAGGCTGTGACCAGGCCACCTTGGTAGCAGTCCCCATCGCCAGGTACCAGGCCTCGTGCAAAGAGCTCTATAGACATTTGTTATTTGCAGAATTATATGCATTAGCCCCTTGATAAAACCAACCCAGACAAAATCCCAACCAGTTGTCTTAGCGTCAGCTCTGACTCTGGAGTGGTGACCTATCGGGAGTGGCTGCCATCAGTCAGAAGCAGCTCCCAGGCCTTTCTTCCAAAGCACTTATGGGTGAGTTTGAATGGCCAGCCTTTTGGTAGGCAGCTGAATGCTTAACCATTTACACTACCAGTTGGAATACTGCCCCTCTCCCCACTCCCTGCAGTGAGAGAGGGGCCGCTGATATGCAATTCATGGCTAGCCACCAGGTAATACGCACTTGAACTGAACCATGGAATCTGCCCAGAGGCTTCCCACATCGGGACAGAAAATATTACGGCACAAGGTGAAAATCTAGGTTTCTAAAGAAAAAAACTGTAGGAGGGACTCGCAAAGCCTTTGTTAATTAAAAACATGAATAGCTCTTCAGGGAACATTCCCTGCCTCCCAGTCTCTCTCTTCAAGCTGAATGGCAGATAAGGCTTTGGACCACATTTAATTAAATGCCTGCCCCGACTGCTTCCTGCGTATCTTGTTTTATTTCCTTCCTTCTTTCCATGCTAAAGAGGGCTGGGGCTAATACTAATGCATATGCTGTTAAACCTTTTTAATTAACTTCAACTTCTCCCACAGATTTATGTTTAAACAGTAAATTTTTTGTTGATACTCAAATACATAGGCGGCACTCGGAATGATGTACGAGTACTCTTGTCCTCAAAATGATTCCTCATGAGTTACCACCAGAGACGGTTTTATGAGCCTCTTTTATTAAAATAGTAATACTCGGCAAGGCAATAATGTTTTACCACCGGCAGCTAATTAACCCACCCCACCCGCTCACAGGTCAACATGAGCCTCTGCAGGTCCGTGATGCGATCGCCCCGTGGGTCCTGCTCATCCCTCTGAGTCAGCGCAGAATTCATTGGGTTTCTGCTCCTGCGGCGGTGAGTAATGATTTTCATTTAAAACACATTTTTGTTCTTGGACCATAGCTCAATCTATTATTATCGTTATTTATTTTGTTCTTGTTTAGTATCTTCCCTGCCTGGTGTATCAGGATGTCTGATCTGCAGTTGACCTTCCGGAACAGAATTTAATCATGCCTTGGAAAATCCAATGGATTTAAAACTCCTGTCTAATTGCAAAATCCATTTATTTTCCTGTAACTCTGAATTTGTGCGCCGACTATTTTTAATCATGATCTACGCTGTCAGTTGTAATTGCAACTCAGCGCCACTCTGTCAACAAAACCAATCTACCTGCCCAAGTTCTCCTGCCGTTCGTCATGTCGGAACAACACTTTTCCCCACCAGCCAATGTACTTCTATTCCATGCTGTACCCTTGACGACCCAATTATTTCAATTTTGGCATCACATTCAGAAGAGAGTTTAATGATTCTCAAAAGTATAAACTGAATTTTTAGTCCTGCAGCTATTTAGTAACGGTGATGCCACTTAAGCATTTAGAAAGTATTCCTCGTCCTCCCACCACTGACAGCCGGAAGGCCAGATGGTCATCGCAGGCACTTTTCTGGGCCCGTCCAAGGGGAACCTTACCATCAGCACTGTAGTTACAAAGCCCGGACTTAACCTTGCTACTCTGTCAGGGGCCATAGAAAGGAAGGCCCCACCCTAGACCTAGACCTCTGGGTTTCAACTTGAAGTCAGGGCAGGGCCTTGCACATCCATTTTAGTCAACTCATCTATTCACACATTCAACAACTATTTAATAAGGAAGTTCTTTACTGAATAGAGGGGCGCGGGTGTCATAGTGGGTTAAGAGTTGGCCTGCTGTCCCCCAAGGGCCACACCAGAAGGACTCAGCGTAGAATCCTGATAGAAGGAATGGGGCGCTACCTCAAAACTACTGGTACCCTTGGACTTAGGACTGAAATTCCCTGATGGGAGAACAAACAAAGGATGGCCACCCCCAAGACAATGGAAATGGTGGTTGTTGGACGTTGGATGGAGCCCCTGGTTTAGTGGCCATCCAATGAAAGGGGACCCAGAACCACCTTATATTTAGTATCTCAATGCTCTCCTTGCATTAATGTAACAGGTATGAATCAGAGAGGCAAGGATCTGTCCTGGTAAGGAATGCTACAGGAGATGTCCCCCCTAGCACCAAGCACCATGTTCAATCAAGAAAGACATCACTCTGTACGCAGCAATAGCTCATGGACTGCAGCTTGCACTTGGAGTATACACGCTGAAACTCCTCATACCAACAGTACCTTAACATCTATGCCATAGAATGAAAGGCACATGGGCACAAGGCAACCATCTTTTACCCCAGGGGTGTTCTTTTGGGGCTTTGTTTTTGTTTTAATATGACTACCAAAGTAAACCAGAGTCATTCCTAACCAGTGAATGAGCAGATGGATTTGGGCTTCCACTTAATGCTAGCTCCAATCCAAGAACAGTTTGTTCTTACAACTCAATCCTCACCTTCTTGCAATGATCACCGAAGACAAGGGTGCCACAGCAAAGTTTGAAGAAGTAAGCAGATGATGCTTAATCTCTATTAGAATATTATAGATATTATTAGAATCTCTGTTAGAAAATTATTTGCTATCTATTAGAATAGTGTCTGGGGTTTAAGAGGATTGTATTCAAACAAGCATCCACCTAAGTGAGGGGTCAACTAAGTTCACATGGAAGAAGCACACCAGCCTATGGGAACCAAAGATGATGAAAACAAAATCCAAATATGATGAAGGAGAAAGTATCAGAACTCAAATTTTGAACCCCCAGTTTATAGAAGGCTCTGGAGGAAAATGGGGGCTCAGAATCCATCTGCAGGGTATCTAGTGAGATTAAGTCTCTGGCAGATCCCCTCTGGCCGCAGGCGAGGGGCTGGAGCAACTTTACAATCAGCCAGAGTTGATTGTAAACTTGATTACGGTGGATCAAACCACGATATACGATACTGGGTCAGTTGACCTCCCTCTTGACCCAACACGAATTAGTTGTAGGCCCAAATACTTTTCTCTTGTTCCCCTTCAGAAATTTCTTCTCTGGCTTTTAAAATATTGTTAGTGGTCTTTTCTTTCTTGTTCTTTATTTTAATCTTTATATTATTGTTATTTTTGTTCTTTCTGCTTCATTTTATTTTTTATGTTTCTGCTAGGTTCCCAAGTCTGTGAAGCACAGAAGGAGTGCCTGCGCAGACGCAACGACTGATGCAACGGTTTATGGAGACTGTGCGGTGGGAGGGGAGTTGGGGGGCAAACAGTGAATATAGGAGGGGGGAGGAAGCACTAGAACTGATCGTGATGATGTATATACAACTTTTTAAAAGAGAAAGTTAGCGCTGGAAAGTATGATGTGTGAATTTTATATAAAGAAAATTACTGAAAAAGAAAAAAGACGCCAAAGTTGACCAATGGGACAGGAGGAGGCATTGTTGCTGGGGCACTGAGGTTTTGTTAACGGTGGAGGAGTGATTTGGAAAACGAAAACATTGGCGGATGCACAACATGAAGAGCCTAATCAGTGGCACCGGATTTTTCCATGTAGAAGTTGTTGACTTGGAGAATAGCTTGTTGTGTATATTTTTGCCACAATTAAAAAAAATAAACTAATAACAATGAATACAAGGAAGAAGAGAATGTTCTACAATTTGTTGTGGTGATGATTGAACAACTCTTTTTAATATAATTCAACTCTTGAATTGTATGATATGTGGACCAAGTGCCAATAAAACTGGGGTTTGTTTGTTTGTTTGTTTTGTTTGCAAAGAGTTGGCCTGCTAATGGAAAGGTCAACAGTTAAAATCGACCAGCTGCTGCCCTGGAGAACGAAGAAACGTATTCCCATAAGAGTTAGTCTTAGAAAGGTCCTGGGCCAGTTCTACTCCGTCCCATGGGCCACTGGGAGCCAGAATGGACTTGATAGTGATGAGGGTTGAGAGCTATTGAATAAGGAAACAGGCTCAGCAAAGAGACTGAGTTGTATGAGATGTGCTACTTTCCGCTAAGCAAATGCAGCCTCAAGCCCCCAACTGAGGCCAAGTTCTTTCTATGCTTCGTTTGTGCATGTGTCTCCCCTGCTCATCCAGTGAACACTGATCACGGGTAGAGCGCTCTCTGGGGACTGAACAGCTTTCAAGGCAGATCTACTCTATCAGCTACTCGTGGAGGCTCTGCCATCGAGCACATTCAGGTCTGATCACAGCCCACCCTTCCAATGCTACATCTTGGGCCAAATCACAGACACCATCATCCAGTTTGTTGCCAGAGCCTCCTAATGGTTTCCCGCTTCTGTCTTTGTCTCTCTACAGTCGCCTCTCAGCAGAGCAGTCTGTGCCATGCTTGTAAAACCCAACTCAGGTGCTGCTATTTCTCTGTTCAGAAGTTCTCCAGTGCCCTTCCATCACAGTAAAAGGCAAGCGCCTTCCCATGATTCACACCACCCTGTAAGGGGTGGGGAGAAAGACAGGCCTTTCTACTCCCATAGGGGCTGACCGTCTCAGAAACACACGGGGCAGTTCTACCCCGTCTTACAGGGTTGCTGTGAGTCCGACTCAACTTGATGGCAGGGAGTTTGGTGTGGGTTTTTGAGTAAGGGATCTTGCCTCATTAGTTAATCTTTCATTTCACTCCGATTGTTCCCCTTACTGACTCTGCTCCAGTGATTATGGCCTTTTGATGTTCCTCAAATCCACCAAACATGCTCCTGCCTCCTGGCCAGCTTCTTAAGGGCCAGCACCTTGTTTACCCTGCCCCGTACTGCTGCTCCATAAACCCTTTCCCTGCTTTATTTTTGTCCAGAGTGCTTGTCACCACCTGACATTTATTTATTCTATTTGTCTGTTTATTTTATAAGCCCAGCCACTGGAATATCAACCCCATGAAGTCTTAGATAGTTGTCTGTTTTATTTACACACAGCACACGGGTCTTCAAAGAGTATTTGTTGAGTATGTATATATATTTATATATTTGTTGACATAGGCAAGTATCTGTTCAATATAAGATTTATGTGTTCAGAGAATGTACACATATGTATAAATTTTAAAAAACCATATATATGAGGATAGGTAAAACTTATTGTTATAAAGTCATAGCTTTATTAAATAAAGATATAAAAATGTGAAGCTATTGTTTCTCTCAACATATCCTGTATCTAAGTCTATACACGTCTGGAAATCGTGTTTCCAGTTCTCTAATTTTCTGAAAAATTCCATGCTCTTTGACAGCACATCGGAAACCTTTCAGTTTTAGAACCCTTGAGGGACTTCAAATCGTGTTCTTCTGAAATGTTCTTTGAATTTAGAGAACAGAATGGGAAAAGACCAGGGAGGTGGGTGAGGAAATTCTCCTGGACGACATTTGTTACCTTCAAAGAAGGAGCAGGCGCAGTTGCGATTGAAAAAAAAAATCCTAAGTGAAATTTTCCTGGACTTTTTCTTACTAGGGAAATTTTCAATTTTCTTAAAATGTCTCCAGGATTGGTATTCTATCCTTTGAGAAAACCTACCAAGATTATCCATTTAGAATCCACAGAGTCAGAAAACATAATCTCCGGCCTGACCTGTGTGCTTGACCTTACCTGGCCCAGCAGTTCTTGGAATGTATTGTTTGGATTGGGCCTCTTTCCTGAAGGTGCTGTAGCAAGACTAGATGAGCATATTCTGAGAGAATTTGCTGGTAACCATCACAGGTCACAGAAATATGTTTAAACATATTATGCTTGGAAAAAAACCCATTCATATGCAAATTGGAACCCCAATCGCAATACTTTTTGACTTAACCTTATGTGGGTACATATAAGTAATAAATCTACACATACCCATCTCCAACAAACACAGGCAATCAAATAAAAGGGATTCAAAAGTTCGTGGATAAATTCCATTACCTTTTAATTCCATTTTTTTCCTCAGAAAATTGTACAACCTCTTTGGATGTTAAAAGAGAATGAAGTATATTTTAAATAAACTAGAAATAAATAATTGTGGGCGATATAGTAAGCCATTTACTACTGAGCCGACCCCGACTTGGGATGTTCCTACATATGCCAACAGCGGTTGGTTTTTCAGAGGTAGATTACCATGTTTTCCTTTCCAAACACCTCCAGTAAACTCAAATTGTCTGGCTGTTAACTGTTCTCACCACCTAGGGATTCTGATGGTATTTCAAAGGATAGAAATTTCATTTTGCCTGGTTAAATGAGCCTGTTAGAAGCGTGGTCTGTAGCTACCAGCAGGTCTATTGAAAAAGCAGAGCATTCCTCAGTGAATGAGAAAATGGTGGCTTGTGGTATGAGCTCTTGAGAAAACAGAGGGAGATTCTTGGGAATTGAGGACTTGGTCTGGTGTAGGGTGTTCTCTGTCCTCCCACGATTTCACTGCCAATCCCAATGAAAATTCATCTGCAGGTCTCAAGCAGGTACTATTTCTGAGGATCGTGACTTTTTTTTTAAAAACAGATGTCCAAAAAAAAAAAAAAAAAAAACCCAACCCCCAAAACAGATGTCAGTAGAGAGTATCAGGAGGTTGTGGAGTCAGTGCACTTCCTAATGGCTGATTTTGACAAGAGCTGTCAGGTTGCTGCTAGTTATCCTGGAGTCTAACTAAAACCTGAGAATAAATCTCTTATTTTGATAGTACTTTAAAATAAATGGCAGCAGTTCATGCATAATTACTTCTGAATTATCTAGGGAATTTATCAGGTTTGATTATAGATGCATAATGAATTTACCAAATTTGTGGGTATTAGGAAGATATTAATTCCCTATGAAACCTCAAAATTCATTCATGTGCCATTTGTTTTCATTCCCTTTTTATAATAAGCAAATTAGTTCAAATTACTTGTACTTGTACAAGGTCTTGAAACACACATAAAGAAGGATTACAGTACAGAGCCCAATAAATGGGAAGCCTGAAAGACAGCATTAATTGTGATAAAGGGTAGATGCTCAATTTTCCCATTTGGGGTGATAATAACAGGTCTAATCATGACAGCTCCATAAAGTTGTGGGGAGGCCCTAATGAACACTTCTGAATTCAGAGACTTAAAAGAAGTGGGGGAGGCAGAGCTAAGCTGGCGCCCCACCAGACATTCCATGTCAACTCACTACAAACAACAAACCAAGTCAAACTGATGCAGATGACAATTCTAGGACCTTGAGAATCAAAATGAAAGATAAAGAAGTAGCTCCAATACCAGTAGGAAGAAGAAGCCGAGCAAAAGCAGTGCATGAGGAGACACGCAGAGGGGCAGCGTCTTGCCACTGGGCTGGTACAACCTGGGCCATTTTGAGGCATGCAAGAAGTGCTCCTGGGTGAGGAGCTTAGGATGGCAAGGTTATGGGATCCTCAGTAAGAGACAGTAGAGGGCAGAGAAATCAGGAGTGCAGAAGGTGAGAGCACACACTGCCTCTGAGAAGGAAAAGTAGAAGAAAGCAGGCAACCACAGAGCAGGAAGGGAGCCAGTAAAATATGGATAGAAGTAGTTAAGTCCCTTGTCATTTAGGTTAGGGACCCACATGTAGGGGAAGGCCTACAGGGTGGCAGCTGGAGATATTGGATTCTGACCCCCTTCCTCCCTTGACTTGAGTAGGGCAGGAACCAGATAACCAGATGCGCTCAACCAGAGCTGGGAGGAATGTGTTGCCCTCCCCACCTCCCTGGTGACGAGCGAGCAATGTCCTCCCCGAGACTGGTGATGCAGCCTGCCTCTCCTCCAGCCTGGGGCTCCCTATCACTCTGAAATCTGTGTTGTGCTTCTGTAGAGTGCGTGCTACATGCCTGCAACCTCTGTGGTTGCATGGTTTGTGCTTGTGCCCACCACTGTGCTGCTTCCCAGTTGGCTGGGGATGTGCCACGGCACAGACCACACGCCATGTGCTCACTGCCTCGGTGATACGGAACCACTTTTCTCCCCCTCCTCTTTTCATATTTGCTCCATTGGGTGGAAGTTGGTGACTATGCCATCCACACTTACAAAACCTGCTACCCCACCCACTGAGCAAGTGTCACCATCCACTTCTGAGTCACTGGGTCAATGACAGATGGCAACTAACACCTGCCCAATCTGTCCTCAGCTGATCTACTTGACACGAACACCTACTATCACTCTCGCCTGGAGACAGGATGAGCACCAGTTTCTGCCAAACTTGGGACCAGAGTAGCATGCTCACCCCACCCCCCTCCCGATATATCAAACCAAACAAAAAATCCCTGCTATCAGTAAATAAATACATCACTACAATGTTTTGGAGACAAGAGACAACTTCTAATCATACAAAGAAACAGGACAAGATGGGTCATGCAAATGACTAAAATACATGGTCAGAAACCTCTTTGAGGAAGAAAAGGTATTGAAGCTACCTGATTAAGAATGAAAAATGAGTATATGTAGGGACCTTCAACAGGTTAAAGAAGAAATCAAGGAAAATGCAGACAAAGTCAAGGAATTACTAGAAAAAAATTCAAGACACTCAGAAAAAACTGTAGAAGAATTCAGGAAAACTACACAAGAGTAAGTTGACAAAATAAATAGACATTTAGAAACCATGCAAAAACAGAAAAGAGTTAACCAGGTGATTAACAGTAAAATTTGAGGTGTAGATAATGTATTGGAAGAACAAAAAGATGAATGAGTCAATGGCAGACAGAGCCAGTGAAATAGAAAACAAATCTCTCATTACCTGTCTACTAGAGGAACAATTAGAAAAACGGCATGAAGATCAGTTAAGGAAGCACACGTGATACACCATCAAGAGAAATAACTTACATGTGATCAGAATTCCAGACCAAGAAGAGACGCTCCCTCCTCCCCCCAAAAAAGCACAGAGAAATTTATCAAAGACTTGTTGGCCAAAAGCCAACAACACCCTAGAAGATAACAAAATAGGATAGACCCCCTTCCCACCAAAGAAATTCCTCAAGACATACTCAACCTTTCCAAAACCAAGGCAAGGCAAGAATACTGAGAGCATTTAAGGAAAAATGAAGTATCACTTACTGCGGGCTGCTAATAAGAACACGCCCGGAACCCACTATCTCACTCACTCTCTCACTAACTCACACACTCACTCTCACTCACTCACTAACTCACTCTCACTGATTCACCAACTCACTCACTCACTCACTCTCACTCCCTCACAAAAAAAAAAAAAAAAAAAAAAGAACACGCCCGGATTTCTTGGCAAAAACCATGCAGGCAAGAAGGCAATGGGATATTATACCTAATATCCTGAAAGAAAAAAAAAGTGGCAACCCCAAATGATATATTCAGCAAAATTGTCACTCAAATACAATGACAAAATTAGGGGATTTTCAGACAGATTTTCTGGGCGTCACTTTTCAGCCTAATAGGCCTATGGAGTGAGAAATGTGCTCCTCAGAATAAGCAACTATGTGGGACCCAAAGGGCATCATTTCCCCAAAAGCAAAGCTCAGAAGGGAGAAAAAGGCAGGAAAGGACAAATAGAAACAGGGCACCTAGAAGAAAGAGGGGAGAGTAATGTTATAAATTGTTGAATGTAAAACCAATTTGCTTTGAAAAGAAACCACCATAAAATATTAAAAAAAGAAAAAGAGATGGGTAATTGCTGTGCCAACTGGAGGATGAGGTGAAAACAAGAGTTCCGTCTTGTGATACCTGCAGAAAATATGAAGTGTCAGAGATTTAAGAATTCTGGTTTCAGAAGAAGATACACAATTATAATTTATGATTTATCTGGAGAATTCCTTTAGAAAGGACCCAAGCAGAGGCAAAGAGCATTTATAGAAGTCTAAATACAGGCATGTACATATGTAAATATATGTATATATGATGATGGGGAAGTAGATCTATGTGCATATATTTATAGGTTTAGTATTAAGGTCGCAGATGGACATTGGGCCTCTGATCAAGTACTCCCTCAATGCATAAACACTTTGGTCTATTAACCTGGCATTCCATGATGCTCACCTTCCCGACATGATTGGCTGAAGACAAAGCAGGTGCATAAGCAAATGTGGTGAAGAAAGCTGATGGTGCCTGGCTATCAAAAGGTATAGCATATGGGGTCTTAAAGGTTTGAAGGTAAACAAATGGCCATCTAGTTCAGAAGCAACAAAGCCCACATGGAAGAAGCACACCAGCCTGTGTGATCACGAGGTGTTGAAGGGATCAGATATCAGGCATCAAAGAACAAAAAAATTATATCATTGAGATTGAGGGGCAGTGCTGAGTGGGGACCCAAAGCGCATCTGTAGACAACTGGACATCCCTTTACAGAAGGGTCATGGGGGAGGAGACGAGTCAGTCAGGGTGCACTGTAGCAAAGATGAAACATTCAACTTTCCCCTAGTTCCTAAATGCTTCTCCCCCCACGCCCCCCTATCATGATCCCAATTCTATCTTACAAATCTGGCTAGTCCAGAGGATGTAAACTGGTACAGATAGGAACTGGAAACACAGGGAATCCAGGACGGATGATCCCTTCAGGACCAGTGGTGAGAGTGGCGATATTGGGAGAGTGAAGGGAAGGTGGGGTAGAAATTGGGAACCGATCACAAGGATCTACATATACCCCCCTCCCTGGGAGACATACAACAGAAAAGTGGGTAAAAGGACGTCCAACAGTGTAAGAGATGCCAAAATAATAACAATTTAAAAATTATCAAGAGTTCATGAGGATGGGGGTGAGGAGGGAGGGGGAAAATGAGGAGCTGATACCAAGGGCTCAAGGAGAAAGCAAATGTTTTGAGAATCATGAGGGCACCAAATGTACAAATGTGCTTGGCATGCAACGGATATGTGTATGGATTGTGCTAAGAGTTTTACAAAACCCCAATAAAAGATTTAAAACAACAACAACAAAAAGAAAGGACCCCAGATTTGGGAGTGCTGTTGGAAGTTTGGGATTTGATCAGAGCTGAGTTTTGTTGATTAAAACCCAGGCATCTGTTAGAACCTTGCTTTTCTTTTTGTGGCAGCAGCATCCTCTGGCCAATGAGCCTGAGAGGAAGGTACTTGGGTTGGTGGATGGTTGAGTGTCTTTTTTCTGTAGGGCACAGGAAGAAGGGAGTTAAGAGAAGATGAAGTTGACCCTCTAGTCTGTGGTGAGGGTAATAATAGCTACTACACTTTGGGCTTGTGCTACCATGTTAAGCACATTATCCACGTTGTCTCATTTCATACTCATAGCAGTTCTATGAGGAAGACACTATTGGCATTTTAATTTCATAAGTTAGGAGGTTGTGAGCAAGAGGTTACACACTTTGCCCAAAGACACGAATTCATTCTACGCCACAGTAGCAGAGCTGAGCATAATGGATGACCTGATACTGACGTCTTCCATGTAATGACTATGCTACACACCCTCCTATATACCCTGCTGTCCCCCAAACATCATGACCATTACTAGAGCTCCATCACTACTAGACTTATAATTGCCCCTCTCCCAATGGGGATCTTTGAAGAGCTCCTGCTTGTGATCTTCATCCAAATTTTCACTCCACAGGCAATCCACTAGGACAGAAATCTTTGTGTTTCCTCCCTTGTCCATGGAACAAGAACAAACACCAGCTACCTCACTAACCTCCAACTGCCATTAGAAAAACTCTACCGAAAAAAGTTCTGCTTTGGATGAGATACCAGTGTAATTTATATTTGATTAAAAAAGCCATTCATTCATGCATCCAGCAGCCGGCATTTGTTAAATGTCTCCTGTACACATAGCACTGATCACAGTCTTAATTGGGTTTTTGTTGGTGGTAGGAGGAAAGGAGCAGGTATAATACAGCTTATGCTAGACACCTTATTTATAATTTCTTTGGAAGAATATATATGCGTACCTGAAAAGTTAATAAGCAATAGAGTGATGGAATGACTAGGCAACTGAGAGATGAACATTGTGCTTTCTATGGTAAAGCAAAGAAGAACGTATGGTGTGACCTGGGAAGGCATCTCAGAGGACGTGGGATGTGATTGGCTCATGAGGAGTGGGCAGGGACTGATCCTTAAAGGTTTCAATAGATTCTGTGGGGCGCCATACCAGAATTACTAGCTTTCATTTTCATCTAAGACCCGATCTTTCTTTCTCCAAACGTTCTTGGTCCTACTGTAATCTTTTGGTGTAGGACAAGTACTGCCATGCTGATACTCAAGAGAAAACCCATCATCATGTGTCTGCTGGTTGTGGCGATCAGAGTGGTGGAGTTAAAAACCAAAACCTTTCATGTCTCTCACGCAAAAATAAATAAATAAAGAAGAACGGGCAGGGACCAGATGGCAGAAGGGGTACCAGCTGGACCTGGTCAGGAGACCACACTGTGATCCGACTCAGTTGGTCACTGGATGTTGACCTTGAGGAGAATCACTCTCTAGTGCCTACCTTTGTACATTGTAAGATAACATGTAATGAGGCCACACAGGCAGGGATGTCATGAAATTCAAATCGGGAACTGGATATGACACCGCTCTGAGAGATTCAAAGTACAACAGCAACACCACACAGCGTGCGAAGAAAAGCAAAACCAGAGACGGGTGTTTTGCAACCACCAACCTCCAAGTACCCCGCTCTCTGAGAAGCCCCTTCCAGTACCACCTGGTCACTGAGGCCCAACGCTCTCTTGGAAATATTCAAAGTGAACGTGTCCTGGAAAGACATGTCCTTCCCAGGCGAAAGTCCATCTGGCAAAGGGGGAAAGAAGACAATATATAGACATAGCAATGACCAAGGCGCGATCCTGCAGGCTCACTGACATCACATGAGAAGGGCGGAGTGGGGCCTAGGTGTGAGAAGAAGTAAGGGACAGGGAAGCTCTTTGGGATGTTCTTGTTTCTAGTGCTAGCACACAGGTCCCTGGGTGGCACAAAGTTTGCTCTTGCTTACTAACCAAAGGGTGGCAGCTGGAATCTCACCGCACCCTATGGGGGAAATCCCAGGTGATCTGCTTCCACCAAGATGACCAAACACACCCCACGAAGCAGTTTCATTCTCCAATCCAGGTGTTTCCATAAGTGGGGATTGAGTTAACAGCTGTGCTTTTTTGTTTAGAGCTATCAAATGGAAAAGGACACCTTTATTTCTCAAGCCATATTCAGATATACATTTAGTTGCACCAAGTGGGTTGTTGGGGAAAATAACTTGGGGACTATCCCACAGTTTTCTCTATGGTCCATCTCTCTGAGCGTTGGGCGGAGTCATATCCATCTTTGATGTCCTCCGCCACACCAGGCTCCAAGCCCAACACATCTTTCTTGCTCAAAGGCAAGGAGGCAACAGCCCTCAGCTCCAGGATTTGAAGTTCTGTCATCTTCTGACCCTGAACCTCTGGCTTGGAGTCAAGACAGGGCAGGTTCATTTCTACCTGGAGAATCTCTTTGACTGTCTTTGGATCTCTGCATTCCATTCCAGTAGGCAATGTGTGAGGGCTCACGGAGTGTGTGGGAAGCCCTTTCTATTGTCCCTCCCTCCCTCCTCTACTTTTAGGCATGTGCCTCGGAGACACTGAAGACAGAGAGAAGGTTTCCATCCCTGGAGTTTCCATTGAGAAGATGCTAACTCGGGATACTTCTTAGAGATATGTGTGAGCTTGTGCAATCTAGGAAGCCCCCTTACTTCAGATACCTGCTCTTCCCTTGCTCTACCTATGTGCATGATGACCGTGGGTCATGTTCGCCCTGATACCAACTCACTTAGCCAGGTCTGTATCACATGCCAAGACCTCACCAAGTGGAGGCCCACATCGTGTGGGGGCTACCCCTTTAGAATCGTCAACTGAAGTAGGCTCTTGCATGTCTAAATGTTGTCTCATTTCCCTCTCCATAGAAATCCTTCATGATCTCTATTAACACCTTACATGTGTTAGCACCCTTGTTAACCTGATAGGTAATAGGTCAGGGACCTGCCGAGAGCCACTCATTTACTCTAGAGGCAAAAGCTCACTCTTTCCTGGCTCTAAAATGACAGCGAAAACTACCAGATCTTACTTAGGATGAAAGCAGGCGTTGAGGGATGGCTTGTCCACCTTGCCTTGAACGTGGGGCTTTCCCCAGAGTGGCCAGATGGTGGTGGGTCATGTTTCTCTTGTCTCATTGGGTTGGGGCTCCTGATTCGGCATCTTTGCAGAAGCCGGGTGAAAGAGTGAGGGAAGCATTCGGGTTGCAGCAGAGAGACAGTGTCAAGAGACAGGACTAGCAACCTGCATCAGGATACTTTTTCCTGATGGTGAAGCCTCATCCAGGAGAACATTTACTTTTGCTCATTTCATCAGAAGCACAATATAAGCAGTGCACCTCAAAGTCCGGTCACAGCTTGCTCAGGGAGCGCCTTGCCACGGTGCTAACCGCCTGGGTTCTCAGTGGGTTTGCACAACCCTCGGCTGACAAACGCCTGCTTTGTTTCCCTGAGCAGTCTGAGTGCTGAAGCATTTACACCTGCCTGTTTTCTCCTTCACCCTTTCACTCCCTCCAAACTCTCACCCCCCCCCCCCAACCTAACAAGTGCATCTGGAAGGTTAACAATCACTGCACTTGTCAACTCCGCAGCTCTCCCTCCTCCGCACAGGTTGTTTCACTTCCTACCCAGGGAAGGAAGTGACTGTGCGTTCTCCCTTGGGACTGGAAGCCACTTTCAGAAGAGAGGAGAGCGGCAATTTTCACAGCACAGTTGTCAGCCCTGCAACAGGGTGTGCCAAGCTGCCTGGGAACTGTCTTGGGAAGGCTGTGACTGAAGCGTTCTGTGGGAGCAGAATCAGGTGAGGGGGAGTCCTGAGATGGCAGGCCCCCGAGTCGTACAAATGGCTTAGCTTGGCTACTATCTCAAAGGTCGGGGGTTTAAACCCACCTGGTGGCCAGGTGGAAGAACAGCTATCTACTTTTGTAAAGAGGCAGCCAGGGAGATGGTATGCCATCGCGCACGGGGCTGCGATGCGTCGGAGCGGGCTCCTCGGCCACGGGTTAGGCTTTAGTTTTCTTCAGGCGATGGCCTTCAGGAGACCTGGGCTCTGTCAGGGCCTGTCACATCTTCACGTGGTAGTGTGTGTGGCCTCCGCAGCCTTTTCTGGGCTCTACATTCTGGGTGGTTAGAAGCTTGTCTGAGGGTGTTCACTATACTGAAAGGAGGGATCAGTCGCAGCAACAGTGGTTAGCTTTTGTTTCGATTTTGAGAACACATTTAACTGACCCCTAATCTTTTATAGACTGGCCATTGCTCATCACTGAATAAGGTGTCCTGGAAATAAAACATCGATAGCAAGAAGTGGCCAGGTGCAGGGAGTGGCGAGAGGAGCTACAGAAGCCACTTTCTATCCTTTAGAAGCGTGTGGGGATGTGACCAGCGCTGGGCAAGGCCTGTGATTCACTCCTTATCGACGCTGCACATGTGGATGAAAACGGGCTTACCGGGAGCCAGAACCTATTGGGCAGCAGATACTCCTGCGAAGCAGCACCTTGTCCGGTGTGAGAGAGGCCGCAGGATGTGTGGAGCTTGGACACTGAAGTTGTGCAGATGCTGGCGGCCGGTCCTTGGTTATTGTCCTAGGCTCTTCATTCACAAATGTTTAAATGAAACAATGAATGGAAGACTCTTGGCACATAATGCACCTTCAAAAATTGTTAGATTATGTTATAAACTTAAAATAATGGCTTTCAAGCCTTTTATCTTCTCATTTTTCTTTCAAAGGCTATTTTTCATGTAATCTCAATATAGTGCTGGTCTAGTGGGGTTGCCCTGGTGAGGGCAATGAGTGGAGGTGGAGGTAGGTGGAAAGTCCCCAGTTACCTTCTCTTTGGGCCAGCTCTAGAGGCAATTTGGCCCTTTGTAGAACTCCCAGGCTCCAAGAAGCTTAGAAACCCTCTGGCTTAGATGACTGGAGACGCAGTCGAGATGTTTCTTTGAAGGAAGAGCTGAGGCCGATATCCAGCTGGTTAACATGTTTGTAGTTAAGAGAGACACGATTCCCCCCTTACAGGAGGGAGCCTGGGTTTGATTCCCGCTGGGCACCATCTATCTGACAGTGAAGGCTTGCAAGTTGCCATCATGTGGGAGAGGTTACAACGGAGAGTCCAAGCTAAGATGGACTTAGAAGAAAAGGTCAGGTAGTCTACTTCAAAAAATAAGTCAGGCAAAACCCTGTGAGTCATAATGGTCTGATCCCATTGGGTATGTGGTTGGCATGAGCCAAGGGCCAACTTGATGGCAGCTGACAAGATCAACAACAACTACAACAACATAAACATGGTTTAGTAAACGAAGCAAACCAACCTATGGAGAAGCGGGCCAGGAATGAGAAACCTCTGGGTGATACAAGTCACAGGCTTGCAAGGTGAGCGTTGACTGAACTCTTTGGGAAAAACCAAACACCAAATGCACTGCCATTAAGTCAATGCTGCCTCACAGTGACACCCCTTTGGGTTTCAGAGACTGTAACTGTTTACAGGGGTAGAAAGTCCAGTCCATTTCCCTTGGAGATGATGGTGGTTTCGAACTGCCAACCATGAGGCTCACAGTTGAATGCACTACAATGCCAGGGCTCCTCTTTGGACAAGGGGGAGTACATTTTTTTCCTTGCCCCATCAGAGTTGTGGAAATCCAGGACCTGTAAGTGAGTTGAGGATACAATGGGGGAAGGGATGGAAACAACAATCAGAGATAATCCTGCCTGTCCCATTGAGGACTATAAGTAGGCTTGCTAAAGGGGTGAGAAAGAGTCGGGGTGTCTGCAGATGGGGTTGGGGAAAGCTGTGTGACTCTGATTAAATCAATAATAATAATTTTTTAAAACCCTGTGATGTGTTTCAGCATTGCAATACTTTGGAATTCCATTCGTTAATTGCAGTTATTATCTTTGTTTTAAGCAAAATTCCATTGGAAAATTCCATTCTGGTTTTATTTCTATCAACTGCAAAAGAGAAGGAAATCTTTTGATTGCAGCAAGGCCAGCAAAATGGACAGCGCACCATCAGTGGCCCGTCCACCAAGTCCCACCTGTATGCCTATGAAACACAGGTGCGTGACACAGGTGCTGTGTAGAGACTCTTTCTGTCTCTAGGTGCCTCATAGCGCAGCTTTCTCACTTCAGGAGTTCGGCTAGTCCCCATCCCTTTCCCTCAAAGCTGTTCTTTGATCCTCATAGCTTTATGATCCCAAAGGCTTTCATATCTGTAATGGAAACGTAAAATTGAGAGGAGATCACTCAACCAATGGGAAGGAGGGCTTTTAGGTGGACTTTAATACTGATTGATGCCTGCCTCACTTTTGCAAGTAGGTGAGTACACACCCAGTGTTATAGATTGAATCATGTACCCCAAATATATGTTGTAATTCCATTTGGGAATGGAATTTCCCTTTCATGCCAACAGAGACATGTCGGTGGAGAGTGTGTCTTATGCTTAGTGACTTTTGAGCTACAAAAAGCAGTCAAAGCCCAGAGACAAGATAGCACAGACCAGGCAAAGAGAGATGCCATGTGGCGATGCCCAAAGAACTGAGGAATGCTGGGAAGAACACTAAAGAAGCCGAACCCACGATTGTCCCCAAGATCCGAGAGAGCCTCCCCCTAGAGCCAGCGCCCTGAATTCAGTCCTCGCGCTTCAGAGCTGTGAGCAAAGAGCACGTGTGGTGTTTCTGTGATGGCCGTGCTCTGAAACGCAGGTGCCAGCTTGAAGGACACTTCTGGGTGCATAGTTTTGCTTTTACAGTTCAGATCTTGGTAGCTTCCATTCTTGGGGGAAACTCCTCTCACCCACTTTCTAAGCCATGCCTAAAGAAACAGCAAACATCCCACTTTAGTCCAGGGCAGGCTTTCTGGCCTCTTCACTCCTCATCCCAGGACCAGGGGGACTCAGGGATGCGCCTCACTGTTTGCACGATTCAGTTCATGATGCACCGCGCCATGGTAATGAATGTTCTCCAGCACAGTGCCCTCATTTAGCCTAACGACCCCAGTCAGGTAATACTTGATTTGTGCTAAGTATCTGATTAAACAACATAAAGTAGTTAACCTATTGATCTTTTATACCTTGCCAGCCCTACCTTCCTGGGTATACTTTAATTACTAACTTGAAGAGCTTTCCGGCACAGGGTTTGCATCTCGTTAAGACCCCCGTTAGAGCCTCCTGTCATCTGCTTCTTCTTCTCCCTCCCTGCTGCCTCAAGACCTTTATCCCACTTCCAGAGGCCCCCTCTGCAGCTTCTGGATTCGGCTTCAAGATTAACAGCATTTAGTTTTTTTCTGAGAGTGGAACCCTTTATGTGACCATGACTCCTCCGACGAACTTGAGAAGGTCAATAATCGCATAAACAATCGGACTTCCGTTTCATCCATGCTGATCTTTGGATCATGGTAAATTGTCCAAAGTGACAACCCCACTTTAGGCGGCTGATCGCAGCTACTGCAATGACCTGACCTTTGCATCTCACAAGGAGAAGAGGCTGCTGGAGCTCCATCAAGAGGACTCACAGGACACCATTTAGACTAGCCAATTAGCCAACTAATTGCTCTCATCTGAATTACCTCTTACAGCTCTACAGAAAGGCCTACTTTTTTTTAACCCTTCTCTCTCTTGCAAGGACACAGTCATGAATGCTGATGACAGTTAGTTGATTTACATGCTGTTTTTCCTTCAAGAATCTTAAATGTGTTGGGTCTGTTTGTTTATGCTCTCTCTCTTTTTAAACCATCTTTTAAAAAAATTTATTTGCTCCCAGAAGCAATCAAACTATATCGAGGTTTATACCTTCCTCTTCAGAACTATATTATAATAAATCAACTTTCCCCCCAATATTTGTTTGTTTATTCTCTTATTCTAAAACTGACTCTACAATGGCTGAAATACCTTTTCCATGGGTCCTTCCAAACTAGAAATAACACGCCACAGGAGTTAGATAATCCTGAAAGAAAATGGATGTGGAACACTAATGGCTGTGCTTGATCCAGATCTGCTAAGAAGCTAGGATGACTGCATCAGGTAGGCAAGCCTCTGGCCAACTGCTCTGTGACTTGTGGTTCGGCTGTGAGTTTCTAGCCCTGGTCAGGCTGGGAAGAAGACACAGGGGTCCAAGTGTCTGGCATCTTGCTTGGGGGCAGCCTTTGTCCAACCCATCTAGTGGAGATCACCCCTCCCTGTGTCATACTATCCCTATCGATAGGCCCATCACAAGTCAGTCTTAGGCGCAAACAGTGATTTGTGAGGGTGAAAAGACGAATGTTCTCCTTCACTGAGGACAGGTGCCCCAAAGTGAGCCCCAAAGCAGAGTCAGCAGGGTGCTCCAGGCAGAGGTTTGTCCCAAAGTGTCCTGTGCTTGATAAGGATACACGTCCTAAGGACCCTCCTGGGATAACTGAACTCCAACTTGTTGTGAATACGCTCCGTTATCGACAATGAAAATGAGCTCCACTCTGAGGCTTCATGAAGTTTCAGAGCTGCTTCCCATCTACGGGATCCTTTCACAGTAACCCTCAAACCCGCAACCAAATTCCCAGAAAGGAGAGCGGCTATGCTGCGGCTCACTCTATAAGGGTCCCGAGCAGAGCCCACTCCCCAGACGGCACTTTGATGCTGAAATGGGCAATAGAACTTCAGGGCTGCTGCCAGTCCCAGAAAAGCCCTGGCACCCTAGTGGTTACGGGCTGTTAACCATCAAGTGAGCAGTTCGAAATGACCGGCTACTTGGTGGGCAAAAGATGAGGCTTCCTTCCACCTTCTGTAGAGTTACGGCTTTGGAAACCCACAGGGGCAGTTCTACCCTGTCCTACAGGGTTGCTATGAGTCGGAATTGACTCGATGACAGACAGTGAGTTTTGTTTTGTTTACTAAGCCAGGTTGCAAAGTGACTGTGTGGAGACCTTTCCATAAGCTCTTTAGGGCCAAGGGCAAGGTGTGGGCACCTGCCAATCCCAAGAGGCATGTGAGGCAAGAGGGGAGGGGCAGTGGCAACCCACTGGTGCCCATAGACTACTGAGTCAGAAGGCCACACCCGCTTCCTCTTCATTCTCTCGGTCAATCCTCCCCATGAAGCATTCTCCCTCTGCCTCCCAGGATGACCCAAGGAAGGCAAAACACATAAAACACAGACATAAGCCACATAAAGTGTGGTATTGCTCAACACACACACACACACACACACACACACACACACACACTTACCCTCCTTGCATTTTTGTCCTAAATCCAATGAAGTGGTATGCAGGTAATCTGCTCTCTTGGATTAAATGCACCAGTGCACAGCCCATGGTGATCTGACTGTGTATCTTGAACCATGTTCAGGAAGGGACCCGTATCTTGCAGGATACAGGCTCCCCATAAGAGCCAAAGAAATGGCTCTAAGTGTCAGGCGGAAAGCCCGTCCTAGGAAGAGCCCACTTCTATTCCCAGAGAGAAGGAGCCTCATGTTTAACCTGTGTGGTCAGTAAACTGCAAGGTGAGGCTTGGTTAGGAAAGGAGGGAGCCATTCCGAGAATGAACGAGACACACAGTGGAGTTTTCCCTGGACTGTAAGTCCCCACAAGGCGCTCAAGTGGCACAATCCTTAAAGTGCTCCGGTGTTGCCCAAAGGGTCAGTGGTTTGAATCTATCCTCCTGAGAAAAGTGCAGCAGTCTGATTCTGCAAAGATTTCATCTTGAGAGCCCTGTGGAGCAGTTTTCGTCTGCCCTGTTATTGCTGCTGTGGGTTCGAATCCCCTCGATGGCAACTGGGTTGCTTCTTTTGGTATGTTAACCCCGTCTGGGAAACTATAGGTGAACACTTATGTCTGTTCTTGCGCTGACTTTTGTGATCAAGGTCAGGGAGCGATCACTTGAGGGCAAAGGAAAGACTTGCAAGGTATAAACTTCTATGGAAATGACCGATATTCATGTGTCTCAGACATCAGCTTCTGTCATAGATCATTTTGGTGAAACCCCCCGCCCCCAAGAGATCTTAAAGCCAAACACACCAGGAAAACCCCAAAGGCACAAAGCTGTCACAGCCTCTGGGTAACTGTGCTCCGGATGATGTCATTTTTCTAATGACATACTCCCAGATGGCGCAGCTGCTGTCTCCTAGAATGGATTGCAACGAACACAGGGCCATTCCTCGGGTGGTTTTCTGATAAGCATTGTTTATCACAAAAAAGCACAGACAACCATTGGCACACAGGCTCACGAGCTTCCATTGGCAACATTGAGAGAAGCCCAGTGCAGTTTTTGAAATGCTGTGTTTTGCCCCCACTGACAAATAATGAGAAATGTACCACCTGGGGTGAAAGGTAATTGAAGGAGAGGGGAAACTGTTCGAGAACGTCAGAAATGTGATGTCTAGGGTTAATCTGTACTCACAGAGGCATTTCAGTAGGTCCCCTATAGCCAGATGGTCCCTGATACCATTCCTGCCCAGGCAATCCCTGGCTGTATCACCTCATCAGAACCAAAGGCCGTGCACTGTGGAGGTCACTTGTGAGTCATCCTGAGGTCAGCTGGCTATAACTTTAGCAAAGGGACCGGTCGTGTCAGTTTTCACTACTGGCTGCATATGAAAACCACCTCACTCAAAACTCGCTGCCATTGAGCCAATCAAACACAGAGCCCCCCTGCCACACAGGGCAGAACTGCCCCGTGAGTTTCTGAGACTGTGATTCGTTAGCGGAGTAGACAGCTACAGCTTTCTCCCCAGGAGCTGCACGGGCTTCAAATTGCTGAGGTAGCCGTTAGCAGCCCACCCCGTAAGCACTGCGCCCCTGGGGCTCCTGGAAAATTACCCAGGGATCCCATGATGCGGTGAGTTCAACGCCGAGTGTCGAAGCCAGCCCTCGACACAGCTGCCTTGTCTGCACAGGGTACAGGAAATGAGTGGTAGCAGGGCTGGGTGGGCGTGGGGCTGGGAGGAAAGAAGGAAGGAGAGGGAAAAGGTAAGAGCCCAATAGGGCTATTGTGGGGAGAGAAGTAACGGAGTCAGAGTTCGGAAGAGAGTTGAAGTGGTGTTCTTCCTGAACAGTGCCGTCTGGGAGAACCGGAGTGTTTCTATACGTCATCGTAGAAGACTTGGGAGTCAAGGGAACACTGCACAGCCGTGGCTAAGAGCCCTTTGCCACAACTGTAAATGACCTTGGGGAGCCTGCCCTATGACCGTCAAAGAAGCTGGCAAATTTGAGTCACGGCCCCTCATGAGAACTGAGCATCTATCTGTAAGGTTGCCCCAGGCAAAGCCAGTTTGAATCTGGGGCACACAGGAAGTCAGGGCAGACGAGACATCGAGGACCACGTCTGCTTCAAAGGGGCTCTCAACACCAGGGGCTTTAGCTTTTTAGGGTATAGGATTTGACTGTTTCCAAAGTAATTTCTTCTTTGTCCATCTCGTTTCTCACTACTCATTTACCCTGCTGCCCCCCCCCTCGCCCCCCACCACTGACTCCCTGTAGCGACCCAGGCTCTCTGCAGCCCTGCCCCTCCTCCAGCAGATGTTGACAAAGTGCAGCTCACTCTCAGCAATGGGGAATCTTCCAGAGGGGCGCAGGCACGGCTCCAGTCAGGGATCCATGAGTTAGGGGCTGGGAGTAGAATGCTGGAGGGGCTGGGGAGGAAGTTTCTACATCATGTCTGGATTAACAAGACAAAGCCATTGGCTGCCTTCCTCCTACAACTACGGGTGTTCCCTGGGGAGGTGCTGGCTTCTGCTACACTGGGATAGATGGATCTGCCTGTCATAATTAAAGCATCTCAGGGGAATGTATGCTTTTGTGTTTCTCTGGAAGCTGCACGATAGCTGGGGATGGCTCGTTCCCAGGGAAGTGCGGGTGACATGCTAAGGCTGCCCAGCAAGGGAGGGACACAGCCCCTGGGCCGTGGCTTCCTAACTTCCCGGGAGTTCCCGGGAGCCTGTTCGAGATTCCACCTGAGTGTCTGAGGGAGGGGGGAGGAAATGTGGTTGCTCTTTTTAGAGTTAGTTTCCGGATAATTCCTGACTTCCAAGTGAGCCAGACAAGGGATGAGACTGAGACGATGTGGCTGAGCCTGTTAGGATTAGAAATATGGGGCAGCTTCCCAATGCTCCTTGCAAAACCATCCATCACTGGTCTCGCGTTTAGGGAGGATTTGCCTGCGCGCTTCGGAGCAGGTGCACTCAGGCCTTTGCTTCGGCACCTCTGCTCCTGGTGCAAGGGAAATTAACCAGACTCCATTCTGGATGGCAACCTAATCAAGGCTTAGTTTTTCATTAAGATTCCCATGAATGCTAGCGCTGTTTAGAGCAAGTTGAGTGGGAATATCCGTGCGTGGCACACTTTCTGTCTTCGGTGAGCCTTCGGGAACTAGAGGGAGGGTGTGTACTTGTGTGGGGCCATGGGCGCTTTGCCGTCAGCACTGTCATGGCTGTCAGCGCCTGTTGTCCATAGTGGGCCCGGTACAAAGAGATCACGCCCTGCGCGAGGGACAGGGAAGAAATGCAAGAGGGAGAGAGTGAACTGGGGGAGACCTTCTAGAGTTAAACTTCACTTTCCAAGACCTAGACAGGCTTCTCTCTTTTCCCACTTGTGTACTCGAAATGAGTCTGTTGGGGCTGAGGATGAACGAGTCCAGCCTCAAGCTCATGGGGTCCTTTCCATGTTGCTACCCTCCCCCCCGCCAGCTCTACTGTGCCTTTCTGTATCCCAGGGGCAAGAACCCCAGAGACCCACTATTGCATGGCTCATGGACAGCTTGGGACCTTGGTATGTGTCTACCAGGTCGCTCGAAGACGTGAAGTTTCAACAACAAAAAACACCTCACTGGATCGTGTCCCATTCCACTCACATAAATGGCTTCCTTGCCTGTGACCATCCCATGCCCGCAGACAGGAATGCTGTCCCTGCTTTCCCTACCAGGTGGACCGCTTGCTTACCCTTCAGGGTCCAGCTTACTCCCGTCAGGAAGAATGAACAGATCTTGCTCTAGGCCTCCACGGTCTTCAACAGTACATGAATGATGTGATGATTACGCACACGTGCACACATCTCTTTCCCCTTCACACTGTGAGCAGAGACGGCATTTTATTCACTGGATCTCTGCTACATCAAATGCAGGGAAACTCATATCGTCGTGTCTTGCAAAATTCGGTTAAATTTCTGGCGCCCATGGGAAGGCGAACCTCATCACTGCTCTTGATGGACAATCAATGACAGAAAACCAGCTTATTAAAAAGCAAATCCAGCCGCGGCGAACACAGGCTACATAGGTGCATCTGATGCATTCTGTGTGTATTGCACGTGCGTCTGGGGTGTGACCAGCGACTGGCTGCTCTAAGGAAACATTTTACTATGAGACGATTCCAAATGAGACAAACTATTGTGGCTCTTAGCCAGCCACGTGCTTCATAGATATTTTAATAGCAATCAGTTCAAGCCCTGAGGATGAACTGCAAAGACTTTGGAAGGATACTACATGGGTTTGAGGCTTGATTCAACATTTATTAGCCCTTTCTTAAACTTCCTGTCCATTCATTTATTTATTAAATAGGGATCATTCATACTAGAACCTATCATAGCGGGCTGTTGTGAGCATTACCTGAGGTCACTGCTATTTCAGTTACCAGTTGTTGTTCAGGTAACTTTGATTCCTGGTGACCCCATCCATTCTGAGTAGAAGTCTACCCCAGACGTGTTCAGTGCCTGCCTTTCTGAAGTCAACCGCCTTCTATTCAGATGCCTCTGGGTGGACTAGAACTTCGATTTTGGGGGGTGAGTAACTAATTACAAGATCTGTTTGTACCATAACACACATAGGGTCCCTCTGAGTTGGTTTCACTTAGACAGAACTTGGCAGATTCATATACAGTGTTTAGGATTTATATTGCATGTACCTATAATCCCCGATTCTTGCTACGGTGACCGAGTCAGCATTTCTGGATGGTGGTGATCTGGGTCTGTTATTTTGCTGATTGTAAGACACCCCCTTATGTTTTAGCATATTTGAAATGGTGAGGCTGTCTTTGACTTCGTAACACAGCTTTGCTGTTGTTCGCTGCCTTCACGTTTATCCCAACTGCTTGAGAGTCAGAGTAGAACTACACTTCCCAGGGCTTTCAGAGCAGATGGTCTTTGGGAAGCAGACTGCCGGGCCTGTCTTTGAAGTGCCCCTGGAGGAGTCTGATCTGCATGGCTTTCAGTCATCAGATGAGGGGTTCTCAATGTGTGCCACTCCGGGGCAACTTGGGCACCTGCACTTTGAAAGTGCTGCTCAAGTGACTGCAATTTGCATCCTTGCACCCTCCTGGGTGCCTATGGTCTGGGAATTGATGGCCCAGTAACCAAGTGCAATAGGAAGGACGTAGGCAAGGACCCTGTGGATTCCTTGAATCCAATTCTCACTGGGCAAATGGTTTCAAATCACCTACCCCCCCCCCCCTTATTGCCATCTTTAGAACAAGCAGCCTTGGGGTTTTGCCCTCTGTCCACTCCCCGACTCCTCCCCCTGTGTGGCGTGGGCAAGCCTGAGTGAGGAAGCACTCAAGAGTCAGCAGAGGGGAGAAAGAAGAGAGTGGGTAATCCACTGAATATATAACCAGTTCTTGAGAAATGGAGGGCTGCCTGTGGTGAGAGCTCTTTGGGAGTTGCTGAGCATTCTAAAGGTTTACCCAGATAGGACAAATCTAATGATAAGAAAGTTATAGCAAAGTTTATTGAACAATAACCCGCTGCCTTCACTTAGAAACAATGAAGAAACATTTTTCTCACTTCCTTGGCACCAAGAAAACAATATCAGTGATTTGTGCTGCCTGGCTATCAAGTCTCTTTTACCGACTCTACTTATTTTCTTGCTGCAAGCTATTAACACTTAGGGCTGAACACAGCTCTCCTATTCTCTCTGGTGAGGTATTTGCTTTTCCTATTTTTATTTGTATTGACTGGGTGGTTTTTCATCAAAAGAATAGAACAGTATGTTCTTAAGGAGCTATTCACAGGGTGCTGATGTTCAATCAGCAGAGATGGTGCTGCTGGTCTGGGCGTTTTGGGTATGGAATGGATAAACACCTGCTGAAGACATCTGGGAAGTGCCAAGGCGGGAGACAACCTTAGAGTCAGGATGCCTCAGCTCTATGAAGGTCCCTGTTGGGATGGTGTCAGGGACTAGGGCATTTTTGTGCTAAGGCACTTGAATTCCTCAATGGTTCTGCATCCTCTTCTCCAAGCTACTGCAGAGAAAGGCATCACATTAGGCAAAATGCAAACCAAGGAGTAACTAAAGGGCCAGTCTACTCCATGACATTGGCCACAGCATCTCAAGGACACGCTTTTGAAAGTTGAGGGGTAAAGGCAATAGAAAAGATGGGGTGGGGGAGCTTTCCACATCAAAACAATCCAAGAGTATGCCCCTAATGAATTCAACCGCAGCAAAAGTCCATTTTCATTTCCTTGACTTCTCTATAATTTCCAGTTACAAAGACCTCTTGGAAGGACACACACACACACACATACACACACACACACACACACACACACACGGATGGCTATTAAATTGCCCAGCAACCATTTCAGAGCAAACCTGCCTGCCCAGAACTGGCTGCTGGGCCAACAATGATCCAGGCATCCGAATGGGGCTAGCAGTAACCCAAGTGCTTAATGGAGTCTTACAGCAGGAGGGAATTTTGTGGAAAACGGTTTTCATTAAGCTTTTTGTTGTGACTTAGGTGGAGGTTTCCAGAGGAAATCAATTTTCCTTTCAACAATTCACACGTATGCATTCTGGTTTGTGTCATCATCTCAGCCACCACAATGTGACATCACTTAGCCCCCTTTACCTGCTCTTACCTGTTTGCTTTCCCCCTTTCCTACCTACTGGCCTCCGGAATGGTGTCCTGGGCAAATACTCTTCATGGGGGGATTCCCAGGCCCCTGCACACCTGTGCCGCTTCTGCGACTCTGTGTGTCTCCACCCCAGACGACTATGATTGCTGTTATTACAGGGCTGTCTGTCTGAGAGTATTTACCTCGGTGACTTTTAATTCTCCTAGTCTCCCCACCCTCTTCCTCGGGCGCCCTCCTTTTTTGTTCCCCCTTACTGTACACGCCTTCCCCTTCCCTCCAGTTAACGTGTGTCTTTCTTCTCATTCGTAAGGATCCTCCCTTCCCTCACACCATCGGTAACCCTAAAAGCAAGCTTTTGGTTCTGGTGCATAAACCTTGTGTTGAAGTATTTTAAACGTTTCATTGTGAATTGTCTGAGAGTTGGCAGAGAAGATCAGCAGTTTTCCGTGGAACAATGTGTAACCTTTCAGTGGCGTCTCATTCATTACAATCGTTTTCAAGTAGCACCGCTTAACCCGCGGCCTGCCTGTGCTCCATCTCTCTAGGCCTCCTCTCCTAGCCCTTACGAACTTTGTCCTGGACACAATGCTGCCACTCTGAGCCCAAATGGTTGCCTGTTTGAAAGCGTTTGCCCCTTTCTAGTGCTATTGTTTGCTCCATTAAAAAAATAAGTAGGCTCTTGTCCAACATGTCTTTGCCAATTCCCCGTCCCCCACCCCCCACCTTGTTTTGGTTTTCTGCTTTTGTTCAATCTTTTGATGCCCCTCAGCGTCAGATTGTCCAGTGGTCCCAATCATGTGCTGCTTTTGTGGTTCTGGTCACGTGGGGCAGTGTGTTTAAGTGATAGGATTTCTAGGTCAGGGGACCTCAAACTACGGCCCGCGGGCCACATGTGGCCTGCCGAGGATATTTATCCAGGCCGCCGGGTGTTTTTTGCCCCGTTTTGTTTTTTACTTCAAAGTAAGATATGTGCAGTGTGCATAGGAATTTGTTCATAGTTTTCTTTAAACTATAGTCTGGCCCTCCAATGGGTCTGAAGGACAGTGAACTGGCCCCCTGTTTAAAAAGTTTGAGGAGCCCTGCTCTAGGCAATAGATTAGGGTCTCTGAGTTTATCCCTATGTTTTCATTGATGCCTTTGCTGTTGGAGGTTTTACATGTAGGTCTTTCACCATCTGGAGTTTGGTTAGTGCGTGCCATGGGATAGGAGTCCTGTTTCGTTTGTCTTCAGATGGAGGTCCAGTTCTGCCAGCAGCATTTGTTAAAGAGACTGTCTCTTCCCCCATTTAGTGTTTTTTTCCTTTCTTCTTTTCTCCCTTTGTCAGAGGGCCGCTGTCCATAGTGGATGGGTGTACCCCTGTGTTCTCAGTTCTGTTGCATTGATTCATGCACCCACTGTGGCACTGTCTGACTGGGAAGTAAGGGCATGCTTGCTTTTGGGTCGCCACCTAGCAGTGGAGGTGATTGCATGGTCCTGGATGAGCAGAGCCGGTTATAAGGCCCCTGCTTCACTTGGAAAGCTGCTTGCAAACATTAAAAATAGCTGAACTGTGTCAAATCCGTTGAAAATTCACCGTTTCATTTGTTTGCTATTTTCCTCCAGTTTCTTGTATTTGGCGATAGAGTTTGTTGTTAGCTGCCACTGAGTTGGCCTGGCGCAACGTGGCCCTGTGTGTAAAAAAAGGGGACGCTGCCTGGGCCTGCTCCATCCTCACGATTGTTCCCACTGTGTCAACCCCGCTCCTAGATAGCCGTCCTCTCTGTTTGCTGCCCCTCCACGTTCTCAAGCGTGATGTCCTTTTCCAAGGACTGGTTGCTCCGTACAGCAAGTCAGAAGTATGTGACACGAGTCTCTCCATCCTTGCTTCTAAGGAGACTTCTGGCTGTACGTCTTCCAAGACAGACTGGTTTGTGCTTCTGGCCTTCCACACCACTTTCCATATTCCCCACCAACACCATAGTTCAAGTGCATCAAATCATCTGTAGGTTCTCCTAGTCATTGTCCAACTTTCACACGCGTATGAGTAGACTGAAAAGACCATGGTTTGGGTCTTCAAAGGGACACCCTTCCTCTTCCAAACACTTAAGAAAGGCCTGGTTCAGCAGGTCTACCCAATGCCACGCACCAGTGGACTTCTTGGCTGCTGCTTCCACAGCTGCCATCAGTTAGCCCGGAGTGGCAGGGTTACCATCGCTCTCGGTTTCATTTGATTTCCCGAGTCTTCTTTGGCGAGGGCCTGGGTGACTTTTCTGTCTAGTCCACAATCATGTTGGGAATGAAACGAGAAGGGGATCTTAGGGATAAAGTTTTGACTCCCAATTTCAAGTGAAGATTAGGGGAGTCTAGAGAGAACAGCTCACGAGGGTCCCCTTCCAAACCCTTGGCTACAGAGGCAGTCAGGACTGTCACCTGTACAGGTGGTCTTCCTTGTCTTGCAGCCTGGTTGGGGGTCTGAGTCTGGATGGTTACCCTGGGGAAGAAAGCCTGACAACTGACCCAGGGCAGCATGGCGGCGTTTCATCCTGAGCCTGCTCATTAGTGGATTTTGGACTCTCCAGAGGACGGAGAGCCTAGGAACCAGCCAATAAGGTGCCAGTGGCTGTCCCAACTCGATAAAGAGCTGGTGGCAGCTATTCATTTTGTTTAGCATCCCCAGGTGGCTCACCTGGGCTTTTAGTAACTTGAAGCTCCATTGTAAACCCATTCGACCCGAGTATGCCGCTAGGCATCTAACTATTCCTGTGGGCATTTAGCTGTGGCAGTCATTGAGAATTTTAATCTCCCTTTACGCTCACTGTTGGGGTGGTGTGTAGTGAGCATGGAGAGATCAAGATTGCCAGTGCCATTCTCGAGTTTTATTCATCTATTAGGACTTTCCATTCCATCTCCTAGCAAGTTATTGAACAATGTCTACATCCCTACTTGCCAGCTCTTTTTCCTTTGGTTTCTTTGAGGTGTGAATCTTTCTCTTGCTTGTTTCGGGAATAATTTTTCTTTTTTTTTTAACTAGTGTGGGAAGTTGCTAGTTGCAGATGAAGGCAAAAGGAGCATCCAGAACTATAGTCTTTCTCCAAAGGCATCCCCCCATCCCCGGACAGGCTATTACAAATGCTTACAAGGCATGTTGCCTTCCTCACCAGGACGCATCCCTCTCTTTAATTGTCAAGTTTTAGATAATTTCCTCCAGGAAACTTTCATCTAGCCCATCCCACCTCATTGTGATCCACTAGCGCAGGCCTCACTGTCTACACAGTTCAGTCAGTTCTTGCATTGTCCCGATGTACTGAAAGACCTCTTTGTTAATAGCCGGGGGGTATATTTTTAATTCCTCCTTGGAGCAATACAGATTTCTGAGTACACTGCTGTGGGTTTCGGTGGCATCCTCAGAATACTTGCTCATTTGGCGGTTGATTCATTCTAGCTGTTTCGTGAGTTGGTTTAGCCAGTCAGCCAGGAAGTGTTGGGGGACTCCTGGGCTTGGTGGTGGGATTTCCCCTATTTTCTATTTGAATTTTCTTCCAAAGCAATTGCATGAAGTGCTAAGGCTTTCAATCCCTTTGACATAGAGATGAGTACAAATGCAGCCCTGACCCATCCCTTGAAAGCCGACTGGCAAGTCCAACTGCCTTCAGAAATATTCTCTTCCAGCGCAGTCAGCTTGCGTTCCTGGGTGGTTACCATGCACCGCTGCTAACTGAAAGGTTACAAGTTTGAGTCTTCCCAAAGGAACGCTAGGCTAAAAAGGCCGATGGCCCCCAGATCCACTATTGGAAATACTACAGAGCGGAGTTCTGCCTGACACCCATGGAGTCTTGACGGACTGAAATGGACTTGAGGGGAATTGGTATTAGTAATCGTTATCTAAAACTGTAACATGTCCAAAATAGACTCCCAACCCCTAGTTTCCCAAACTGTGCTCCCAGTCTGGGCTATGTCAACACACTGCCATACCACTTCACCTGCTGAAACCTCACACCTGAAAGCATTCCTGTCCTCCTTCCACCACATGTCCAACATCAGTGAGTCCCAGAGGCATCTATTCTAAAACAGACCCAAAGTCCCTCCCACTGCTGCCTTCGGTCCCAGGCACCATCGATGCTTGTCTGGGCCCCTGTGTTAGTCTTTCCCACTGGGATCTCTGCTTCTTTTATTGTCTCCTGATAAAGGTTCATGCCTCGCATGGCAAATAAATTGCTTACAAATAAATCAGCATTAGAAAAAAATTCATGATAAAAAGTAAAGGGGAAGAGTAGACTTAGAAGGGGAGATCCTTATTCTAATAAGAAAATATGAAAACCCAGATTTAACATCATACTTGATGGTGCGAGACTGAACGTGTTCACTCTACCATTGAATAGATGAAAAGACTCCAGCTCACTGCTCCCATTCAGCATCATGCTGGAAGTCCTAGCTAATCAAGAAGACAAGGACACGAAACCAAAGACTGATATGGAAGAAGTAAAACTGTCTTTTATTTACTGGTAACATAATTACCTACACATAAGAGTCCAACAAATATGTAAACAAACAAACAGCTAAGCAAAAAACTATATATATATATATTTTCTGGTATCTAAAGTAATGAATTTTCCCCTTACTTTTCACCTACCTAAACTAGCTAAGTCCAGGTAAACAAAACCAAGCTAAGTCAAATAAAACCAAACCAAACCAAACCACAATCTTTACCTTCTAGTTAAACCTCTGGCTTATGTCCTAATTATGTTTGCTGGTGTTTATTAAAGCCCACACCTTTTTTAAAGGCAAGTTTTACTCTTCTGGCTCTCATCAAGGTACAGAAAGTGGGATACTAAATAGGCATGCCTTCCTTCCTCCCGGTTCCTGCCAACTCCCTAGAGAAAGTAGTCACACAGACCGAAAGGGCCCCCTGGTTTGTAGATGGAGTCACAAAAGATGAAAATAACCAACAGCTTGGATCACCAAATGAGAAGTAGCTGTGAACAAAGGGCAATTGGCTATATTCTGTTAACTCAAATAAGTACACCAGTGCGTCATGTAAAGACATGAAGGAGAGCAGGCAAGCTTATACAATGGATGTTCAAGAATAAAAAGGCCAGGCTTGGCCTAGAGACCACAGAGGGAAGTTGGCCGGTGAGAGTATTTTGCTGCCTGCAGTGCAGAACCTGAGCTGGTCCCATCTGTTCTTTGATCCAAACAGGTGATAGAAGGCAGGACAAAGAACGAAATGTACTAACAGACTTTTAACTCTGGTCACTTTGGAAGCCCAGTGGCTTTGGAAATTAGATCCAGATGGATTGTATTTTCATAGCTTCTTCTGACCAAGGAATATATGTTAATTCTTGGGACCCAAGGGGAAGGAGGCAGCATCCAAAGGCAAGGAGTCCATAATTGCTTCTTAATATGTTTCCAAAATTAATCTGTGTTTTTACTCATTGCCACAGTCAGGGCTGGCATAGGGACCGGGGAAGAAAAGAGTAAATGGGAGCCCAGGGCCTCACTCATTTTGGCATGTGCCTTATATGACATTTCCTGGAGCAGAACAGTGAAGGGTTTTTGGATGATTTCCCCAGTCCAGGAACAATTCTGGTTGGAATCTGTAAGATCTTCCTCTATTGGGAAATTTATTAAGTTTCGCTTGGCTCACAAAATGTTAAAGAATCCCTAAGCCACAGGGAAGATATTTCTTCTTCTACATGGAGTTTCATCATGAGTTAACTACTGGCAGAGTTGGGGGACGATCCCAAACATGGTTGTTGGCTCTGACTCATAGTGGCCTTACAGAACAGAGGAGAACTGGCCCACAGGGACCCTAAGACTGTCATCTTTACAGAGACGGACCGCCAGCTTTCTCCCACAGAGCAGGCCGGTGGGTTCAGACCACTGACCATTCCTTAGTGCTTAACCACTGTGCCAGTAGGGTTCCTTTGTGGGAGGGCAAAGGTCAGTCTATGTTAACGTGACTCTTGTATTGGAAGACTTTTCTGAGAACGAGGCTACATTTGCTTATGGATCTTCTCCTATCTAAACGTGTGATTCTGAGTGCCAATATGTGATTCCGGGCCCCAGTGCCCTCGCCTGCAAATGGAGACACTAGGATGAGATGAGTGCCTAGAATTCGGTCAAGTTCCAATCTCTGGTGTTTCTAGGGTTTCCCTGGGAAAGAGGCTGGTTCTGCTGGAATGGCGTAGCAAGAAGGAAGGAATAATTCTCATCTGAGGAATTTTAGGAATGCCACAATTTGGTGAGTATTCAAAGACTTTTCTACTTCTCTGTCAGGTTTGTCCCCAGTTTACAGCTCAAGGGGATAGGATTCCACAGACATACTAAGGAATCTCTGTCCAGGCTTTTATTACCTCTACACATCCGTAGTAAGAACCGACTCTACACCAGGTTCTGTCCTGAAAGTTCAGATCCCATATCGAGACAGCAAGACAAAGAAGTGGCACCAGGGCAAAACTTGAACAATCCCAAGAAGCCAGCAGTTTGGGGAAGCTGTTGCTGGATCTACTTAGAGAGGCAGAGCTTCCAGCAACCGCCTGCCCAGTGACATGGAGTCTGATACTGCGGCTCGGTGCCCTTCCTCTTGCTCACTCCTACCCCATCAGTCATCCCTTGGTGCTGATGTTTGCCCACAGCCCTGGCTCTAATTCAGGGCCCAACAATGGAGAAAGATTATGCTCATTTTCTTTGAAAATTGAGAACGTGGCCATTCGAAGACGTGGGTGGAAAAAGATGGCAGGAGCTTCAGAGGGGCACTTTTTGCCTGGGGGGGGCGGAGGCTACACATTTGAACGTTCCTTACAAAGTGGTCGTAGTTGATGAGACCAAGGAGCAGATGTGCGTGGTCCGGCAGTGAACATGTTGCCTGTGTCTCTGTTTATGAGGAGCACGAGAAGATGGCAGAGGGCATTTTGGGGTTACCTAAAGAAAATGGGGAACCAGTTGAAGTGACAGAGGTTATGCAAACCTATAATCACACGAAGGGCTCTACCTTTTGTCACCTTATCTACCTGCTAGAAGGATCTACCTTGTGTTAAGCGGAGGAAAGTGTACTCCAGCATCTAGAATCACTTCCAAGTTTAGGCCTGAGCTTTGTGAAACCACCCTGTCCTCTCAAGCCCGCATGCCAGTTGGCTAATAACAGGATGGTATCAGTACCATGCTTCTCCATTGACTGATCTCCCAACCATACACTCCTAACTCTGGGCACTTTATCCACACACTGGTCTCATGTAATCAAGTCAAACTGGGCCACTGAGCTTATTTTTGATGTTTCTAGCTATTGTTCGTAGCTTTAGAAACAATTTTCTGCTCTTCCGTGGCACTCAGCATGCTTGACCTAATGGACTGGCCTTTCCTTGCTTTGCTCTGTGATTAGACACTGTGAAAGTTATTAATTATAGCTAAATTCTACATTTTAGAAAACCCATACTTTTGGACTGAGGCTACAAGGCACACCAACGAAGATGGAATGCTTGCATCTGCTGTCACACAGGGGGGAGGGATGAAGTAGGACAACATGACTCAATTCTAGGATTGAAGCCTGCAAGCAGTACATTAGATAAACTGTCCCTGCTTGTAGAGACCTCAGGAGAGCGAGGACAAAAGGGGCGATCACCAGCACGCAAGGTGGGGCTTTCAAGTGCCTCCTACTGCCAAGACCCAAGAGATCTCTTTCTGAAACGGAGCTGGCATGATAGAGACAGTGAGTAAGAGGAGAGAAAATAGCTCATGAAAGGTTTCGTAAGCCAGACACAGGAAGCTGAAACTTATTCTATGGTCACTGGGAAGTTGTTTGAAACCGGGAGATGATCATCTCAGCAGCCGTGATAAAGGACTTCTGAGGAGAGATGGGAAGCTTGGAGACCACGCAGGAGGCCACAGCAGCCAGGCAAACAAACACAGGAGGTGATCTAGTAGACAGACCTAAATAGACTTACCGACAGAGCAAAATGGGAGTGAGAAGCTGATGCCCTTGTGGTGATTTGGGGTTGACACACTGGATCAATGGACGGTGGTGATACCCAGGATGAGAAATTTAGCAGGAGAAGGAAGTTTGAGAAGGGAAGCTGATGACAGGCTCTGTGACACACTTGGCTCGAGACAGTTTGGGGATGCCCAGGTGGGATGGCCTAGGAGGCTGCTTGGTCTTACTGATCTTGAGCTCTGAAAAGGGACCTGACAAGAGCTATGGATAAGATTGCCATGATCTTCAGGGTGATCGTGGACATCACAAGCAAAGATGAAATGATCTATTTCATGACAGTGTACCAAAGAAGGCCTTCAGTCAGCCAACAGATATGTAACCATCTGAGAGCTGCAAATCCAATCAATGATGTGATGTTGGCCTTCCAAATGCCTCCTGTTTTTCTCTTCACCTCTTTTTTTCCCCTTCACCTCTTATATGTCATCAAATCTCTTCCCTTTCATGTCCCTCTTTAATTGCAGAAACAAAAAGAAGTCACATGGAGCAAGGTCAGGTGAGTCAGGTGCATCAGACAAGAGAGGCATGCTGTTTTTTGCCCCAAACTGGTGCACTGAGATGGCTGCATGAGCAGGTGCATTGTCATGGTGGCAAAGCCAGACCCCATCTGCCACAAATCAGGCCTGTTTTTGGTCACACAGTATTATGCAATCTTTTCAGAATGTCTAAATAGAAAGCTTGATTAACAGCCTAACCCAGTGGTATGAACTCCAAATTCATTGAGTTGACATTTTCATGTATTAGGTAAATTGATGGGTATCCAGAATGAAGTTTGTCATCAATCGACATTTCTCCTTTTTTGAAATGAGAAAACTACTTGTACACTTGAGTTTTCCTCCATCGTGCTGTCTTTGTAAGCTGTGTTCAACATCATAACAGTTTCTGCAGCATTTTTTCCTGAACAGGAAACAAAATTTCACAGCCCCAGGCTGTTCTCTTAAATTGGCCATCACACACACACACACACACACACACACACACACACACACAATGACATTCGAGTGAAACTGCTTATATGAAAAATTTCACTGTGACCCAAGAAAACCTTCCGAGGTGAAACCACTGGGTGCATTACCTCAGAGCGAGTTGCTCACTGCTTGCTTAGTGGGGAAAAAATCCCAGTGGTGTATGTTCCTGTTTTTTGGGGGGTACCCATTTGCATAGTCTCTGAAACCCTAAGGAACGCATTTCCCCAGTCCTATAGGGTACATATATGCATCATATCTCCTATAACAACTGCTAACCATGGCTGCAGTGGGGATGCTAACCTGGCTAGGTGAGAGCACACCTGTCGATTGGGGCTGGATGGGTGTAGGCACTGCTGACTTTGGAGGTGGCAGGGGCAAGGGTTAGGCTCCACAGGATAGAACAAGGTGTGAGAAAAGAGGGAAAAAGAGAAGAAGTATGGAGGGGAGTGAAGAACTAAGAAGGAAGACAGCGAAAAAGCCACAGGAACAAAAGTGGCGATGGAGAGGGGGTTTGGCCAGGTGCTGGGTGGGCAGGGGTCAGGAGCCATGAAAGTGCACCTCACTGACAGCCAGTCACTGATGGGACTGCTAGTGTAGTGCTCGGTATGCAGAGCTGGTGTTTAGGCTCCTGTTGCTACTGGAATAGTTCGATATGGCCATCCTGCGCCAGGTGGTACTTCACGGTTCTGTATGCCTCTTGGCTCTCTGCTTTTGTTCAACCTCTTCCACTCATCAGTTTCCATATCCACTTCACTTGGTTCTTCAAGTCTTCATTGTAGAGGGTTTGGATGATGCATCTCCCTAGACTGCCAATTTGAATACTGGCCCTGGCAATCTATTAAAAAAAAGAGAAATATTTCAGCATATCCCACCTGATATCTTAAATTTAACTGCAGAGAAAGGATGTTGATATTAAGTATAATATTGTTTTATTTTTTAATCTATGATCTCATTTAATTCTCTCCATCTCCCTGTACCCTAATTAACCCCATTTTACAGATGAGAGCATCAAGGTGAATGAGATGAAAAGACTTGTCAAATACCAGAGACTATGAGTGGCAGAACCAGAAGGAGCATCTGCTGTTTCGCTGCAAGCAATCACCCAGTTGCTCCAGGGCTAAGCGTGAAAGGAGGGGTAGAGTAGGTGGTGCTGGCGGTGATGATGGTAGTAGGCCCTGTTGAGTCATTTCCAACTCATAGCTACGGTATGTAAGACAGACCCCAACACTGCAGGTCCTGCTCCATCTTCATGTGGTTATGTTTGAGTAGACTGCTGCAGTCACCATGTCGATCCATTGTGTTGAGGTCTTTCCCTTTTCTACTGTCCTTCTACTTTACCAAGCATGATATCTTTTTCAAGGGACTGGTCTTTTCCTGACAACCTGTCTGAGGTACATGAGATCGAGTCTTGCCATCCTTGCTTCTAAGGAATGTTCTGGATGTACAACTCCCAAGACAGAAGTGTCTGCTTTTCTGGCAGTCCATGGTACTTTCAATATTCTTCTCCAGCACCATAATTCAAATGCATGGATCCTTCTTCAGTCTTCCTTATTCAATGTGTAACTTTCAAGGCATAAGGGGCAATTGAAATTGCCATGGTTTGGGTCAGGTGCACCCCAGTTCTCAAAGTGACATCCTTGCTCTTCAATACTTTAGTGTGGCAGATTTGACTGCTGTTTGCATGAGCATTGATTATGGATCCAAGCAACATGAAGTCCCTGGTCACTGCAATCATCTGTTCATTGGCCCAGTTGTGAGAATTTCATTACATTGAATTGTAAGCCACACTGAAGGCTGCAATCCTTGATCCTCACCAGTAAGTGTTTCTAGTTCTCCTTCCTTTCAGCAAGCACGGTCGTACCATGTACATAGTGCAGGCTATTCATAATCCTTCCACCCATGCTGATGCTGCGTGCGTACTTCTCTACATAGACCAGCTGCGTTTATTATTTGCTCAGTATACAGATTAAGTATGTATGATGAAAGGATAAAATCCTGATGTATGCCTTTCCTGATTTCTTGTTCTGCCCCGAGGACTGCCTCTTTGTCTATGTACAGGTTCCACGCGGGTTGAATGGAGTGCTCTGGAATTGCCCTTCTCAATGCTATCTAGAGTTACTTGTGATCCACACATTAGAATACCTTTGCATAATCACCAAAACACAAGTAAATAGCTTTTGGATAGTACCTTGGCTTTGAACCAACATCCATGAAGGAAGATTTAAAAGCTCATGGGAAGCTGGGTTTTTCTAGAATGGTTTTCATGGAGTTCTGTTAGATAGAACAGAAGCAGGATGGGCTGGTTCCAGGAACAGCGGTGAGGGTTCAGCGAGTGAACTTCAACCTTCAGTGCTTCTCCATGAGGAGCGTCAGTGGCTCCGGCCGGAAACTCCTGACACCCTTCGTCTCAGGTAATGTTTTGGGCTAGACAACAAGGTTCTTGTCAACACCCAAACCTACTCTGTCACTAGCCTCAGTGTCAGACCCTTGACATAGACAGATACCCCAGGGCCAACATGTTTTAGTTTCTCAGAGCTTCAGAATCAGGCTCTGTTAATCCACCACAGGGATTTTATCACTTCATTATAAAGGATAAGGCATATTTTTTACAATATGGTTATATGTGGTAATGAAGCATGCAGAAAACGACACAAGATAGATAGCAGCTCTCACTACCGAAGCTGAACACTGGGTTAGCTTAATAGTCTATTTATTATATTTACTCTGAGTTTACAGCACCTGATTAATATCCCCCACCTCCCCCCCCCCCGCTATACAATTAAAACTAGTGATATGTGATTGCACAAGCTGACTCCAGGACAGATGGGCATGGAATTAGAGGCTGAGATAAGAAGTGGAGAGGAACGTGTCTTCCTAGGTCATGATGATGGAGTCAGATCACGTGTATATTAAACGAAAACTGTAAGGGTTAATGAATTGGCTTATGCCACTAAATTAACTTGAGGTGAATCGAAGCCGTCTGTGCACTGCTTGGCCTTATCCATTCCGATGCCTTAAGGCAGGAGAGTGGCAGAGCTTGCACTGAGAGAGCAGGTTAAAGTCTATCCTTCAATCATTGGAGGCAGTCATCCACCCTTTCATGAGCAAAAGGGGGGCTGGACCTCACTTATTAAGGCAAAAAGACTTGTGGCTACATAGATGTCAATGACAATGGAACTATTCAAGACCCCCCCCCCCAACTTCCTTCTCTCTTATCCACGTGAACTCTCTCTCCTCCTTATGTCAGAGGGAGACTCGGATGGCACAAGCTTGCTTGCTGGAAGTGAAGAGGACTTGAAGCAGTTGCTGATGAAGATCAGATGCTATCGCCTTTAGCATGGATTACACGTCAGTATAAAGAAAGCACAAATTCTCACACTAGATGAATAGATAACATCATGATAAATGATAAACTTGCCAAAAAGTTAATGTTACTGGATCCATAAGCAACTCCCATGGAAGCAGCAGATCAGATATCAAAAGACATCTTGCAATGGGAAAATCTGCTGCAAAAGAACTCTTTGAAATGTTAAAGGGATCCCATTAGAAGGGCCTCTTGATAGAATGGGAGAAAATAAGAAACAGAACTCAAAATCATAAGAACCCAGGCTCATTGGTGGAACTTCAAAGCCTTTCGTCCCCCCTCAGGGCTGGGGCTGAACTAACCTCAGGTTAGTATCATCAACCGTTTAAGATGCACAGGGCAGCATATCCTGATGGACAGGGGGCGGGGAAAGGAGGAGGAGGGGAAACAGAACCCAGGGAAGAAGTGGGGTAATTGATGGTACACTGAGGGGATTGGAACAGACGAGTTGAAACAAGATGTGTATAAATTGTTGAATGTAAAACTGATGATCTGCCCAGCAAACCTTCACCTAAGACACATTTTTAAGGATTAAAAGAGATTATTGACTAGGTAAAGACTATTGTATCTACAACGGACAACCAGAAGAATGAACAAATACATCTCGAAAGAACGACATCTAGAATGCTTGTCAGATGATGAGACAGCATCTTATGCTCTGTGGATATGCTACCAGGAGGGACCAGTCCCTGGGAAGGACATCATACTTTAGAGGGTCCGCCAAAAAGGAGGACCACAATGAGATTGATTGACACGGTGTTGCAACACTGGGTTCAAATACAGGACGGGCTGTGAGGATGATGTGCGGCAGGGCAGTGCTCTCTCCCCTTTCTTCCTTTTACTTTTCTGTTGTTTGCGGGGTCTCTTAGCGCTAGAACAAACGTGATGGCGCCTCATGATCATGTGCGTCATGCCCTTTGCTAAGTGCCTTCGAATGAATGACTTCGTTCTCAAGTGAACATCCTTGCTTTTCGATATTCTAAAGAGGCCTTGCGCAGCAGATCTACCAGATGCAACTTGTCTTTTGGTCTCTTGGCTGCTGCTTCCATGAGTGTTGATCATGGATCCCAGCAAGAGAAAATCCTCGACACATTCACCTGTTTCTCCATTTCTCATGACGTTACTATCGGTTCAGCTTTGGGATTTTGGTTTTATTACATTGAGCTGTAATCACGATTGAAGGCTCCGGTCCTTGACCTTCATCAGCAAGTGTATCAAGTTCTCCTCATTTTCAGCAAGCAAGGTTGTGTCTCTATATCATAGGTGGTTAATAAGCCTCCCTCCCATCCTAATGCCACGTTCTTCATCTAGTCCATCTTCTCTGTGATCTGCTCGGCGTACAGATTGAGCAGGTGTGGTGAGAGGATCCACCCCTGACGCACACCTTTCCTGATCTGAAACCATGCAGGATTCCCTCGCTCGGTTTGCACAACTGCCTCTTGATCCGTGGACAAGTTCCGTATAAGCGCAAGCAAGTGTTGTGGAATTCCTCTTTTTCTCAAAATCATCGTTGCCCTTATTAAACAAGCATATCAAAATATGAAGCTATTATTGTGAGTACAAACACTTCTGAAGACAATTTTCCATCGAATGGTTCCCCGAAGAATCCTGCGCTCTGCAATGTGAACCACTCAAAATGAGAGCTGGCGCGCCCTCGAGGGGCTCCTCTGCGCCTTCTAATAGTCGCTGGGTTTGGGTGAAGAAAGGAAGTCTGAGGAGGCAGCATCACGGCTGTGTGGTGGATGGGACAGGGTGTTGCAATCAATTTCTCACAGGACCCCTCTTCTCACCCTCAAAGAAGAAGCATTGTTGAGGTGGGGGGAAAATTCCTCAGTTCAACTTCCTTAGCCCTTTCCTCAGCAATGTAAGTTTCCATTTCCTTCAAACTTCATTATAAGATTGTCTTATGAAGATCACCCTTTGGGGATCCCAAATATACAGTTGTCATGACCTGACTTGACCTTTCTCCCTTGAACTGAACTGACCCAGTAGAACTGACCCCCTTGGAAGCCACTTAGATTGGATGTTGTTCTCTGTAGCATATCGATAAAGCTAAGACTTCTCCTTGCTTATGATTTGTTCTATAAGATTGTCTTCCAGACTTTGGGGTTCTACTTAAGTCTTCCCTCAATGCAAAAACACTTTGTTAGAATAAGGTGGTACCGTGTGATATTCACCTTTCCAACACTAGTGCTAAAGACAAAATAGGTACATAAGCAAATGTGGTGAAGAAAGATGATGGTGCCCATCTATTAAAAGATAGAGTATCTAGGATCTTAAAGGCTTGAAGTTAAACAAGTGACAATATAGCAGGGAAGCAACAGAGTCCACATGAAAAAAGCATATCAGCCTCTGTGATCATGAGGTGTCCACAGGATCAGGTATCAGATGATCAAAAACAATTATATATTGATGTGAAGGAGAGGGGTCAAAGTGGAGACCCAAAGCCCATCTGTTGATAATTGGACATTCCTTCATAGAAGGGACACACAGAAGGGTCAATTCATCCAGGGTGCAGTAGAGCACTGACGGAGCACACAACATTCCGCTAGTTCTTTAATGTTGCCTCCCCCACTATCATGGCACCAGTTCTACCTCACAAATCCTGACTGGTGCATGTACATTGGTAGAGATAAGAAAATAAGAGCTAGCAACACACGGAATCCAGGAGAGGTAATGGGAGTAACAATTCCATGAGGGTATGTGAAGGGGGGAGTGGGGAGTGATGAAGGGAAGAAAGGGGAATTGATAGCAATGATGGATGTATAATCCCCCTTATCAGAAAAGTGGGTGAAAAGGTACACCAGGTGGTGTAAGATAGGGAAAAATATGATTTATTAAGGGTTTCTGAGAGTAGTAGGGTGGGGGAGGAAACAAAGAGGAACTGATGTCAAAGGGCTCAAGTAGAAAGAAAGGTTTTGAAAATGATGATGGCAACATTAGTACAAGTTTGCTTGGTATAATTGATTTATGGATTGTTATATCTGTAAGGGTCCCAAATAAAATGATTAATTAAAAAAGGACAGAAGATGGTCTCCTTTAGCTCTGACCTTGCTTAAAGGACTGATGAAAAAACTCGGGGCTGGTGATCTTTGTGCAACACATGTATTTTTATTAATATCTCTTTGGAAGGCACCTTAATGAGACTAAGGCAAATATATTACTGAGAGAACTTGCCTGCAGCCACTCATATTTTATTTGCAATAAACCTGTGCGAATGGGAACTAGCATCCCAGTACCTATACTTGTGTGTGTTGTATAAGGCAAACATATGTAAATAGAAATACAAATGTGGTTCATGTGGTGCATGTGTGAGATACAGTATTGCTACAATGTGTACATGCATGAATACACACAATAGCATGTGTGTATGTTCGAACATACACACAACAGGCAACTGAGGGTCTTGTCTACACAGCTACTTCTCTTTCCCCTTCCACCAGCATGAGCATTTTTGCCGGAGGCGGCGGTTACTCTGCCCTCCTACCCCCTCCAAGGCAGACATTGTCTGGGATGGGGTAATCATAATAAACATATGCAAGAATTGAGGTTTCAACATCCCATGAAGATTAACTTATCTTCCGTAATTGCCTTAACTAGGGAATTTTTTAATGCTTTTCAAAGTTTCTTGAAGGAGAAAAATATGCAGAGTGAGTCTTGTAGCAGCCAACAGAAGAGATATTCAGAGGGGGAAAAAAAAGGTATCAACCATAAGAAGCCCATAGCTAAGAAATTTTAAGGCGCTGATTCCAAGGGATTTAATAAGAATGTAATTTGTATAATTAACCATTCATCAATGTCAATTTCATTAAATGAATGCCAGAAATATTACCTTCAGCAGCACGACCTAACAAGATTGGAATATATTATATGAAAAACTAACACTTAGTGGTCCCCCCGCCTCCCGCTCTGTCACAGCAAGATTTGCAAGGCTGAGAAACCATTTAAAGGGTAGTAAATGAAAACCCGTGAAAGCAAATCCGTGCATTTTGGTAACTAACCTCTGCCATGATGTATGAAAATTTATGTCAAAACGTTTTCCTGCAGCAATGACTAAAGGGAGTCCCTCCTGAGTGGTAAAGGGTGAAAAATAGTCAGAAGGTTCCCAAAGGTGCCTCTTGCCTCTCATCTGGATTCAGCTGATTCTTTCCTAGATGGGTGGTCGCAGATCAAAGCCTCAACCTGGTGGGGTTGTATGTGCAGAATTGGCAGGCACCTCCTAACACAGTGGTTCTCAACCTTCCTAATGCCGCGACCCTTTAATACAGTCCCTCATGTTGTGGTGACCTCCCAAAATTACCTCAAAACTGTAATTTTGCTACTGTTATGAATTGGGTGACCCCTGTGAAAGTGTCGTTCCACCTCCAAAAGGGGCACAACCCACAGGTTGAGAACCACTGCCCTAACACCTCCAGGGAAGTTTGGCTCTGAATCCGTCGCTTATCAGTTCAGGGAAGTGATGACTGATGCTGGAAGGAGGAAAGCTTTCTGAGTTTTACTCCTGTTGCTGCCTTCCACCATCAGGAGACAGTGGGGCTGGTGGTAGGTGGGCTGATGAGCTCTTGGTGAATAGGACTTAATTCTACGGCTGCTCACAGGGAGACAGATTAAGGAGATCTACTCACTGGACAAGTAGAGGATTGGATGGGTGGGTGGGTGGTAACTTGCCTGTGGGGATGTATGCACACATAAACATAAAAGCACTCTCATGCATACACATATACACGTTCACACATACACATCTAGTCATACATGCATTCATACATACATACACTCTCATACATTTACACAAACACATAAACTAGATCGGTGGTATCGTCTGTAATATCAAAGCTTGAGATTTGCAAATTATTGTCACTGAAGCTAATGCCGTGCCCCACACCTAGTAGGCGGTCAATCAACATTTGTTGAACAGGATTTCTCTTCGTGCTAATCCCACTCCTATTTTCCTCTCCTGCAGTGTGCTGCACGGCTAATGGAAGATCAGTATTCCTGAGGCGCCTGCCGTTTACAATCCCTGGCCCAAGGAGACAAGAAATACTTTGCAAGTAAATCAAATGTGCTTAAAAAATGAAATCATGCAACAGGATGATTCTTCAGAATGTTTTTGATGCATTAGATTTCAAAGTTACACAGTCGCGGGGGAAGAAAGGAAATATTGGTTTGGGAATCAGGAGAGACCAGATGTCAAGATTGAACTAAATCATTATAGTCACTTCCAGATTTAAAGTCTGTGTTATCTATTATTTCATGCAAAGCCCAAAGAGAAAGCAAGAAAACTACTCTCCCCTCATAGCCCAACAGCTTTATCTCCTGGATCTGGATGAAGGATGTATGGCCTTCACAACACTGGGGTGAAGGGTGAGCTCAGATGCTGTGGACGAGGCCGATGAGTTCTGCAGGATCCAAAATCACTTTATTCTATTTCAGAACCAGCTTTCAAATGCCCTCCCTCCTCTCTGTCCCCACAGCCACCCTCTTTTCTTTATGACTTGCCCTGGGTGGGCGGCTTGCCCTCTCTGAACCACCGTCCCTCACCTGTGTGGTGAAGATAACAACATCCCCCTTCCCAGAGATGCTGTCAGGAGGAAAGGAGACGTTCAGAAAGCATCTCACTCCTTAGGCAGGGGTTTAATCCACACACATGGTTTTCTTCCTCTTCCGGGAGCCGTTTCCACTCAATGATCAATGATCTCTGAGTGGTAACTCCTTTGCCAATTTTCTAAGGGAAGATAGGACATCTGGTAAAGGGATTGACCCTGAAGTCTCTGGGTAGTGTAAGTAGTTAATGAGCTTGCTGCTAACCACAAGGTTGGCAGTTCACGTCCCTCAGAGGTATGTGAAAGAAAAGCCCAGGAAACTCCTGCTGAAGAAACATTTGTGGAAAACTCGATATACAATTGCTCTATTTGAATACACATGGGCCCCCATGCGTTGGAATTGACCCAATGGAAACGGTTTTGGCTTTTACAGCTCTTATGCAGGGTCTGTGGGCGCCCATAGTTTAAGGAAGTACAGCGGGACACACGAATGGTTAAGGAAAGCTCTTCATAGAGGTTCAGGTATCTTCCCCCCAAAAATCACTTAATTGGGAGTTATTAAAGATATCATATCATTCCATAGTTCAATCACACTGAGTAATATTGTGCAAATGCTACCACAATCAGTTTCAAAACATTTTCCTTCTTGAACTCCTTGACATCTGCTCCCTTTTACCGGCCGTTCCCCCCTACAGTACCCCGAGAAATCCTTCTTCTACTTGCTGTCCCCATAGGTTCATCAAACTTGGGTTCAATATTCTGAAAAAACATATAACCAAAATTCAAGAATACTACCTCCAGTGACAAATCACATCTGAGATAACCCCCAAAATGAACAAACAAACAAAAAATACAGAAAATGTTGTAAACCAGATCAGGCCCAATATGCACCAGAGCAGGAAATCAACGGACAAGGTTTTAATAATTTGTCAGGTACTGTTCTAAGAGACAATTTTTGAGTTATGGGAATCACCATCAAACCTCTTGGTCTAATTCATATCAATGTTATGACCAGATTTTCCAATCTGGACATGAGTTTTTGGAGCCGCTTCCAAAGGTAAGACTCAAATCGGATAAAAGTGGAACTCTGCAGTGCTGGAATGTTGGGGCGTCTTGATGGCTCGTGAGTCATTGCGTTGACATCGGGGAGTTCTCCTACCATGGGGGCTCCCAGCAGGGGCCCTCAGGCATCTAGTGCTTTTAATGCACAGGGCTTCTGGGTTTGTCACCCACCTTGGCATGCTTCTATTTCTTATTTGCAAAATGGGGAGCCCTAGTACTTATCTACAGGAACTGCTGGGAAGATAGCAGGAGACTTGTCATGTAATGGTCTGAATCTATGGTCTGACACCTAGTAAGTGGTCAATAAATATTAATGATTAGCCAAGGCACTGGCTACAGGGACCACAGAGGCCTCAAGTCATGGGTCTAAAGCGCGGGGAGCAGACCATAAGTGTGCTGACATCAGCCCCTTCTCCCCGTGCCCAGAGCAGTGAGACTCCAATTAGGCTCCATTCAGCGGATCGGCAGCCTCCTCCCTCAGGAGGCAAACTTGCTTACGGAGTGGAAACAGGAGCGTGGGACAGCCCTACCATCCCTCTGCAGGGTCACCCAGGTGGTCCTTGCTCAGCTGCTGTCAGGGAGTGCGGAGAGCTGGCTGCAGGCCTTCACAGGGCAGTGGGTGCCTGAGCCCAGCTTGTGGCAGTGGACCTCTGGACCTTCCCTCCCATCTTGTGGTTGAAGAAAGCTCAAGGTGCAGTGGCCTTGCCTGCTGGCAGCTATGGGGTGAACCGAGTGTGATGTCTTATCTGGGGGGATACCGCTTCTGGGTAGGGGATCTCTGGAGGGACCTCACACAGAGATGCTCGGAGCTGGGGCAGGACCTTCTGTGTGCAGGCCAGAGGATAAGACCGTGCGTCAAGTAGAAGAAAGCCCTAGAGAGTCCAGGAGGGAATGGTCTCTTCCTAGCTCTGCCACAGCCCAGCTACAGAACTCTGGGAAAGCACCTCACCTTCCTGGATGCATTTCCCCAAGGCTGCTATTCTAAACAGCAAAAAACAAAACAAAAACCTTCCCACAAATTATATCCATGTAAAGAAATGGAAGGAGGTCCTGGGCCATACAAAGGTTGATGTGTTCAGCTGTTAACTAAAAGGTTGAAGGTTCGAATTTACCCAGAGGCGCGCTGTAGAATGGACTGGTGACTGCGTTCTGGTTAATCTCTCATCCAAAACCCTAGGGAGCCCAGTTCTACTCGATGCACCTGGAGCCCATTCACCAAACTCAACACAATAGTGACCAGAAGTCGTAGCAGTAAGGGATGGAGATATAAAAACACACAAAAGCAAACCTTTTTCGTTAAAACTGGTTTTCTCCTGCCTCTAAGAGCGTATGTGCGTCCATCGGTTCTGAGGGATGTGAGGACCAGGAGGGGAACCACAAGCGCAAATGAGAGGGAAGGTTCTTTGTGTGGTGTCATTTGATGATGGTACCATCGGGCCAATCACAGAGTTCTGACTTGGATGGAGAGCCATCTTATAGGCAAATCGAGAGAGAGAGAGAGAGAGAGAGAGAGAGAGAGAGAGAGAGAGAGAGAGAGAGAGAGAGAGAGAGAGAGAGAGACTAGCACTTCAGAATTGCAGTCATTTCTTGGTAAGTCTCTTTTGTAGTTTACATTTCCTAAGAAGGTGTTTTTGATACCAGGGTGACGTCTAGATTTTTCTGGTAGGCACCGAAGCTTGAAAAGGCCACCTAATCACTTTACTGTGATATGCATTTGTCATTTACACCTATAAGGAATGGAGAGCTATACCGTATTGTTTACGTGTGGGTAGGTGTGGGTAGGAGAAAGGGACTAAGCGATGGCTGGGGCCAGCGGAACGTGGGTGTGGGTGGGGCACATGAAGAGATGGAAAATTCATGGTTCAAACCTCTAATAATCTTCAAATGAACAGAATGTGTGCCCCCATCTCACTTTCATCTCGCCCTCCTCTCCTATCTTTCCATCCCTGCTCCCTCTCTTGCTCCCTCCTTTCAGAAGCGCGACCGGGCTCTCGTTCCTGCAGATGTGAGGATGGAGAGAAGGGAGAGGAAGCACAGAAGTGAAGGAGCGCGGGTTCTAGTGGAGAAAGGGGCATGGGAAGGAGCTCAGTGTAATAAAGCCCCCCCTAAGGTATCCCCGGGGCTTCTGGGAGCAGCGTGAGGTGCTGCTAGTTCTGCCTAGGGAGTGGGGAGCACTTGGGGTGCATGTGGACGCAAGGCCAAAGAACGGCCACACCTTCGCCACACCTTTCCCACCCCTAGCGGAAAGCAGATGTGGTGCTGGAGGACATCTCAAAGGAGGCCTGGGGTGGAAATTCTATGGGAAGGGACAGGGCTGCTGCCTTGGAAGAGGAAGCAGGAATTCCCAGGCACTGTTCAGTTCCCACTTCCATCCAAGCTGATGAGCCTGTTCAAGACAAGGGTCTGCTCCCTCTGCATAATAATAGCAATAATAATTAATATTCTGTACTTAATGAGACTACATTAATAATTACTTTAATTATGACATGCTCTCCTCCTCTTTTCCCTTTGCCAGGGCAGGCTTGGCACTTCTCAGGATTGCAGTCATAATGGTAACAGATAAACCTTAATTAAAACATCCCCAATACAATAGCTGAATTAAAATGCTGTGACATGTTGCTTCCATCTCATCCTGATCTTCTGCTTGGGATGATGAGTGTTTCCCCACTGATGTCAGGGTGACTTATAGTGGCTCCCCAGCATCCTGGCTGCTCAGTGCAGTGGTCCCCAAATCCTCAGTGCTCTGTGGGGAAATGCCATTTGACATCCTGGAACCTGATGAAGACTCTGTAGTCAGGGTCACTGGGTCCTTGTTCTCCAGGCGAGTCTCTCCACACAGCAGCTTGCGGCAGGTGAATGTTGACTCCAGTCTCCCTGCCTACTGGTCCTCCGACTTCTACCTGCACTCTATGGAGCCTTTCCCCTATGCCTTCCTCAACCCAAGGAATAGGTCCTCCTCTGCGGCTCCCTGGGGACTGTCCCTAGAGTTTGCACAAATCTAGCCTCAGGAAGCTCCCTGCATCTACAACCTTCTTTCCCCCACTTCCTGTTTCCTGGCGGGGCTCTTTGCTTTCACCCTTCACTTTGAGCTTCTCGGTCCTTTGATGAACACTTTCTCACACATGTAGGTCTAAGCCACGTTTTCTTGGATCCCCAAACTATCTCCAGATGGATGGCTCTTAGAATCAACCAGTGTTTAGCATTTCTCCATTACTTCCTTTGTCCATGCATCCGCTCCTGCTTTTAGGTAAAGGAGCAGGGGCCAAGTAAAGACGGGAGGTGGCTGATTGTGGGTCGTTCAAACCCACCAGCTGCTTCCTGGGAGCAAGGTAAAGCATCTGTTGTAAAGATTTAGAGTCTCGGTAATCCAAAGGAGCAGTCCTATTTTGTCCCCGCGGCTTGTTATGAGTCAGCATGGACTCCATGGCAGAGGGATAGAGCCTATAGCTCGGGGCATGCAAATGGGTAAGCACTTGCCTACTATTCAAAAGGTGGGAGGTTTGAACCCACCCAAAGGCACCTTGGAAGGCAGGCCTGGTGGTCTGCTTCTAAAGTCACAACCTTGAAGACCCCAGAGAGCAATTGGAGCCTGCACACAGGGGCTTGCCATGAGCAGGAGCCGACCCAATGGCAACCAGCACCACCCTGCTGTAGGCATAGGATCCTAGGTGGCACAAAGGGTTTGAACTCATAACCTCAATGCTAGTAGTCAAACCCACCCAGTGGCCCTGTGAAAAAAAGACTCAGAGGTCTGCTTTCATTAAGATTACAACCAAGAAAACCCCACAAAACTGTCCTCATCTGGAAGACGCGAGCTTTCCTTGAGAGGGAAAAGACCTGATGGCGACCGCCACCATCACTGCGTTCCAGACAGAAGGCCGAGGTGATGCAAGCAACTCGGATGCTCAGCTGCTGACCACAAGGTTGGGGGTTTGAGTCAATGCAGAGACTCCTCAGAAGAAAGGCCTGGCCGTCTAGCTCCGACAAACCAGCCATTAGAAACCCCATGGGACACAGTGTTACTCTGACACCCAAGGGCTCGCGAGGAGTCGATGTTGACCTGATGGCCACTGGAAGAAGCTTTTGGCGTTTGCTTGGTGCTGGGCTACCAAGAGCAATGTACCGGCCGTCCCCAGGTACTTTATCAGCCAGTGAGCCAGAAAGAAAGATACCTAAACTTACGGAGCCCTGGGAGTGCTAATAGGCTGCTATGGCCATGAAGTAGGCATTGGGGGAGCACAGGGGAGGGGCCACCCTGTGGGGCTTGTGCACTAAATCTGGAATCTGTGAAGATGAATGGGAGTCATGTGACTGATAACAGGGGGAGGGGCATATGAGAAGACGCATTGCTGTCACATTCAACTGGATCAAGGCTCCAAAGGGTACAGCATGGAGTGAGGTTGACTGGACTATAGGATTGAAAAAGATGGGGCGAGAAATGAGATTGGAGACATAGTATGGGCCAAGGTTAGGGAATCTCTGTAGGGCTAGTCTAAAACAACCACAAAAAACAAACTCACTGCCATCAAGTCAATGCTGGCTCATAGTGACACGCTCTGTGGATTTTCAAGACTGTCACTGTTTATAGATGTAGAAAGCCCAGCCCTTCTCCTGAGGAGCTGCTGGTGGTTTTGAACTGCCAACCTTGGGAATCACAGCCCAACTCATAACCACTACACCACTAGGGCTCTCAGAGCTAGTCTAACATGGCTTAAACTGATGAGCAGATTTACAAAAGAGCGCTGACACAGAAAGGAGTTGATTCATTATATAGTGCCGCCAGCATCAGACCTTTGCTGAGCCCGCCTCTGTGCCAAGCAGTAAGTTAGCTGCTGTTTCCCCCCAGGGCTTCCTGTCAAAGCTCATTCCCAGCCCAGGGCCATTTGTATGGCAAAGTCTCCTCAGACAGTCACTAAGAAGAAAGAATTCACACACACACACACACACACACACACACACACACACACACACCCCTATCTAACACACTCAAAGTCACCCAACCTGCCGTTATTTGAAAAGATATTTTTGTTATTGAAAAGTTAAACCTTAGAAACAAGGTCATTTTACCACACTGGAAACTCGCCTATGGGGAGACTGTAGAATATCTGCCCCAAAGAGAACTGCTCCCTCATGCTTGGCACTGCCATGTTGGGAGGAAATATAGAAAAGACAAGAGTTTTCTGTTAGCTCCAAGCAGTTTTACGATTTCCTGGGACATATCCTTGCTGCTGTCTCTTACATGTTCAGTTCATAGGTTGCTTGATTGATTTGATTGATGGATTGACGGATTCATAATATAGTTGTCCATTCATTCATTTGACAAATGTCTATTGCTCTCCTGTGATGTGCATTGTTTGGATGCTGGGGAGACAAAGATGAGTGGCACATAATTCTTGTTCTCAATGATGGGAGTCATTGGTGGCTTAGTGGTAGAGTCCTCCCCTTTTGTGCTGGAGACCTGGGTTTGAGTCCCAGCCAATGCACCTTATGTGAGGTCACCACATCTGCCAGGGACTCTTGCATGTTACTAGGATGTCGAGCAGGTTTTAGTGGGGCTTCAGATGAAGGCAGACCAGAGACCAGGAAGAAAGGTATGGAGATCTATTCCCCAAACCCAGTGACAATGCTATAGATTCCAGCAGTCTGCTCCATAGCTGAGCACGAGGATGCCGTCAGACTAAGTAATCTTTTGTTCCGCCATCTACGGCATTGTCACAGGGTTTTGGGAATAGACCTGATGGTAGCCTACAACAGCAGTAACAACTGTCTCAACGTGCTCACAGTCCACCTGGGGAGCTGGGCAGGTCCACGCACAAAGACAAAGAGAAGAGCTGGTAGTGGACATGTGAACCCGGCGGTAGAGAGCACAGATGAGTGAGTGAGTGCCACCCTCCACCACTGACAAGGGAGAAATCCTCCACCACCCATAAAAGAGGAAAAAGTGTCTGGAAAATGAAATAAAGTGTTTAATGCCTATAAACTATATCTAGGGCACTCGTTAAATTGGAGAGATAAATAATTTTATTTATGACAATGTCAAGGGGAAGGAGATGTATAACTTCCTCAGGAATAATTGTGCCTCTGCTAGTGTGCCAATACCAAGAAGCCTAAAACAATTGGGCTCTTTAAGCTGGATGTAGCTGGACAGCCCTGTTTTATTGCCGACCCCATCAATTAGGAACCCAGAGAGAGAGTTCTTCTCCCACCTGTCCTGCCCCCTCTCTAGCTGCCTCCTCACCCAGCTGGGCCATAGTCTGATTCTCCCTGATGAGTGTGTCCTTTTCCATTTGGAGCATGATGTGAGTGTGCTGTACATAAGAGATACTGATTGCGAGTAAGTTGTTGACTGGAAGAGGTGCCTCTGTGGAAATGTTAGGAAGGAAGGAAGAGGGGAAATAAAATTTTAAAAGAGGGAGAAAACACCCATTGCCCCCAGTTGGAAACGGCTCAAATATTTGATGCTAACAGCATTTTGGCCGCTTTTTTCCCCTTCCCTCTTTTTATAAATTTTTATTTTCTGGAGGTTCTGAATGTCAATACTGCATTTACCGCTGAACAAACTAAAATCAAAACAAATATAATAAAAGGAGAGAGTAAGCCTCTTTCTGCTTTCTTCAACAAATGACTGGCCCCCTTGAGCCCTGGATTGGCTGGACTGCTATCCTGGCTGCATCAGCTCATAATTAAACAACAAAGAAAGAAATTGTCACACACACACACACACACACACAGGCTTCAAAACGTTATTGGGAAAATTCCACTGTCTTTTAAATGACATTTCCCATGAGTCTATACCTGCATATCAGTTTTCTGTAAAAAGGGAACAGTGTGTATGTCTTTTAATAAGCTCTGTTGCTGTCCTCGTTTTCTGCGAGGAAGGAAAAGTGTATATTCCATCCGCTCTTTGCTTGACTCTGTCAGTGCTGAAAGGCTGAGTGATGACATGCTAGCTGTCACAAGGCATATTTTGCTTAATAACACTGAACACTTAACTACCCAGAGCTCTCTAGGCCAAAAAGAAGAGTCAGAAGATGATGAGGAAGGAGGAGATAAAAGCAAACCAGCATTAGACAGGAGTATCTCTCCCCACCCCCTCCCCAATTTTGTTGGGCAGACTGAAGAAAGTATGTAGAAACATGTATGTGAATGGGTGTTAGTGTGAGAGAGAATGGGGTGTGTGCGTGTGTGTGCACGTGTGCATGTGACAGAAAGAGGGAGAAGGGGAGGGGGAAGGGAAAGGGAAAGAAGAGGGAGAGGGATGGGAGGGGGAAGAGGGAGAGAGAGAGAGAGAGAGAGAGAGAGAGAGAGAGAGAGAGAGAGAGAGAGAGAGAGAGAGAGAGAGAATTATGTATTAGACACAAGCTGCCTCAACTTCACCAGGTGATAAAGTGGCCCTGTGTGATCCAGCTGGAAACTTCAACAAGCAATGATTTGCTGTTTAATTTTTGGGATAGAATCCTGGAAATAGTTAAGAAAAATGGCTTTCAAATAAGCTAGCACATTCTCTCAGTGGCCTCAGAGATGAATCGGTGGCAGAGGGACTTGTTCCATCTAGAATGGGGAGAGGACGAGGTCCTCAGAGGATGTCCTTCCTTAGGCTGCCGAACGGCAGGATCTGCTCAGGAATCCAGGGGCCCCAGAGTGTGTCTAGCGTCTCCTCCAGTGTGTGAGCCAGGGATCACAGACTAGGCCACTTGGCCCTCTTTGCTAGCTCCAAAGAGAAGATTTTCTCTGCTCTGAAGGAAGAGATGGCTTTGGACTCCTGGTTTACTTGTTTGTCACTTAGCTGTCTTACCTTGACATTCCCCAGTATAGACATGTCTAATTATTTCTTCTAAACCTTGCTTGAAGAATGGGGAAAAATATATTTGTTATCCAGTACCTTTGGTAGCCTGGATTCAGCTCCTAGTTAGTGTCACTTGGAGTGTGCACACCTGGTTACCTGTCTTCCTGTCACTCTTCTGTGGCCACCCGGGCCTCAGCAGACAATAGCATGGGACAGACAGTTGAGCACTGAAGACATAATCTGCTAGCCAGATTCACAGGGCTGCCCAGGGAATGGGTGCCCTTGACAGGTAAGTGGATAAACACAGCAAGACACTTGCTATGAGCCGCAAACAGCCAGCGACGCCGTGGACAGCTAGTTAGTGAACGAGAGTGGGAGTGGGAGAGCCACATCTTGTTTCAATCCTCACTTCTCTCTCACAGGGCTTTCCCTCAGCCAGCCCTCTCTGCTCAACGTCTCTCCGAAGTCCCTGGAGGACGCCTGAGAAGGAAGCCTGGCACACTTGCATGACGAAGATATTTTCCTAGCATCGGTCTCTCAGCCACTCCTGTGTCGGCTGCTCTTCAGCATGAACCTGTTATGGCTTTCTTTGCAGCGCAGTCTATGTTTCAGATTACTGACATCTGGTGCTCACACATTTTGGTTCATGCATTTGCTAACATCTTTATATTCCTTCGCTCTCCTTTTCCCCAGAACCCCATACCCTGGACTTAACTTATTTCTTTCCCCCAGGGAATGCTGGAGAGAAAAGTTCTCTCTCTCTCTCTGTATTAGTCTGAATGAATCAGGCAAGAAGCATGGTCCCCCTTTCTTAACGTCTATATAATGTGATGGGAAGAAGTTGCATGGTCTTCCCTGGGATCACTCCGGAAGGGCCCTTGTTGGGAGAACCTGTTCTCACTCTCTTTGGGAAGAAGGCAGGCGCTGGGGTGCTTCGCTTCCCTGTGTATGTATCCTTCGCATGAAGTCACGAGTTATGTTTGTGGACAATAATTTATCTTTGGTTGTAACTTTCCTCCGGTGGTACAAATAGCTAATATTCTCAGCTGCTAATGAAGAGATTGGAGAGTCAATCTAACCAGAGGCACCTGGTAAGAAAGGTCCAAGAGTCTACTTCTCCAAACAGCCTTCGCAAACCCTGTGGCACGTGCTTCTACTTGGAAGCACATGGGCTCTTTGTGAGTCAGAAAACTGGCTTGCTGGATGCTGGAAGTAAATGATAGATGGGTTCATGCCTTCCGTTTTAGGATTTTCCAAGACCTGGGTGCCCCAAGGCACTCTGTGAGGGTATCTTGGCTTGGAGTTTGGGATCCCAATGAGTGCTCTGGTTGGCAAGAAGGGCAGCAGCAGACCTTCCTGAGTAATGTGGGACGAGCTATGAGCACTCCCTCAGGAAGCTGTGCCTACACGAATAGAACTCCCCTTTGGACGCAGGGGAGGCTGCGCTCTGTGAGTCACTGCTGTGTGAATAGAAACACACCACAGTGGCTCACAGCAACCGCTGGGAGGACTTTCGTGAAGAGTTTGTCATTTCCCTTGCCCATTTTCTATTAAGTGATTTATTTCTTCATGCAAATATTCTCCACATTAAGTCTTTGTTGGCTATGTGTGTGAAAAATAACTTGTCTTGGTTTTATAACTTTTTTCTACTTCCATTACAGTGTCTGGATGAACAGAAGTTCTTAATTTGATTAAAAAACACATATGGCCAATAAACGTATGAAAGAACATTCAAGCTCATTAGTGATCAGGGAAATACACATCAAGGGCAAATGGGACACCATCTTTCTCCAGTTGACTGTCAAAACCCGAGAAGTCCGCCACATCAAGAGTTGGAGAGAATGGCACCTTTGGGCCATTGCTGGTGGGAGTGTGAAGGTACAGTCGCTCTGGAGAACAGTTGGGTGTTAGTTTGTAAAGTGGAGCATTCAATGTGCAGAACCCGAGTCCACTCCTGAGAACATGGAAGAAGGAACTTCCTGTATCGCTACAACAGGAGAGCTGTCCGAGGATGCGCTTACCAGGACTATTCATAAAAGCCTCGCAGCAGTACAAATGTACTTTGACAGAAGAATGGACAACTATATGGTGGTATAGGAGTATGGTGGAATAATGAAACTCGCTCGAAATAAACCTACATCAGACACATCCAACGATACGGATTAGTAATAGAATTGGAGGTACAAAAAAAAAGACAAAGCAATACATGTTCACTATACTTTTGTATAAGGTTAAAATAATCCAAACCAAATATACCCATAAAGAATCCGTGGACATGTGACACAGCTATCTCTGAACAGAAGTGGCGACTGTGACCCGACATGGTGTCTCAGTCGTTTGCGTGGGGCGCAGCTGGAGAAGGGGGGAATCCAACATACATGCAGCTCAGACACAGGCCAGAGCCCCGCTTTTCGTGTTTGTTGATGAATTGATGGAAAAAGAACTACGTAGGTGCGAGTGGAATGAGACTACACCTATGACCATGTATAGGTTTGGCAGATGATATTTCTATGTACCATAGACACTCGAGCATAAGCCGACCTGAACATCAGCTGAGGCACCTAATTTTATCATAAAAACTGCATTAAAAATGTGCTGAAAAACTCAGCTTACACACAAGCATATACAGTAAGTAGTTGTATGTGCTGGAAAAATATCCATGTATACAGTAGAGCAAATGAAGGTATAAGGTGCTCAAACTCTTAGCCATAACCAAACATCTTGGGCGGACAAATCACTGGGCTTGGGGATTTGGTGGTGGTGGTGGTAGTGGGCAGTGGGGGGGGGGGGGCAGCTAAGTCAATGGTATCCCACAATTTACAAAGACAATGCTCTATTCATCTCATGGTGGTGAGTCATGACTGGGATCTTCTAAGCTGGTGAGGGACCATATAAGATACAACTATTGGCCTCTCTCTGACTGGAGATAAGAAAAATGAAGACAGTCAAAGACTCAGGGTCAGAACGAGTCCATAGAACTATCAGATTAAGACAGTGACAGCCCCACTGCTCTGAGACCAGGCATCGGTGGTGCCAGCTTACTACTGCTGGCTGCCCCCATCAGGGAAATGAGGCATTCTTGACAGAATGGGAGAAAATGTAGAACAAAACATTTTAAATCATAAAAGATCTAATTTACTGGGTTGATAGAGAGTAGTAGGGTGTCCGAGACCGTGTTCCTTAAAACAACAACAAAATCCACTGCCTTCAGTCGATTCTAGCTCATCGCGACCCTATAGGACCGGATAGAACTAATCTTTGGGGCTTCGGAGATTGTAGCTCTTTACAGGAGTAGAATGCTTTGTCCTTCTTCCATGGAGTGGCTGGGAGTTTTGAACTGCTGACCTTGAGGTTCATGGCCCCCTATGCCAGCAGGGGTCCTCTACAAAAACTCACTGCCATGGAGTCCATGCTGACTCGCAGCAACACTGCAGGACGGAGCCCAACTGCCCCTGAGGCTTTCTGGGACCGTACTACTCAACATGGGTGTAGAAAGCCTATTCTTCTCCTGCAGAGCCCTGGTGGGCTCCTCGGTTCCCAGCCCAGTGCATAAGCAGTATGCCCCCGGAGCGCTGCTGGGCTTCTTTAGGCATCCTTTAGACCTGGGACTGGGCCCACCCCCAAGGATCACCTACCAGCAAACAGACAGGTCTATACAGTGAACAGTAAAACGAATGAGGAAATACTGTTCAGATGAGTAAACATCCCAAGACCCAAAGGGCAGCATTTGCTCACAGGGGGAAAGAGAGAGGACAAGTGGACCCAGGGCACCCAGGGTGGGGTGGGAAGAGCGCTGTCACATTGAGGGAATTGCCACTTCGTATGAAACATCATGTGTACAAACTGTTGAATGAAAATCTAATTTGCTCTGTAAGCTTTCCCCCAAACCACAGTCTTAAAAAATGTAAACAAACAAGAAACACTTCAATAAATAAATGAAGAGTCATTCATGGACTGCAGATTCAGTGCGACCCAGTCTGAAATTGGGTCTAATCTTAGATTGCTGGTATTTAGAAAATAGAGAAAGGCCACAAGTCCGGGTCATCTCCTTTCCATACCTGGAAAGCCCTCATCAGAGACAGAAGAAAAATCCCTGACGTCATCACGTGGCTATTGAGTCTCCCCACAGAGGAGGGAGACGAGCTCACGAGTAAAAGCTTCAATGCTTTCTAAGGACTGTTCTCTGAAGAGTGGACAATGTTTCCTAGGCAATGCTTAGAGGAACTTTTTTTTTTTAATTTAAGAAGGTCTGAATACTTACAGAATGGAAGTAATAGACCTTGTTAGATTAAATTTTGATTTACTACCAGCCTAAGAATTCATATGTTGGTTCAAACAACAATCCCTCACCCTTTTTTCAGTTGGGTTATCTACTGGGCAGTTATGAAGATTTCCCTCCTCTGACCAGCAGCGGAGTCCTGGTATGACAGATAGTACCATTGCCAAGTTTGGAAGAGATCAGAACTCCAGGCACCAAGGAGAATAAAAACCTATAAATGGGTATGATTCTAATGGGACTGAATCCCGGGCTCTTTTATGCTTCATGTCCACCCACTGATGGGAATAGCAGACTGATTGTGTCATCGCCTCAATTCTTCGCCTCTCTCTGCGTGCCTGCCCTGTGCACTGTGACGTTGTCATTCTTCCTATCAAAGGTGGCACCTTTCAATCTGCCTCTGTGACTTGCTTAGGTCAAGAGGATGTGATGAAAGTGATGGTGGGCTAGCTTCGAGGCTAAGCCTCAGGAGGTCTTGAAATTGTCTTGCTTCCTTGGAGATGTACTGCCGCCCCATGAACAAGCCAGTGCTAGCCTGTCATGGGATGGACGATAGGCAGCCCACCCTCCCCTGTCACCACTGTGGATAGTCAGAGAACCAGCAGAGGTGTGAACAAGACCAACCTCGAATGCTCTAGAAGTGTGTAACTCATGGCATGGGACCTGGTTCCACACAGACTGCACATGTAAGTGTATGCTAGAGCCTATGCGGCTGTAGGCACACACACACACACACACACACACACACACACACACACAGCCTTAGCTCTCACCACTTCAAACCAAAGTATGCTTACAAAGAGTGTATTTCATTTGTCCACCCGTGACAGCTTCTGTACCTTATACATTTACTCTTAGCACAAACCTCCCTATGATAAAGTCTTAGCTGACACCATAGAAAAAAACAAAACAAAAGCCAGAAGAGACAAGCAGCTGAGACATATTGGGCACTGGTCCGGGCTGCCCCCAACTCCATGCAGCTTTAGAAACACCTTAGCAAACCTTCACACTCATTGGTCTCAACCTTCTAGGCCTTATCCCTTCCTTAGGCCCTGCCCCTACCTGTCCATCTCCCCTCATCTCCTGGGTACTCAATGCTTACGAGTCTAGGGCAGGTAGGTGTCAAGGGACGACCAAGCTGTGGTAGTTACATAAACTGGTGTCAATTGGGACTTGAGAGGATTGAGTGAATGGGTGGAGCCTGGTCTGTCAATCAGATCAGAGCCAATGAGGCCTCTGTGTGGACATGGTTTTCTCCTGAGAATTCTGGGAAACCTGATTTCTCCGCCTTGGAGACGGAAGTCTTCTTTTTCTTAGCTCACTCCCTTGGAGAGGCTCTACTGACAGGACACATAACACTGCGCTGATAAACCCGGGCCCTGGGAACCCCTTCCAGTGCTGAGACACTTACAACGCCACTGGATCCAAAGACTTTCTACCCACTGTCTTATGATTGTCCTGAATTCAGCATCATTGCATGTGTTTCATGAGTCTGAAGAGGACTTTATAGATTGGCATCGGACATATGTGTTAATATTGGACTTATGGGCTTAGACTGGACTGGGTTGGGATGCTTTCTTAATGTCCAATTACCCTTTATATAAAACTCTCTCTTATACACATTTGAGTTTCTATGGACTTGTTTCTCCAGTCTACCCAGACTAACCAAAAGTCAAAAGAAGTCCTAAGTCTAAGAGGAGGCATAGTTCACGAAGTAACACTAGGGATATTGGGAAGTTGAATTGGGCAGGTTGCAGCAGGCAATCGAAGCACAAGCCCCATCCCCAAGGAGCTGCACTTGTATATTCCCCTCCAAAAGCCATCGGGAAGTTAAACGAAAATTGCAGGGATGGGGAAATAATGAAAAAGGCTCTTTGTTTTCCCCCCAGTCCGAACTCCTAGCTCATCAAACCTTGGAAATGCTCACTGCAAATGGCTGTTCCCATTTTATTGCTTATTTATGGGAATCTATTTAAAGCGAATTGCACTTTTCCATTGTATCCCAGCAAGCGTGTGCCAGAGTTGTATCTCCCCTGGCTGCGGGGCTGTCTGGACTGGGGATTCTGTCTGATGGTGTCAGCATCACGCTCCGTGACATTTAAAAGTGGGGAAGGGAAAGACTGCCGAGGAAGCACGGCAAGTGTGGAGAGTGATTGCCCAGGCCTTTGTGGATGCTGATGGGTGCAGGGGAGGCAGCGCTGGGGTGGGGGAGGCAGCGCTGGGGCGGGGGAGGCAGCGATGAGGCCTTCAGGCCAATAGGAATGTGCTTGTTTTGATTCATGAATGATGGTGTACTCTTATGAAAAAGGCATGATTTTTTAATTCTTTGCAGTAAGATCCTGCTTCTTGGCAAAACCGAGGGTCAGGGAAAACGAGGGAAACCCTTAATGAGATGGCTTGACCCATTAGCCTCACTACTGAACTCAGACCCACCAGCCCTCAGGAAGGTGGGTAGACCGGGCAAGGTTTCATTCTGTTATGCCCAGGGTTGATGGGAATTGGTGCTGGCTCTGTGGCAACAAAGGACAAGAATAATAACCATCCCAACCAGGGTTACCTGAGGATAATCACGTAACAGCGTAACCTTTAGAATAATCACTTAATTTCTGCCACATTTTTTAACATGTAAAAGAAATGATTAATATAAGTCTGCTGCTAACAATAAGAATCATGATGGAAATGTATTCTATATGGGAGGGTGCTTATCTAATACATAGTAGATACTCAGTAAGTGTAAAATTCCCTTCTCGGAAAGCTGGGACTGGGGCTGGAAGAGAGGACGCTTTAGCACCCAAGCAATGCTCATTTTCCTCCCCAATCTAACATGTCCATGGGCACTCAAAAGGGTGAGGGGCTCTCACTCTCTGCTATAATTAGGAGATTAGACACGACTTCTGTGTCTAATCTGTGCCCAGACTGCTCTATTCCAGGCTCAGCGAACAATGGTCGCATTTGACCACTGTTTTTGTAAACAAAACTCCATTGGAGCACTGCCATCCCCATTCGTTTACGTGTTGTCTCTTGCTGCTCTCACACTACAGCAGCAGAATTAAGTCGTTGTGACAGAAACCATATGGCTCACAAAACCCAAGATATTTACTCTCTGGCCTTTGCAGAGAGCTTTGCCACCCCCTACTCCAATTCATTGGTATTTGGAAGGCTCTCTAGTCCATGTGACCAGAGGAACCACAAATCCTACACTGTCAGAGGGAAAGCATGCGTGTCTCAGAGAGACGGGATCTGCCCAAGGTCACGGGAACAGCTATCAGGGTTCCTGATTCCTGGTGTAGCGCTTTTCTATTATTAACTGTACCATTGTACAGAGACCAAAAGGTGCAGGGATCTGCTTGGTAGGGAGTGGGTGAGAAGGGAAGTCTTCAAGCATGTGGCAAGATGAATTCCATTTTCCTGGTCAAGTTGCTGTTGGTCCCTCCCACATTTCCCCAGTCTCCACCTTTGATGCCCTCCTCACTTTCTGGACGGTGACCAGCAGAGACTTCCAGAGATTCTGATACCTTTTCCTTGACTGTTTTTGGTGGAGGAGGAATGGGGCTATCTCGGATTCAAGGTGCCCTCTCCAATCCCCTGACACTGCTGTTTCTGCAGATGCCTTGACTTGTGAGAAAGTCCCCATGGCCTAAACCATCTCTTAAATTTAATTTACCTATCTCCCTTTCTCCCCAACCTTCTCTTTGGTTCCTTTTGCAGCTTCATGGCAGCATCATCCACCCTGTAGCTTAGACTCTATCTTCTTAATTATCCAGGACTCCCGCTGGTCCTTCATCCCAGCTTCCAATCAGATCCCACACCTCAGCCCACATGTCCACAGCCTTAGCTCAGGAACATCATTTCTTGCCTTGCCTTCCAGACTCTTCTTCCAATGGACCTCCCTCCCTGCTCCTGACCTTGGACCCACATGGTTCTGCATTCGCCGATCTGGGCACTTCCTGTGTCCTGCTTCTCCTTCTGGCATCATCAGCCTGCAGCGAAGGGAGTCTGAAAAGGCCCCCGCTAACATGGACCCATTGACTTGAGTTGCACTTGGCTGGAGTGCCTTCCTGATGTACATTAGATGAGTGTCACTGGTTTATTTCTCTAGACAACTCAGCCCAACACAAACACCACATATTTCTCATCCTCCAGACACTCTGCAGCTCCCTCAGGTCAAACGACACGAGTTCGACTCTGGAATCAAGCTGGCCAAGGCTCAGGTCGTGGTTTAACTGTGCCACTTCCAGTTATCTAACCTTTCGGAGTCTCTGGCTCTTCATCTCTATAAATACTAATGACAGCCCAGGGAGCCGTGGGGGTATAGTGGGCTACGCATTGAGCTGCTAACCACAAGGTCAGCAGTTTGAACCCACCAGATGCCTCACAAGAGAAAAACGAGGTTGTCCGTTGCTGTAAAGATGTAAGGTCTCAAAAACGCAAAGGGGGCAGTTCCACTCTGTCCTATAGGGTCATTCTGAAATCAGAATTGGCTCAGTGATAGTGAATGAGTAAGGAGCTTTGACATGAAGCAGTTAAATATTTAACTGCTAACTGAAAGGTCAGCAGTTCAAACCCATGAGATTAGTCTGCTTGTAAAGATTACAGACTTGGAAACCCTGGGGGGGGGGGCAGGCGGGGGCAGGGGATTCTAGTTGGTCCTACAGGGTTGGAACTGACTCAACAGAAGCAAGGTTACCTTTGTTTATGGATTCCTGGAGTCAATGGGTGATTCAAATGATCAATGCGACTAGCTACCGACTGAATATTAGAGGTTGTAGTTCACAAGAGAAGTGCTTCTGAGGAAAGACAATCTATAACAACCTCCTGCCCTTCTCCCCCCCCCCAGTCATCAGAGACCCTATGGAGCCTAGTTCTCCTATGACACACGGGAATGGGAATCAACTTCCCAGCCGCTCGTAGTCATTATAGTTGGACCACGAGAAATGTGAGCAACAAGTCCCTGATCCTTTCATTCAACCACTTGCTGTTCCCTTTGTCCACAATGCCTTTCCTCTCCTTCTTCACCCGGCAAACCTTCTCATCCTCCAGGTGTTATCCAAACACGTGTTCCCCTAACTCCGTGGATGCTACATCGCTTCCTTTCCCCACTCCATCAACCTTTGTTCACCTGGCTCATGGCCCTGCCCCTTTCTAATTGCAATTGTGCAGGTGCAGATGTATACAGCAGATAACAAGCTACTAGAGGGCAGGAACACCCTCTATTGTTTTAGACATCTACATCAACAAAAATAAAAACAAACACACCCATTGCCACCAAGTCAATTCTGACTCACAGCCTCCTTATAGGACAGGGTAGAACTGCCTCCTAGACTTAGATGGTCAGAGCTGTGGGTGGGTTTGAAACACCAACACCAACCTTTGGTTAGCGGCCAGATGCTCACCTCCTTTGCCGCGAGGGTTCCCGTGCATGCAGCCAGGCACATCATAAAGAACTCTGGCCCAGGAGCCTGGCTCATCCGGGTGGGACCCAGGACCTGGCACTACGCCTGTGACACTGTGGAAGTCCCTCTCTCAGACCTGACTCGCAGCCGACAGCAAAACACTCCTGAGTTCTCCTGTCCTTTTTCAGTATTAAGCTCTGCAACTGGGCCCTAGAAGATGCTCAGCAAACTCGTCGGTGAGAGAATGAGTAAGTACATGGTGATGATGCCCAAGGCCTTGGGAGCTAGCACTCTGGTACCAGAAGAGCGGTTATGCATTGGGCTGCCACCTGCAAGGTGAGCAGTTTGATGCCACAGCCACTCCAAGGGAGAAAGATAAACCTTTCTATTCCTCTGAAGAGTCGTGGTCTTGGAAGCCCACAAGGGCAGGTCTACTCACAGTGTCAACTCCATTTGGAATTGACTGGATGGCAGTGAGTTTGGTTTGGGCTTGGAAATCACTTGAACTTGGGAACAATCCAAAGATTCTTTGCCCTGCTCCCAGGCAGCCATTCTAAAGGTCCATCCAGCCTGGCTCTCCTGGAGGCTCAGCTTCTTTGTGGCGTTAGCGTAGACTCTGCGAGCAGAATGCCGTGCTGCAAACAGCCTTTTCCACCTCCCTCTTGTTTCATGTAGATCACGTCTGACTTGGGCTTACAAAAAAGCAGTCGTGCTCTTGACAGACATTTTGTAATCTTTGTTGGGGGTGGTCACAGAAGTGGAAGGAAGATGAGATTGAAAGTGATGGGGAGAGAGCGCGCGCGGGGAGGCTCAGGGAGTTGGCGAGTGCCAAGCCGAGAAGATGGGAATGCTGGGGAAGTTTGAACAAACGCAAAGTCAAGCACAATAATAATTTGGGCAAAATGGCAAATGGCACAGCTGAGGAGGAAATAGCATTGTGAATGTAAAAACTCCTAAATGGAGCGCAGATGGGAGGGAAAAGTGTAATGTTCTGGAAAAGCCTCTAATTGTCTGCCCACACTAATAATTTCAGCAAATGCTCCCTCTTCCCCTCCTGCGTATAATTACACCATTCCATCTGTCTATCAGCAGGTTTTTTACTGTGCCTTACTGCTACCACGTTCTCATGCTCGTAGGGAGATGAGGGTTTTTTGAAGATTTAAGAATCCTTCTGACACATATCCGGAAGAAAAGACACTCAGGAGAGATAAATCCCTCTCCTAGGCCTGGTAAGACTCCATTTTTAACAGTCATGTAATCTCTTCAAAAGCGATTAGGGAGTCCAAGGGGGCAGGGGCACAGGTCTCCTCAATTGGTATGTTCTTACTCCACTTGGTGAGTCACCCTGGAGAGATAGCGAGCAAGCGGGTCACTGGCTGCAGCTGCGGGAGGGAGCTCATGGGGACACTCCGCTCCCAGAGACACTGGCCAATGTGTCCTGAAGGTGGTAGGGCCGTTGACGTCATCTGCTCACGACTGCCCCTTCCGTGCATCCTGGGCTCTGCTGCATGAGAAGGAACATTGTCTAAGAGGCAGAAGTGCAGGTGTGTATGGGAGGAGATGTGTGGGAGTGGCCAAGGTGCTTGGCGTGTGCTTGGCTCTGCTGCTCTGTGATATGTCTGTTGTCCACTATCTCTGTCTTGTGTTTCTCAGCAACTCCAACTGTGTTTGCATTCTCGGACTGCTTAGCAGTCGCCACCCCCAGAAGTCAGAGGGCCTAGTACCCCCGCCCCCACATGTTCCTGTAGCTGTACCCTGTCGCTTTAAGAGAGGGAACGTGAGAGTGGTGATAATGGGGAGCTACCTGCAATTTATTCCTCAGTAGGTTTTGCTTTTTTGTGAAATGTCTCACTCCATTCTATCTCTCCTCTGCTTTGGGTAAATACCATGTGGCTACACGTTGTCTGTCACTTTCTCTTACTGTGGTGGCTTGCATGTTGCTATAATGCTAGAAGCCACCCATTTTCAGAACCAGGGAAGGTCACTGAAGGTGGAGATTTCAGTGGAGTTTCTAGGTAAGGAAGGAGGACCTGGAAATCAGCAGCAACTTAAAAGCAGCAGCTACTATACAGCACCGATGAAACACAACATTCCTCTGGTTCCTTGAGGCTTCCTCACTTCCCATGATCATGACTTCCTGTCCTGCCTCTCACTGCCCGCTAGACCGGGCCATGCGCGCAGGTATAGACAAGCGCTCCTGACACATGGAATGCAGGAACAGGAATGGAATCCAGGACCAGCAATACCAGAAGGGTTGGGGAAACATGGGAGAGGAGAGGAGGAAGAGGGAACCAATCATAACTGCACACCCTCCTCACATCCAGGGGGGAAAGGAGACAGCAGTCGGTGTAAGATGTTTTTGAGCACATTATTATCTCTGCAGGTCTGTCTAAATAAGATAGGCTGGATGAACAATCTGGAGGAGAAAACAATGGACTGACAGTTCCAGGGGGACATGGGATAGAGGGAGGTGGGGGGAAAGGAAGTGGTGTTAACAAACCCAGGGACAAGGGAACAACAAGTGATCCAAATTGGTGGTGAGGTGGGTGTGGGAGACCATGTAGGGCATGATCAAGGGTAATATAACCAAGAGGAATTGCTGAAACCCAGGTGGGGACTGAGCATGATAGTGGGACAGGTGGAAAGTCAAGGGAAATAAAGGAAAGAGCTGGGAGGCAAAGGGCATTTATAGAGGTCTAGATAAAGACATGTACATATGCAAATATATTTATAGATGAGGATGGAGAAATAGATCTATGTGTCTATATTTATAGGTTTAGTATTAAGGTAGCAGAAGGACATTGGACCTCCACTCAAGTACTCCCTCAATGCACGAATACTTTCTTCTATTAAATTGGCATTCTATGATGCTCACCATCCCGACACAACCACTGAAGACAAAGTGGGTGAATAAGCAAATGTGGTGAAGAAAGCTGATGGTGCCCGGCTATCAAAAGATATAGTGTCTGGGGTCTTAAAGGCTTGAAGGTAAACAATGGCCCTCTAGCTCAGAAGAAACAAAGCCCACATGGAAGAAGTACACCAGCCTGTGTGATCACGAGGTGTTGAAGGGATCAGGCATAAGGCATCATCAGAACAAAAAAAATCTTACCATAGTGAATGAGGGGGGAGTGCAGAGTGGCACTGGAGATCCCCTTGCAGAGGGGTCTAGGGGAGGTGATGAGTCAGTCAGGGTGCGATGAAGCACCGATGAAAAGTACAACTTTTCTCTAGTTCCTAAATGCTTCCTCTCCCCCCTCCCACCCCTACTATCATGATCCAAATTCTAACTTGCAAGTCTGGCTAGACCAGAGCATGTACACTGGTACATATAAGAGCTGAAGGCACAGGGAATCCAGGGTGGATGATACCGTCAGGACCAGCGGTGTGAGTGGTGATACTGGGAGAGTAGAGGGTGAGTGGGCTGGAAAGAGGGAACCAATTACAAGAATCCACATGTGACCTCCTCCCTGGGGGACGGACAGCAGAAAAGGGGGGAGGGAGATGTCGGACAGGGCCAGATATGACAAAATAATAATTTATAAATTATCAAGGGGTCATGAGGGAGGCGGGAACAGGGAGGGAGGGTAAAATATGAGGACCTGAGACCAGGAGCTTAAGTGGAAAGCAAATGTTTTGAGAATGATGAGGGCAATGAATGTACAAATGTGCTTTACACAATTGATGTATGTATGGATTGCGATAAGAGTTGTAAGTTCCCCTAATAAAATGATTAAATAATAATAATAATTTATCAAAGGGTCTCGAGGGGGGCAAAGGGGGTTGGGGAATGGAAAGGAAAAAGAGAAGCTGATACCAAGGGCTCAAATATAAAATAAATGTTTAGAAAATAATGATGGCAACATATGTACAGATATGCTTGATGCAATTGAGGTATGGATTGTTATAAGAGCTGTACCAGCCCCACAGTAAAATGATCTTTTAATAATAATAAAACCAGTAGCTACTGAAAACCTTTCGAATCGCAGAGGAATATTATCGGAGAAGGTGCTGGACTCTAAAGAGGATGTGGAATACGGGATATCATTGCTGATCCCGGATGGATGTTGGCTGAGAGCAAGGAATACTAGACAGCTGTTTACCTGTGTTTCATTGACGATGAAAAGGCATGTGGCTGTATGGAGCATAGGAAATCTTTAACAACATTGTGAAGAATGGGAGGTTCAGAACATTTCATTATCCTCCTGGAGAATGTGTACATGGACCGAGACCAAGTCAAAGAGAGCGTGTGGGTGGGCGGTGGGGAGGGTGGTGGTTGTGCGGCATGGTTTAAAATCTGAAAAGGGGAACACGGGGGTTATACATTTTCACTACCTTTCCTCAGTCTGCGGGCTGAGCAAATAATCTGAGGAGCTGGGCGGTATGAAGAGGAGCAGGACATCAGGTTCGGGGGAAGGCCCTTTCAGCACCAAGAACAATTCCGAACAGGGGCGAAGCTGCCGGTGCCGTGGCGTCAGTTCTGACTCAGAGGGACCGTATGCAACACAGAACAAAGCACTGCCCTGTCCGGCATCGTCCTCCCAATTGTTCCTATGTTTGAGCCCATTACTGCAGCCACCGTGTCAATCCATCTCATCGAGAGTCTTCCTCTACTTTACCAAGCAGGATGTCCCTTTTCGAGTTCTGGCAGGACAGGTAAAATGGCGGAATGGAACCCGTGTCCTTGTGTGTCCAGAAGTCTGAGAGCGCGGTTCTGGTGGTGGCGGCGGCGGGCCACTGCAGTGACTGTCTTGTCAGAATGAACTAGGCAGGGACGCCCCACATGCGGGCACCAGTGGTTGAGCTGGAGTTCCTGCCCGCACGTCTTCCTCTCACAGCCAATGTCACAACCGAGCCACCAGCAGAACCGCTGAGGGGACGAGGAAGGGCGCTCACTCTCACCACCACTCGTTCAACAGACAGCAGCAGTGTCCCCAGAAGGTGCTGCGGGGATGGGTGTCACGGGCTTCCCCTTGTCAATAGAAATACAAGGTCAGCCACGTCGGTTATTTAAAGTTTTTCTACCTAACCACACAGAAGAAAGAAACATTGTTTTAATACAGTCTGGACTTATTTTAATAGTATATTTTACTTAGCCCAATACACCCAAATGATTAGTTTTACACATGCTATTTATGAACCATTATTAAGTAGATTGCCTTTTTTGTGTGTGCTAAGTCTACCCAATACAGTATCTATTCACTCCCCCAGCGCGTGGCAGTTTGCACTTGTCCCATTTCAAGTGTTCACTAGCCCCCATGGCTAGGGGTTACTGTATTGGCCAGTGCAGTTCTGGAACTTATCCAGGGGGAGAAAAATAAATAAAAATCATCATCATTATATATGATATGTGCATAATGATCATTCTGGCTTCAACCCAGACAATCACTTGCTAAAGACCTTCATATGTGCGTTATCTCATTTGATCTTTTCAGCAATTTTGAGAGATAAGGCCAGTTAATATTACCATTTGGAAACTGATGAATAAAAATGAGTTTCACAGAACTGAAGCGACTTGTGACCCCAGAGAAGTGACAGCGCCGTCTCTCCTCTCCCCTTAAACACACAGACAAATACCCTTTGGAATGACTGGAAGAGATGGCATTCAACCCGGGCCCTCACAAGGAGAGGGCTGCGGCTGGTGGGGTGGAGACTTCTCGTTCGAGGGGCTGCCACAGGCAGAGTGCATTAAAGAAGTGCCAACTCTCTACGGAGAGGCCAGATGGCCCAGCTCTCTGCAGGACCGGCCAAGGGTGAGGGAGCCGACGACCATAAGGCTGAGGTGGTAACCTGGGATCTGACTGTGGAAGGTTCGGGCTGTAGCCAGAGGGATTTGGACTTTGCAGAAACCCACTGAATGCCAGCATGTCATGAACCCGGCCTTTATGGATGTGCTACACCCACTCTCCATCGGGGACCAAAGTGGCCAAAGCTTTTCTGGGGTCAGGTGCTCGCATGGGGTCCCACGAGGTGGGCTGCAGTGGCGGAGCAGAGCTGAGGGGCAGGAGAAGATTGACACCCTGCTGCGTCCCTCTGCCTGGGGAAGTTCTTGGCTCTGAGGGAAGAGTTAACCTGCTCACGCTAATGCAAGTGCTGGAAGTTTGAGTCTACCCAGGGCTGTCACTGAAGAAGGCCTAACAACTGAATTCTGAAAAATCTGCCCCTGGAAACTGACAGACACCGAGCTGCCACGATTCAGGATCGACTGCTCTTTCCTCTGGTGTCAGGAATGTTGGTCCCCACCCTCCCCTTTCTGGCTTCTGTTTTTCCTCTGTTGCTAAGACTCCCTAGCCCTTCCCTCACCCGACAGCTAGTCACCCTTGGAGTCTCAAGTTCTTTCCTGTATTTTAATGTATTATAATACATTATGATATCATATTAATGTGTGGGTCGCATCTGCCTCCAGACTGGGCTCCTCAGAACAGGGAACACGTCTCCTTTGTTTATCATTACATCATCCAGCCCCAAACACAGCTCCGGAAGTGTCTGCAGAAGAAATGGCAGGGTCGTTGTTCGTGTGAAGAATCAGCTGCCGGGGGACTAAGTGCAACGTTGCATTGGGGATCCAGAGACCAACACTGACCGACCCATGGTCCCATCGCCTGCCATTGTGTGTTATAACTAAGAGCTTGGGTCATAGTAATGATCCCTGAGATCCCCCTTTTTAAGGGTCAAGTGGAAGCTTGAAAGTGGTTCGGATCCTGAGAAGGAAGAATCAGTCAGAGGCAACACCACCCAGTTTACATGCTGAACTCTGAGGAGAGGTCGCCAAGGAGAGTGGCTCGAACCGTGAACTTCCTAACCTGGTCTCCTGGGTTTCTTTCCCCATTTGTTCCTGCCCCCTTCTTCTTAACACCCCAGCCCAAGCCCTCTCAGCAGCTGGGCTGGAAAATCACTTGGGGTCCCCACCCTGGCCTACATATGCCACCATTTCCCTTTATCATCACCGCGGTTGCCCCTGGACTGCACTGGCTCCTTGTCCGGAGCCGGAGAGTGCCTGCCTGCTGGGCAGGGCTCTCAGCAGTCGGGGTGTGGGCCTTCAGGAGCCGCTTTGGGCCTAGTGGGCCCAGATCTTCACTTCTTCGAGGGTCATTCCACTATCCAGCAAGTTAAACCTCCTCCTGCGACCCCCTCCCCAGCCCACACTGCCTGTATTCTGGTGGTGGGAAAATGTCCTAAGGCCTCTGTCTGAGACCTCCTTTCCAGACAGCATTCACTCCCTCCCGTCTTCCTTAGCAGCACTGTTCTAATGAGCTCCAGCCTTTGAAAATCCCTTCTGTCTCAGTCCCTCCCAGTGGCTCCAAGGTTTGTGTCTGGCTGGCAGTGTAGACAAAGCCCAGAAATGAGGCCTCCAGCTCCATTTCATTTAACAAGAGCCCACACAAGCCATCCCAGCGGCCCATTCATCCCAAAATAGCCTCCGAACGCCTGGGCACACATGAGTGTCTCTGCTGAAGCCGCGATGCAGGGCCAGCCGGACAAGGTAGCTTCAGTGCAAAGAGCGCCACGTGTTTCAGACACTCACCAACAGCCAGGCTCACTTTTGGGCTACACAGGACCGGTGATTCTATTTAATTTCACATTGTGAGTGTGTGTGTGTGTGTGTGTGTGTGTGTGTGTGCATGGATGTCACCCCAATTCTCAATGAATACCCAAATGAGCCACGCCACCCGCGATCGATCTGTGTGCATCCGTGTCTCAACTTCAATCACAGTCTAACGTGATACGCTGAGCCACGCTGCCCCCCTGGATCCTCTCCATTGCGGAGAAGCCGGGAGACAAGCAGCTGGGCAGGACACCTCAGAATCAAGGGCTCTTTCTCCTGGGTGGCTCCCAGCCCACAGCCTGTCTGTCAGCCCCTGCTCCGTCATCTTGGAACGGGAGACTCCTCAGAAAGTCATCAGTCTGGGTATTTTGAAAAGCCGCTTCCCTCCTGTGCTGCATAGGAACTCTGACAGCATGCTAAAGAGAAAGGGGGAGCGCCTGGATTCTGTTTGCTGGAGGAGGGAGGCAGACGTTCAGGAGGTGGAAGAGCCCCGTGGGGATCTCCCAGGACAGGTCTCAGGAAGAGTCCTGGGTCCCCCTCCCAATGGGCTAGTAGAAGTCGGCTAGACCCTCCTCTCCCCGCACAGTGGAAACACAAACGCTCAGTGGAGGGGCCATCAAAGTGCATTTGTGTTTGAAAGGCTCTTTAGACTAGTCAGTGACATCAGCTCTGCGTTCCAGACCTGCCACTTTGTGCTCTTAGACAGACATTTTTTAACATGCGATTAGGCCTCAGCCCCTCCGTTCATTCCCAAAACTTAAACCCAACTCAGTGCCACCGAGTCCGTGCTGACTCAGAGCGACCCCTGTGGGTTTCTGAGGCTCACTGTTGATGGGTGTAGAAAGCCCCGTCTTTCTCCCGAGTTGCTGCTGGTGGTTTCGAACTGCTGACCATGTGGCTCACATGGTCAATGTGTCACCACGATAGCAGCAGGTAATAACATAGTAGCTAACTTAGGTTGTTGGTAGTTGAGGAGCTTGATGGTGCAGTGCACAGGCATGCGCTGTCATTTGAACTCTACCCTCTGGCAGGAGAAGGCTGGGTTCTGTTCTGTTGCTCGTTGGAGCTCATGGGAAGCTCCAACACAGATCACAGACCGCAGTGCTGCCCAGCCTCCTGACCACAGGCACACTCGGGCCCGTTGTTGGCTTCCTCTCTAGGGGGCTCATGTTCCAGCACTACACCCGACAGTGCTCTCCTGTGACCCCGAGGGTGTTCCTTTGCTAACGTTTGGAGGTAGATCCCTAGACCTTACTCCCCAGTCTGTTTCAGTCTGGAAGGTCCACTGGGCCTTGTCCATCATGAGTGACCCGAACAGTGTTGACACTATTGCTGGGGTAGCTGCAAGCATTACCGTTCCCACAAGCCCTCACTGTATGGCCAGCTGACAGATGGGTGGTGAGTGAGCTTACTTTCCATGTAAAGCATCCTGGCTGTGTGCCTCGGCTTGGAGTCAACTCTGAGCAGACTTTGAATCTGGGCTCTGCCGCTAGCTAGCTATGTTTTCTTTGGAAAGCCACCCGCAGTTTCTGTTTCCCCTCCTTGTCTTCATCTGTAAAATGGGAGGAAGGCCACCCATCTCATACATATGTTGTGAGAATTAAGAATAATGCTCCTTAGCATGGGGCCTGCCATGCAGAACCCGCCTCATTAATGGTGTCTGGAGGTTGCACTGAGAAACAAATTAAAGAAAGCAAAAATCTCCTGGAAAAACACCCAGGAACTCACCAACCGATGACATCATGATTGCTGGTATTATTGTGGCAAATGTCACAATTTAGGCTGACGCAGTGACAAGTGCAGTGGGCCTGATTCACCTGCTTCATCCCCGATGCACCACTGATGGGAGTCTGTGAGTGTGGAGGGGGAGCGCCTCAATACCTCCCTTTGATCTGCTTCCTCGAGCAACAGTACCCTGAAGCTCAGCAGATGCCCTGGCTTCATCCAAGAACAAGCCAAAGCAAACAAAGCACACCAGGCTGCCAAGTGGAAAGTACTCAGACTTTTCAAAGGCTGGATTAGTCCCTGCCTCCCTGCTCCTCACTCATGGGGTTCTCTGCCCTTTGGGGTGCCCGGAGAAGTATACCTCTGTCTGATGTGACAAGGAGGAGCGTGCTGCCCCTGAAGGACGGATGGGGCTGGGGGCTCTCCCATGCACCATGCGCCATCGGGAGGGTGCAGCGTTTGCTCTGTCATGACCTGGGCAAGCAGGAGCCTTCTCTTCTGGCTGGAGCTGCGGAGGCACCATCGTTGCTTCTTCATCTCCAGGAGTGGCAGGAGGGTGGTTCATGGTCAGTGTGGAGGGAGAGGGGATGGCACGTTCTCTGAGCTGCGGCTATTGGTTGGGCCCGAGATGGGTCAGGTTGGAGAGGGATGGTAATGTAATGGGTCTGGGATTGAAATCTGGAGACTTGGACACATTCAGGCTCTGCCTTTCTCTTCCTATTCTCTGGCCTGGCCTACTTGTAGGCGGGAGTCATCACGTGTGGCTGGGCAGGTTGTATACTGCACAACTCCAATCTATCACTGGCAGTTTACACAGATGATGATTATGAATGATGACCCTTCGGTGAGCTTGCTCATAGGGCTTTTGTGAAAATCAAAGTTATTATCACCATCTACTAAGCAGTTATGATTGCCTGTTTCTAGGCTGGGTTCTATGCCAATTACTGTACATCTTATCTCACTCCAGACCCTAGGAAGGAGCTCTGGTGATACGGTGCATTAAGCCTTGGGCTCCTCATCACAAAGGGGGTCGTTTGAACTCATGGGCTATTCCATACAAGAAAGATGAGTCTGTCTGTTCCCAGAACCATATGCAATCTGCTCTAGAGGGTTGCTATGAGTCAGAATCAACTTGACCTCGTGAGTAGACCCTCTGAGGTAGGAGCTGTCATTATTCTCCCCTCCGGTTCTAGAGAGATTGAGCAGTGTGCCTAAGGTCAGGCAGACAGGGAGGGCGGGGTGGGGTAATAATCTGAGCACCTGACAGCAGCCCCACCTGGCAGCGGCGAAGCGCCCCTGGAGGGTTTTCTAAGCCATGATCTTCATGAGAGCAGGTCGCCAGAGCTCTTCTCCCGCGGAGCCACTGGGTGGGTTTAAATCACTCACTTTTCAGTTAGCAGCTGAGCGCTTAGCTATTGTCCTACCAGGGCACGGAGGTACAGTGAGTGGAACATCAACTTGACAGCACCTTCAACTGAGAGCAACGGTCTGGACACAGGGCTGCCTGACTGCAAAGTCAATGCTCCTCGCCATCGCTGGCCACTGTGCAGCAGGGACATCTGCTTTCCTGAGATTTCTGGGCAGTAGTGGGGACAGGGCTCCTGGGCTTGGGGCCTGCCACTGACGAGGACAGCCACTGCCCTGAGAGGGCAAGAAAGAGAATGTGGGCTCTTCCTGGCTGTGGCCGGCTATGTTTCCCAGTTCCTTGTGGAATTTCTGCCATAACACAGACCATGGATTTCCTTCATGGGCTGGTTTGGGCACTTGCTGTTCGTCCTTTGCTCCGTTCCCACGGATTACAATGGAAGAAGAAATGGGGCCCATTCACTGTACATTCATTGCTCTGGCAGATTATATTTTTAAAAAACAAGTAATTCTTGCCATTGTATTGCTGTTGAGAATATGCGCATCAAAACATACACCAAGCCAACTGTTCCTCTCGTCTTCCAGTTGTCTAACAATTTTCATCCTGTTCTGACTTGCTCCTCTTCCATTTACATAAATTCTGTTATCAGCTTGATTCCGTAGAGATAGCTCTTAAAAGAGAATAATGCCCGAGGCAGATAGATACCTTTTACTGGTTACATTAAACAGTTGTTTGGTTTTAAGAAGACTGCAGGAAATATTTTGGGGTTAAGTTTTTTTCTTTTTAAATCATCTTATTAGGGGAACTTACAACTCTTATCACAGTCCATACATACACGAATTGTGTAAAGCACATTTGTACATTCATTGCTCTCATCATTCTCAAAACATATGCTCTCCACTTAAGGCCCTGGCATCAGCTCCTCATTTTTTTCCCCTCCCTGCTCTCTCCTCCCTCATGTACCTTTGATAATTTATGTTATTATTTTGTCATATCTTATACTGTCTGATGTCTCCCTTCACCCACTTTTCTGTTGTCCATCTTGGGGTTAAGTTTTAAAGATTGTTTTAGGGTAATAATTATCAGGGTTCATGTAGCCTCAATAGCTCCAGACATTCTGAATTCCACGAAAATTTGAAATTCTCTTTTACGTTATTCTATGGAATTCTATACAACTCATCTATAGAACTCTTACTCAAAACACTCAATAACAGTAGCTGGGCACCATCTAGTTCTTCTGGTCTCATGGCAAAAGAGGCAGCTGTTCATGGGGCAATTAGCCATATATTTGATAGCCTCCTCCAGTTCATGACTCTCCTCCTCATTGTTGTTCCAGGAGATAGAGACGACTGTCATACCTTGGATGGCAACTTGTAAGCTTTTAAGACCCCAGCTACTATGCATCAAACTAGGAGCTGGAACAGACGCACTAAACATATTGTCAGACTAAATAAGTAGGATAGCCTATGAAGTCACAGCCCTATATCTCCACACCAAGAAGTCAGATCCCATGCGATTTTTGGTTGTACATAGTCAGCCTCAGCAGATCCTCTCTTTTTACCCATTGTACTAATATATATCACAGAACTTAAGAAAAACAAACAAAAAATTTTAATGTCCATTGGGTGACTGTGTAAGGAGTAGGGCAGCTTTCCATTCAACAATTCATACACATTTTGTTTTATGTTGCAATCCCCCCAATATGATGTCACTGAACTCACTTCCTCCTTGTGATTCCTGTTTCCCATCTTCCTTCTTTCCTAATCCTTCTGACCTTCCTCAGAGAAATGCTGCCCCTTTGATCTCAAATGGTTGATTAGGCTAGAAGGTGCACATCTCTGTAGGGTTATTCTCCCGCTTACAGCCCTATTGTTTGGTTGATATTAAGCCATGTGTGGGAGCTATGAGCAAACAATGCCATAGACAGGGGAACCACTAGGGAATTAAAATGAACAATGAGGAGGACATAGAGATCCTGGGGCTGTTGGAACAACAGCAATCTAGCTGAGAGGAATTACTAAGAAGCGGAAGAAGGGTAAGTGCTATGGTGGGTCAGGAGGAAGGTAAAAGTAAACAGAGGAAAGATCTAGGAAGCAAAGCTATGGCTAGAAGTATAAGCCTAGGTATGTACATACGTAAAATAGAGGCATTGGCCTATCTTCATATAGATATATGGCAATACACTGAGGTAGTGGGCGGACTTCAGGTCTCTGCTCAAGCCCTCCCTCAATGCAAGAACACTTTGTTCTAACTACCTCTCATTCTGTGATGCTCACCTTCCCTTTTTGTTGAAGACAAAATGGGTGCATAAGCAAAAGCAGTAAAGAAAGTGGATGGTGCCTGTCTATTAAAAGATACAGCATCTGGGGTCTTACAGCCTTAAAGTTAAACAAGTGGCCATCTAGCAGAGAATCAACAAGCCTATGTGGAAGAAGCACACCAGCCTGTGCAATCGTGAGGGATCAATGGGATCAGGTAACAGGCATCAGAAGACCCCAAACAAACAAACAAACAAAACAAACATACTGTTGAGAAGCAGAGACCCCAAACCCATCTGTAGACAATGGGACATCCCCTCACAGAAGGGTCACAAGGAAGGGATGAGTCTAACACACAACATTCTTCTGGTTCCTTGAGGCTTCCTCGCCCCCCACTGTCATGATCCCAGTCCTGCCTTTCACTGCAGGCTAGACCAGAACATGTGCACAGGTACAGATAAGAGATAAGAGCTCATGACACATCGAATCCAGAAACAGGGATGGGAGTAGCAATACCAGGAGGGTAATGGGAAGGTGGGGAGAGGAAGGGAGGAAAGTGGAACAGATTACAATGATCGACACATAACCACCGCCACCCCACCCTCCAAGGGGATGAACAACAACATTGTGGGGGAAGGGAGACAGAGGTGTAAGATATGAAAATAATAATAATTCATAATTTATCCAGGGATCATGCGGGGAGGGGGCTGGAGAAGAGGAGCTGATACCAAGGGCCCAAATAGAAAGTAAATAGTAGTTAGAAAATAATGATGGCAACATATGTACAAATATGCTTGATGTACGGATTGTTGTAAGAGCTGTAAGTGCCTCCAATAAAATGATCTTTTAATAAAAAACAAAAAGAAGGTGCGCGTTGATATGATTGGCCGGCGGAGGAGTCGCTCCTTTTCGTCCCTGGCTGTCTGAGCGTTCTGTGCCATCATGAATGACACGGTAACCATCCGGACCAGGAAGTTCATGACCAAACCGACTACTTCAGCGAAAACACATGGTCATTGATGTCCTTCACCCTGGAAAAGCAACAGTGCCTAAGACAGAAATTCGTGAAAAACTAGCCAAAACGTACAAGACCACACCAGATGTCATTTTCGTATTTGGATTTAGAACCCATTTTGGTGGTGGCAAGACTACTGGCTTCGGCATGATTTACGATTCTTTGGATTATGCAAAGAAAAATGAACCTAAACACAGACTTGCAAGACATGGTCTGTATGAGAAGAAAAAGACCTCCAGGAAGCAACGCAAGGAGCGCAAGAGCAGAACGAAGAGAGTCAGGGGCTGCACAGGCCAGCGTGGGTGCTGGCAAAAGAAATAAAGCATCTACCGTGACTTGATCTGCACTGGTTATGTGGATTTTTCACCAGAGAATTAATAAACTATAAAATCTTAAAAAAAAAAAACAAAAAGAAAATTAAGCCACGTGGGTAAGTTTATTGCCAGACCCAAAGGGTGACTAAGGGTCATAATCTCAGGGGTTCAATCAGAGTCTAATGTCAGTATGCCGGTCTCTTTTATTATTTTGAGTTTTGTTCTACGTTTTCCTTTCAATCTACCCAGGATCCTCTAATGCGATCCCTTTCACAGTAGTTAGCACCGGTAGCTGGGAACCATCAAGTACTTCTGGTCTCAAGGGACTGGTGTTTGCATGCTCTGTGAGTCTAGTGGACTAGGTGTTTCCATGAGTCTTCAATTTTCTTTATTCTCCTTTCCTGCGAATGGGAAGAGACCAACACGTGTGTCCTAAATGGATGCTCAGAGCTTGTAAGACCCTCTCTGCTACTCACCAAAGTAGGATGCAGAATATAGACATACACATGGAAAAATATTTGCCATGTTAACCTGTTTTAAGTATACAATTTATGTACACACTTGCTTACTTTGGAAATTTCAACAGGAAAGACCAATCACTAGAAGACATCATGTTTGATTAAGCAGAGAGTCCGTTAAAATGAGAGAGACATTCAGGGAGACAGGTTGACGATTGGCTAAAACAATGGACGTCCTCATAATCACAGAGGTGGCACAAAACAGGCAGGCTTTCATTTGAAAAAGTATAAAGGTAAGTCCTAAAGAACTGATGTGAAATCATGGAAACCTTGATGAATCAAAAATTTTAAAACGTGAAGCTCTTTTTTCTCAGTGTATCCTCCATCTAGGTTCATTGTTTTCTGAAGGTGAAGCTTGCATCTCTCTAAACTTTCCCTGAAGAATTCTAAGATTCTTAAATTAACACAATGTCGTAACAGCAAGTTTGGGCATCGTTGAGGACTCAAATCATGTTCCTCGTAAATGTTGTTTGAGTTTTGTGGACAAAAGGAAGTCTAGAGGGGCAGGACAGGGCTCTAGGGTGGCCGGGGCAAGGTCCCCCGATGAAATGCTCGTAGGACAAGTCTTGTTCATAGTGCAGGCAGGAGCAGGTGCATTGTCGTGATGGAGAAGTCCTTCCTTAGTACAACTCTTGTAGCCTTTTCTCAACAAGGCAGCTTTCCATTTTCTTATGATTTCTACACACTAAGCCCTCATCATCACCCTGTGTTTTGAGAAAACCTATTAAGTTTACCCCTTTGGAGTTTTCCAAACCGTCACCATGAGCTCTGGCTGACCTTTCTGCCCTGCATTTAACTGGCACAGTAGATCCCCCTGAGAGCCACTGTTGTGGCTGGACTTTGCTCTGCTGGACTGTATTGGGAAAGACAAGTCTCCCAATTTCAGTAACGTGTTCCATTAAATCATTTCATAGCTTTTATCTTGCACTAAAGAGTGGTGGAAAGACCAGCTTTTGAAATTAGCTGATCTTCCTGCAGCTTCTTTGATTTAGTCTCCTGGCCCTGTCCTTTCTTTTGAAGACTAAGACAAGTGTATTGCTGAGAGGGCCTGCACGCAGACAGCTCCTGATGACAGGTAGTGCATGCGTCTTGTTGCGAACATACCTGTGCATGTATGAACTGGAATTCTACTAGCAAAATGTTTTCACTCACCCTCATATAAGGTCTCCTCTACAGTAACCAACACTAACATACACACGTCTGTAAGCAAAACATTTTATTGTTCTCTTGTTTTTATCATTTTGTTTTTCTGTCTTTTATTCGGCTGGAATTGTTTGATATAAGAAGTAAAAGATCCTGGTTCACTTTTTTCCCGTTTAATGGCCAGCCAATTGCTTAACTTTTGTTGTTGTTGTTGTTTAATTGATTGTGTTAGTCGGGTAAACTAAGAAACAAATCCAGTAAACTTCAAGGCCATATCTGATCTCCGGCTAGCCAAAGAAGAAAAACCACCATGAGGGAGAGGTCAAACAAGCATCCATTCTCCATCTTTATGATTTGTTTCTCTAGTACCCCACTCCCAAGGTACCATAATGTGTTAGACAGGGTCCTCTAGAGAAACAAAACTAGGACACTTATGAATTAGATGAATCGATGATAGATAGATAAATAGATAGATACTGCACGAAGGAATGTAACAGCCAATTTTTCCACACAGCAGTACAGAGGGCTCAGTTCAATTCACTTCCCTGGAACAGTTAATATACTGGAAGTCGTTCAACTCAGGAGCGCTGCTGTGTCCAAGGTCAAAGAAGCAGACAGTGGAGTCTTCCCTAGGGCAATGTAGGCAGTCTGGCCATAGGCAGCAAACAGCAGGGTGGGTCACCAAAGTCAGCAGCTCAGGAGCTTAGGAAGCAGGCCCGATGGGATATCAAACTCCAGTAATACAAGGTGACATGACCCATCAGCCTCAACATGGTGAAGAGGTAGCAAAGGACCCTCAAGCTTTAGCAACATGATCCACAGGGAGTGTAGCTCACGAGTTGAGGCACAGAACTAGCTAAAGCAGCCACACACTGGTCTGATCACCCGAGAGAAAGAGAGAGAGGGGCAGGGCTTGCCAAACTATCTCTTTGACCTTATATTCCTATTGGTCAGGTTGGCCTACATGTCACATTGATATTTCACCGCAACTTCAAAATACTATTATTTCATATACTGCCTTCCCATACAAGAAGTCCTGGGGTGGATGGTTATGCTTCAGTTGCTAATCACAAGGTCAGTGGTTCAAATCCTCCAGTCGCTCCATGGGAGAAAGATGAGGCTGTTTGCTCCTATATGATGTGAAGTCTTGGAAACACAAAGGGGCATTTCTACTCTCTCCTATAAGGTTTCTAGGAATCAGGTGTACTTTGTTACTCTTTGCTTTGTTCTGCTCATCTGTCTCTGAATAACTTGTACCTCAAATTTGATTCTTAGTCCTTCCAAGGTATCTGTCCCCTGCAATTACAATTTGCCCTTGAAGCTAAGATTAAAGCTATGTGGCCCTTAGCTGCCATCCACAGGAGATAGGATGCCTCCATTTCAGTAAGAATGCAAGCCAGTTGTTTTACTCACCAGACTCCTCTCGACACTTCTCTAGAAAGTCGGAAAGTCGCCTTCCTCTGGGTCACTTCTCCCTGCCTGAAGAAATCCCTTCCAATAATTGCTCGCAGGCTCTTTCCCTGGGTTCCTGGATGTAGTTCTTCTGTTTTCCCTAGTCCCCTTTCATTCAAACGTCACTCTTCCTGCTCCCTTGAGGAATATAATTCTCTCTGTGGAATGTCCATAGTCCTTCATTCTTGTTCCAATTTTGGTAAATGTGCTCCCAAAGCGAGCACCATAGTCGTTTATTCTCTTGCCTGTAATATTACATGGAGGAAGTCTGATCAAGGAAATGGGAGGTAACACAAGAGATCATTGTAGTTGTCCCTGGAGAGAAGGCGACTAGGTGTACAAGTGGTTTGTACACCGCTGTTCCCCTAAAGGTTGGCAGTTCAAACCTACACTGTACACGTCACAGAAGAAAGGCCCGGTGCTCTGCTTCCCGAAAGAATATAGCCTAACCAGCCTTAGGAGCCATTCTGTGATGTAGCAACACATGGATCTCCACCAGAGGATGATTTTGATAGGCCCCAGAGCATCTATGTGCTGCTTGAGCAACAAGAAACAAACCAAGTCTCCCGATTACACCTGCTTCTTCACGTATGAAAGAAATCCCCGCAGAGAGTCAGACAATATTCGGGCTGCCAGAAAAGTCCTTTGTCCATCCTCTCCCCTTCCGTCCTCAGCAGTGTGTGCAATGTGATTTTGCTACTAATGCAGGCGAAAGGCTGCTGCAAAGCTAGGCATGTCTGGAGCGCACACCATTGGAACAACAGTGTCCCACTAACCAAGGGCACTTAGCCAAGGGGCTGCTCTTACTTAGGAATTCTATTTGCTTTTCTCTTGGAAACTGGCGAAGCAGAGAGGTAATTCAGCAGCATAGCCTGTTTCCTTTTAAAGGGAATTTTTAAAGGGAATGACTGGAGGTAGAATCCTTGACTGCAGGTTTCAAGCCATGGCCCGGGGCAGACAAGACCAAGAGTCATCACCGTTGGTAAAAACAGCTTAATTAACTAGGCACAGTCCTCAACAGGGTTTCCTATAGGAAGGTGTGTCCTCTAATGTCCGGAGAGGAAGCAGGGAATGGAGGGCCAAGAGAAGCAATCTCAGCTCCGCTTGGCTGCTGACTCCAGACTCCCTCTCCTATTTCTCTGGTGCCTCCAGGGCCCTTACCTCACATTCAGTGTGACTTTCAAAGAGTTCACCAACTTCTCTCCCTCCACCCTACTGTTTCCTGCTTACGTGAAACACACCCTTCTCCAGGAAGCCAAGGGTGCTTGGGTGGTCCAAAAGACTAAGGGCTTGACCACTAAATGAAAGGTTCGTGGTTTGGATCCACCCAGAGATGCCTCTGAAGAGTAGCCTACTTCTGGAAAGTCTGTCTTGAAGACCCCACGGAGCCATTCCACTCCGTAGACGCCAGGAGTCAGAACGGACGGGGCAGTGACTGGTTGCAGGAAGTCAGGTCTAGCTGTTGGTGTTGTTCATTGTTAGGAGGTGCTCAGTAGGCTTCGTCTCATGTTGCTCTTTTGCATATGAGAAGGAAAGGTTGCCTGGTCCCGTATGTCTGAGTCCAGGGTTAAGGCTATTTTGTCCAAGACTCTGACATCAACTATGATCTCATCCCTTCTTTGTATTTTCCATATCCACTCTCTCCCATCTATCAGTTTGTCCTATTGTGGTAGCTTAACTGTTACTGCGATGCTGAGACCTATCAGATACCAGCGAAGTCACTCCTGGTGGCAGATTTTGAAGAAACTTCCAGACTAAGACAGACTAGGAAGGAAGGGAGAACGATCCACTTCTGACAATTAGCCCATGGAAATCTTACACATTACAACAGAATACTTGCTCTGACACATCATCAGGAGGGCGCCATCGTGCACAGGGAAATCGAGGGCACCACACCTGAGGAGGACTCTCAGCAAGGTCAATTGGCCCAGCAGCTGCAGTGATGGGCTCGGACATGCTAGTCATCTTCCGGATGATGCAGGACCATGCAGTGCCTGTCTTACTCTTTCTCCATCTATGTGATAGCCATCCTCTCACTACATACAGAGCGCTTCTTCAATTACATATCTCGACTTTGTTTCTTTTTCTCTGTCCCTCTGCTACTCCCCTGTTCCATGTCAATCCAACAGTTTCAGCTGCTCCCCAATCCACTTCCCTCTCCCAGTACAGCCGGCACCACTATGGCCACCTAGGTCTTCCTGTAGCAGCACGCTCGGCATTCCCTCCTCGTGATCAACAGGGAAAGGAATCACCATCTGAACACTTGCATTGCATTTGGGTCATTTAATTCCATCAACAGCCATGTGAGGGCTGTTTTCTGATCCCCAGCAATTGGATCAAAAAATGATGAGATTAATTCCATGTTGATCTAGTAGCGTCTTTCTGGAACCCCCAAACTCTGCATACTATGGTTCTGATATAACTACTTAGCCATAGTTCAGGTAGACTTGTCAGTGCTAATCAGGTCACTCTGTTCACTGGGTGGAGGAGAGGTCATGGGTGGGTAGAAGGCAAGCAAGCAGAAAAGACCCAGGGTTAGAATCCAGGCCACCGCTCAGGTATTGTCAGAAGTCGGTCGAGTTGGGCAATGAAGTCTAAGACAGATAAGAATGATAAGAGTTACTGTTATTAAACATCTTCAACGCCAAGAACTGTACTATACAAGCATTACTGCATGCCAATGACCTCTAATCCCCACAAATACCCTACCTGTTCTCAGCTATTTCAGAGACAAGGCGCCTGAAGTACAGAGTGATAGAAGTCCTTCTTGAACTCAACCCCTCCCCGCTCCTGAATCTGTCTTACTTCTACTCTGCCACGCTGTGCCGTGCCAGTCAGCAGATGAGCTAGCATCAGGCGACCCCAGGTCTGTCCTCAGGTAGCTGGACCAAATAGATGGGTTCTACAAGGGTGTATGTATGTGAGCTCATTAGGACAGAGCACCACGGGGCTCCCCACAGCTCTCCAGTCCCTATACCCAGTCACCCCTCTCCATTTCTACTCGGGCAGTCCTGGAGTGCCTGACTGGGACGCTCACGTTCATGTCCTCAGCCCGTTCCACATTCCTCACGGAACCCTCATGGTGCACTGACATTCCGAATGAGATGAGAATGCAGCTCTTAAAGCTCCGGTGAGCGTGTGTGCATATGGGAGCTTGGGGGTAGATGTCTGTAGGTGATACTCTACATGAATAACCATCACCTTTCATGTCTACCAGGGAGGGCTGCCCTCCCGTCCTCAGATGTGGGATTCCCTCATGCCACTGTGAACTCAGAGTCCCTGGTGCCCTGAGGGGGAGCAAATTCGTCTCACTTATAATTAAGTGTCTCAAATAAAGGTTTGATTTAGGTTTAATAGGAAAAGTGACTCCAAGTCAAACAGATCACAATCGATTATTAAGAACAGAATCACTCAAGTCCAACAACTGCCGCAAACACGCGTCTTGTTTCAGAGTGGCTAAACCTCAACAAGCGCCCTTTTAATAATTAATTCAAGTTAATTAATTCATGCACAGTAACAGCTTCAACTTGGCATATTTCTTCCACATGTGCCAGGTGGGGTGGGGCAAAGTCTGTGGTGGGAAGATTCATGGGGGAGAAGGTGGCCTTGCAGCCTGGGGAGGCCCCTGGCCCGCTTCTTAAGGCAGCGGCCCTGCTACTACCTCTGCTCAGCGGATAGTGGGGGAAAGTGGGCATGTCCATCCTCTCCCAAAGAAACTATGACCCATACTAGTCAAATGAACCAGGCATAAGGTCTACACTGATCAAATTAACCAGATAATTAATTGTCAAATAACCTGAGCTCCCGGGTGTCCAGCTGACCCTAAGAGCCTGTTGAGTGCTTTCAGATGCTTTGAGAAAAGGTTCTAGCCTTGTCCTCTTATGTTCAAGTGGGTGGTAGAGAGGATAGAGCCACTAGAAGACCAGGCCCTCAAGTCTGCCTGAGCTCTGAGCAAGTAGACACCTGAATTTCAGGAGGATTCTTGATATACTTTATAACCCACCGATTCCCATACAGTCAGAAGAACCAGTATCGGATGATCTATGCCAGCCAAAGGACAGGATTTATTTAAGTCAGAGATTCACCCCCTGGCCTGCCCCAAGCTTCTAGTGATTCTGATGTACAGCCAGGTGTGGGACACAGAAGAGTTAACACTCCACTGGCATGCCTCTTTCAGGTCCGGGAAGGACTCTCCTCAGGGCATTGGCTGACTGTTCCTCAGTGCAGTGGCAGTGGCTTCTGCCATCCGCTGGCCAGACCCCTTTCCCAGTGGTCCTCTTTGGATTGAAAGATGCCAGGAAGGGGATCAGCAAGCAGTGAGCTGCGGTGTCTCCCACTCATACGGCATTTTCTTCCTCTGTCTCTGGAGGATTGGAGTTTGCTTGGATGTGACTTTTCTGCCGTCATAACAGGGACTGCCAGGAGGTATGCATGATACCGAGGAGGGCCTGTGTGCATGTGTGAGTGAAGGTGTGTTTGTATCAGCATGCGTGTGTATTCTGGGGGCATCCTCAGTTATCAAAGCAATCCTATGGGGGCATTTCTGAGAGAGGGAGACCCTCACGGCCCCTCTGTCTGGGTAACACCATCATAGAAGGTGGCCAGAGTCTCTTTGAGCCATGGCGCTTGCCACTGGCCACGTCTCCATCCCGTGGGTTCCAGTCTAGCCTCAGCGTGCGCCTCCATTCTCTAGGGATGTGGAAGGAGGAGAGAAAGCACAGGCCTCTGATGGTTGCTCTTGTTCCTGTGGCCTTGGTGCCTCAGCTCAGGAGCCAGGATGCAGGGAGAGACCTGCCCGGGGATCTGGACCCTGGCGCGGGGAGCCTTGTTTCTGCCTATTAGGGTACCGGGCTTGTGGGAAGGAGAGCTGGCTGGGTGAGCGCCTGTGAGTTTGGATCTGTGACTTTCCGGGGTTGGTGACTTCCAGCGGAGAGAAGAACCAGGTTGGGGTTGCAGCTGTCATCCACGTTCCCCTTTCCCACCCTTTGCCTACCACAATGCGACATTGGTTTAGCGGCTACTCATCTCCTCCTGCTGGTCATGGGGGAGCCATCGCAGATTAGGGGTCTGAAGGGTTTCCAGCCATTTTGTGACAGGTGTGAAGCGCTTGCTTGCTGGCTTCTGGGGACTCACGGTCCGAGAACAACAGACGGGTAAAGTGACATGTGAAGTACACCGGGAGAAACACAGACTCTGATCACCATAGGGGATGGCGGGGTTCCACAGTGCTGAGGCGAGGCTGTTGGGTGTGAGGACAAATGGCCTGGGAAAGTCTCTGAGGGGAGTTGGACTCTGGATTCATTCTAAGAAGGACAAACCCCAAAAGGACTTACTATGGAGAGGAGAAACACACAGAAAGACCTTCAAGGGGCCAGGATGCATTTAGGAAGTAAGAGACAACGGGGAGAATGATCAATATGAATGAACCAAAGGATGCAGGTTGAGCATTGAGCAAAGGCAAAGCAGTGAGGACTGGAGAGGTGTCCTGGCAAGACCAGCACAGGCATTTTGTGCCAGGCTTAGACATTTGGAGATCCTCATCAAAGTAAAGGGGCGCCATTGGGTGGCTTACCACAGAAGCGGTTGCATTCAGAAAGATCAATCAGGAGGCTTTGCAGTAGTGCGTGCGTGCGGGTTGAGGCGAGGAGACTGGGAAGGATTGCAGACCTATTGAAAGGCCTTGGGAACTGATGAGTGTTTACATTGTGGGAAGGGGGACGGACATTAAACAACTAATTACACAACTCATTATTCAATTACCGTAGTGTTCAGGACTCTGGAGGAGAGTGGAGTGGGGGAAGGTCTATCAGGAGAGGATCTGATCCGGTCAGGGGGCCGAGTGATGGCTTCCTGGAAGAAGCATGAGTGGGGCACAGCCTACGTAAATGACAGAAGTTCCAAGGAATGTGGAGAACAGGGCAGGCAGCAGTGACTTAGACGCCAAACATAGCTGCTGAGTGTTCTTGTCAATAAAGTTTCACTTGTACATAGCCAGACCAATTTGCTTCATATTAGATGAGGTTGTTGTTGCACTTTATAGGGCCAAGGTTAGGATAAGGCAAGCAAGGTGTCTGAGGTGCAAAAGTTTGGGAGGTGCTCCCTCGCATGGTTGTGTAGCTACAAGCTGTACAATTCACACCTTGAAGGTATGCACCCCTAAACTGTGCGCTGGGTGCCTAACTTGCATGGTACTACTTGTGGCCTCGTCTCACACTAATGGCAGAATGGAGGCATTCCTACAAGGCTGGGCTAGTTGCGGTCTGACCTTTATCGGCAGGAGGTAGATGAGTGGCAGGAAAATGAGGCTTTCTACTCCAGTGACGTGTTACGGTCTACGGAGCCCACAGTAAGGTGGGGCCCTTTATACCGGAAGCAGCTGACCTCTGGGCCAGTGTGGTACTTACATAATCTGTTGTCAATTTGAGAGGCTTATGAGTGAAGGGATGAGTCTAACCTGCCAATCATTGGATAGCCAAGGAGATCTCTGTGTGGGCATGACCTTTCCCTGGGGATTCTGGGAATTCTTGTATTTTCTCCTTGGAGGTGGGAGACACAATCTCTCTGCTCATTCCTTGAGAGATGCTCTACTGACAAGACACATGGCTGCTGGGCTCTGTGCCCTGGAAACTGGAGGAACCACATGGAGACCCCTGCCAGCACTGATGCTTACAACGCCACTGGATCCACCAGAGTTCCCACCCACTGGCCTGTGATTCTCCTGCATTCAGCATCATTGCATGTACATTGTGAGTCTGACGAGGACTTTAATAGATTGGTATCAGACATGTAGGCTAATGTTAGACTTACGGGCTTGATCTGGACTGGGCTGGGATGTTTTCTCAATATTCAACTGCTCTTGTATATACATGTGAGTGTCGATGACTTTGTTTCTCTAGTCTACCTGGACTAACATAGCCAGGGAACAAGGATTGCGGGCCATGGGATCCAGGCCACACAAGGAGGCTGTGGGAGCTCTGTCCACACCGGTTTTATCCAATTCTGCCTCAGGCAGAATCGGGAGGCTTCTTTCCTAGCAATGAGGTCCTACTCGGGCCATTCCCATGGCCAGTGGGAACAGCTGAGAGTTACTGTCCCGGGACAAAGCCTTCAACAAGTGATGAATGGGGTGAATGGGGATGTACACATTAGAGCAAATTCAAAAGCACGAGGGGGACAGCCAGAATGAGTTCAAACATCATTGGAGGTAAACACAGTGGTGAGGGGCTAGTGTCCCAATGCTAAGTGCATAGAAATGCTCTTGTCCGTCTCCCGAAGAAACCACGAACAATCTGCACTGCTACTAACTCACGGGAACGTGCCTGCTCTCTGACTGTGCCCAAGATTCAGTTTATCCTTGGAGAATGTCATGTCCTCAGCACATCCAAACTCAGTTCCTAGATATCTTGAAAATAGGTTGGGCACCAGCGAGGTAAAGCTAGAAATGCAGGACAAAGATGAGGTGGCAGAGTAGTGAGGAAAACAGTGGGCACAAAGGGGAAAAGCAGCCAGGAGCCGAAGAGGGGGTGGGGGGCCCAAGGGAGAGACAGTGCAGGGGTGAGCTGTGAGAGCAGAGAAAAAAACTCAACCTGATAGCATGGGCATTTGGGGAGGAGAAGAGGGGATAGGAGAATAGGAAGTGAGAAGGGGTTGGAAATAAAGATTTTCAAAATCTGAATACATGAAGACACCAAGGGGGTGGACCAGGCACATATACAAAACACCCCCCTTCTGATAAAGACCATAGAAAGCAAGTAACAAGGATATATGTAGGACAACCCTGGAACACAGAGCTTCAAACAGAAGGGTAAAGATGCAGACCAAATGCCGAGAGGACCCTCCCAGAAACAGAAATTAGGGAATGTCCAAGAACGTATCGGGAAATGGTCAGTGGGAGTCCTTCCGATCGAGAACCAGCGACAGATCAGCAACATTACATTCCACTGAAAACCTAGGAAAAAAGAAAAAGTAATCTAGAAACTATGTAAACATTCTCTGAGGTAAAAAAAATTGAACAGACCTCTCACAAAAGAAGAAATTGAACAGTTCATTAAAAAGCTGCCGACAGCAACAAAAACATCCTGTCCAGAGGTGTCACAGGCCACTTTTACCAAACTTTCCAAGAAGTGATATGAATTCTACTCAAACTGGTCCAGATCATAGAAAAAGATGGAATACTCCTGAACCTATTCTATGAGACACGCATAACCTGATGCACAGACCAGGCAAACTCGCCACTAAAAGAGAAAGTCACAGACCTCTCTCTCCTGCACAGATGCAAAAATTCTCAGAAAGTTTTAGCCAATGGAGTAAAAGAATATAGAAAAAAATATGGATCAAAAGGTAATCATACCAGGTATGCAAGTATGATTGTGTGATTCAACATTAGAACTACAATAAAAGTAATTCACTACTTAAATACATATAGGAAAAGAGCCACATGATTATATTAATTGAAGGCATCTGAAAAAAAATCCAACACCATTCTTGATAAAAGTGCTCAGCAAATAAGTTAATCAAACTCTTAGACATCATAGCACACCACACACGATTAGTCTCATAAAAACTACAAGCTCAACGGCCATTAAGTCCATTCCAACTCATAGCTATCCTATTAGTAGGAAACTTCAATAAAACACTCTCAAGGAAAGCCAGAGACGCAAAATTACCTACACAAAGAAAACTACGAAATGCTACTGGGGAGGATACACCATATTCATGGGTAGGAAGACAGAACATGGTGAAAATGCTCAAACTGCCCAAAGTAATTTATACATATAATGTGATCCCAACCTCCATCATCATTCTTTAGAGAGATGGAAAAACTAATCACCAACTTTATATAGAAAGGACGGCCAGGTCCGATAAGCAAAGCACTGTTGAAGAAGAGCTCAACTCTTCTTCACACCCCTCGTGCTACACAGTCACAGTCATCAAAACAACTTGGTGCACCCACAGATACACAGAGCAATGGAACAGAATTAAGAACCTAGAAGGAGATCCACCCTATGATTTTGATAAAGAACTGGAATAGGATTCATATCTCACTTGATATCAAAACAAAAAACAACAACAATTTAAAAACAAAACAAAAAGCAAACTCAAGATGGATCAAAGACCTAAACCTAAAACTATAGAGACCACTCGTGAAAAGGCAAGAACAAATCGGAGGGCCCTGCCATATGGCATCTCTACACTATGAAGGAGAATGGGAAGCACAAGAGCAGAAGACAAACTAGCTGACTGGAGCCCCGGGCTCCTACAAAGTGATCGTTTACATGCATCAGAAGACTCCACCAGGAGCGTAAAAGGAGAACACCCACACTGAGAAAAAGTGTTTGGCAAGAACATATCAGGGGACTCGTCTCTAAAATTTACAGAAATCTTCAATAAGTCAACAACAAAAACAAACAACCCAATTTAAAAGAGGGTAGAGAAGATGAACAGACCCTTCACTAAGGAGTACATTCAGCCAGCCAGCTAACACAGGCAGAAATGCCCATGATCATTAGCACTGGAGAGACACAAATCAGAATAACAAATGTGGTGTCATCTTACCCTTGCATTAATGACAAAGTTAAAATGAAACAAAACAGAAAACAAATGTTGGCAGCGGGTACGGCGGCAGCCTTGATACACTGAGCGCGGGACTAGAAACTGTTACCCTCCCCGCAGAACACATGACGGCATTTCCTTTAAAAACTCCATACGATCCATCAGTCCACCACTTGGTATAAAAAGGGGCCTTGGCACGCACGGGCATATGCACACCCATGTTCATGGCAGTATCATACACATTATCAAAAGGATGGGAACAACTTAAATGCCCATCATTAGATGGAGGAATCAGCTACCCACGGTGCACATACAACGAAATGCTATACTATGTTGTGAGTAGCAACGAGTTTGTGAAACACCACATGGATGGACACTACAGGGGAACTCACACGAATGGACCTTGAGGACATGAATCTGCTTCTCAGTGAGATTTATCCATCACAAAAGGGCGAAGATTATAGAACACTAGTGTAAAAAGTCAAGGAAAGGTTGGCACAAGAAGAATCCTTTGAAGGTGATCAGGGTGTGAGGGAAAAGAAAGGGTAAATCACTAACAAGAGGGTGGACACATATCTCCTTCATGTGAGCAAAGGGAAAGGCAAAACACAGCAAGGACAAGGTGAGCACGGAATGATCAAGGCTAAGGAAGACACTGCGGGGGGCAGGCGACTACATATAACAGTGACGCCAGTAACAATCACGCTGCAATAACAATAACCTGAAAGTGGGTGCCTAGGTAGATATGCATGCTCAACAGGTGTGAGAAAGCAAACAGGACACTCATGATTATATATAGGGTTGACAGAATATTTCTACATATGTATTTATCTGTGCTGCAAATATATCCCTGAATATAGTACAGCATAGAGGGGGCAGCGTTCAGGAAACGTCTTAGCCGTAAGCAACATCTTGAGAGAGAGAATGAATTGCTGGACCGGGGGTCAGGACCACAGTCTTGAGTGTAATCAAGACCAATGGGCATGACATAACCCACAAAGAGCTTACATCGCACTCTGATGAGGAGGGCTGCAGGTTGTCAAAGCCCACAGGCAGCTCTCCTAGGTGTAACTATTGATCGTTTCTGGTCCAGAGCACAGAATAATGAAGGGAATCAAAGATACAAGGAGATAATTAATCCCAAGAACTGATGGACTACGCGAACCCCAGCCTGCAGGACCTTGTGACCAGATAGCCGAGAGCCGACAGCTCTAAAAGGAACCACAGGAGGAAGTCCTAGATGGAAAACTCAAAGTAATAAAAAAGAGACTGGGCTTGTGGTCTGACAGAGTCTACTGGACCACCAAGACAATGGCCTTTACACATTCTTCAAGGCTAGACCTGACCTTGTCCCTGTGGTTCAACTTTCAGTCAATAAACCAAGTAAGCAAACTCATGGCCATCAACTTGCTTCCAACTCACAGTGATCTTATAGGACAGGGTCGCCTGCCCCCGTGGGTTTGGGAAACCACAAATCTGTACACAGGAGTAGACAGTAAATAGGCTGCTCTTTCTTCAGAAGAGCACCTGGAGGTTTCGTACGGCAGACGTTTTGGTCATCAGCACAGCACAGAAGCAAGGTGCTTCCGGACAGCTCGATGAGGTGAGCAAGACCAGGGAGGTCCAGACTCCTTAGAACAATCTACTACATGAGATTTTGTAAAGCCAACGTTTAATCAGCAGCAGAGCTCAGAGGTAAGGTAAAGGAGCTGGGAATTTGGAAATGGTAAACGCAGGGTTGAAGTGGGAAGAACACTTTGAACATTGTGAGAATGTCACAAATCCAGGCATGGATGAATTGTTGGGTGGAAGTCCAATTTGCTCTGTAAACTTTCACCTAATCACAGTAAAAAGGCACACACAACCACACAACACTGTACTGGCCTTTCCCCCCTCATTTCAGAGCGGAGGCAACAGGGAGTTTAAGTAATCTGTCCAAGATTACAACATCAAAGAAGTAGGGAGGCTGGGATTCAAGCGCAGAAATAATAATGGGAGACTGAACTAACTCCAGATCTACTCGGGCTGAGGGAAAGGATGGATCTTTGTCACTTGGTACTGAGTGAGCACAAGAGATTCCTGGCATGCTTGAGTATTTAGCAACTTGGGCCTCCAAACACCAGGGGGAGCTCTCTCTCCAGCAGAAATAGGAGCCAAATTCTCCCAAGGGCGAACCACATCAGGCCAACATGTTACTTATTTGGTAGCTTGAGCTGGTGGACTTCCTATCAGCTGTGTTTTATTTTATCCCAAAGCCCCTGGGATCCAAGCATTCTCTTCTGCTTCCTTCTTTTCTCAGGCTGTGAGCATATTGGTTTGCTCTGTCTGTTTCCCTTGAAGCCAGGGGCACGTCTACTTTGTTCTACCAACGTAGACCCCAGAGCGGAGCCTAGCAGAGTAAGACGCCCATTGCGTTTTGGACATTTGTTTGTTTTAACTAAACGGGGGCCACTACAGCTGAGTGAATACACACTTGAGCAGATGAGGATCTCGAGGAAGCGTTTACAATGGAAAGGCTGGAGGTTCGTGTCCGGTACCCCAGGAAGAAAGGCACGGAAACCTACTTGAAAATGTCATGGAACCCAGTTCTGTTCAGACACACACGACTCACCATGTGTCAGAGGCCAACCCATGGCACCAGGTTTCAATCCCAGTAAGCCAGACTCTCAAATATTGCTTGTAAGCCACACCAAACCCAGCACCATCCAGTCAATTCTGACGCATGGTGGCCCTATAAAGGGTTTCCAAGGCTGGAGAGCACATAGCCTCATATTTCTCCTTTGGAGAAGCTGGTGGGTTTGAACCTCCAACTTTGCAGTTAATAGTCCCAACACTTAACGCTTCCTCTGCTTTCGCTAGCCCTTTATGCTGGGCCTCCCCTTGAAACTTGTCCTTCCTGTGTTTAGCCTGCTTAACCCACCGGTGGCTATTTTTGGAGGGGCGCGGCCGATAGTTCACAGGAGAGATTTTAAAGTATCATTGTCTCCTGGGAATGAGAGTATTAGTAAAAGCTTCTTTCCAGAGCTGCTGCAATGTTCAGGGAGATTGGATAAGCAAGCACATCACGATTTCATGTGTCACAGCATCTTGATGCAGTGAGGGTAATTCACCCTTCTGTAAACGCCTTTACGGGAGCTCAAGCACCCCTGCGAGCCACTCATAGATTGTTCTAGAAGTTGCCTTTTTATTTTCCGCCCCACTCTAGCCCTATTGAAAAAGCTTGCTTGGCACAGTGGGTTAAGTGTTAGGCTCCTAACTGCAAGGTCAGTGGTTCAAACCTACCAGCTGCTCAGCGGGAGAAAGATGAGGCTGGCTGCTCTTGTAAAGACTTTTCATCTCAGAAACTCTGGTCCACTCTGTCCTAGAGGGTCGTGGTGAGTTGAAATTGACTCGATGGCATAGGATTTAGGATTTTAGACCTATTGACTTAGAATCTCTGGGAATTTTCTTTGGGAACCTGTCTTTTTTAAAAGTTCCCAGGCAGGGCTGTCATTTAGGCAGTCTTGGGAATGACCGGCTTCCTGCTCTGTCGCCGTCTGGCCTTCCCTCAGCCTGTATAACCACCCAGCCAAGTTGAGCCCCTCTTCCTTGGTGAGTTCAGGGCTGGATGGAGGCCAGTCAATTTCAAATGAAATCTGTGTTTCATCAATGCTACTCATCACTTGGGCCACAATATGCAACACTTTATTGCAATTACAAATAGCCACGTTATTTTCTGCTTCGCTTCAGCATTTGAACTTAATAGCATGCCGTCATGCCACCCTCTGTTGATGTGTGGCATATTTAATATCCATTTTTCTTAGAAATAACAGTGTTCAGAAATTAGAAGGGAATCTAGCAGTGAAATAATTAATGTAGATAACCCTCATGAATGCCACAAATGGAACAAATACAGATGGCCGTGAGCTGGGATTGCTAATATGCTAGCCTATTTTGACACAACTTTCATTTTGTCCTCAGGAGGTTCGCAGATGGAAGTTGAAAAAGTCCCTCTCTTCATGACAAGAGCCCAGTCATTCCGGGTGGGCGACTCACTCATCTACCTGGGTGAGGGAGCAGCGCAGATGCTGTGGTTAAGACCAGAGCTTGTGTCTTGGGTCAGGAGCTCGGTTCAGTGCCTGCCCTAAAGCTATGGCAGCCGGGAGACTTCTGCCTCCCAGAGGCCGTCTCCTCGCAGGCCGCAGGCTCACAGAGGCTGGGATGCTTGGAACTGCAGTGAGTCAGACCTGCCTTCCTGCACTCTGGTTCCCAGGAAGGAGCAGGCAGACACTCCTAGGGACACGTCTGGGAGGAGTCCTGCTGGGCCTCGCTCAGTGGGAAGCTGCTCTTTGAAGATCATAGCAGGATGCAAGGGGGCGGGGGTGGGGGGGTGGGAGAGGAAGCCCCTCTAAGGCAGTGGTTCTCTAATGCCTGGACTCTTTATACTGTGGTAACCCCCAACCATAACATTATTTTCATTGCTACTTCATAACTATAATTTTGCTACTATTATGAATTGGGTGACCCCTGTGAAAGGGTCGTTTGACCCCCAAAGGGGTCTCAACCCACAGGTTGAGAACCACTGCTCTAAGGTGTGGCACAGGGCTCAAATGGTCCTAGAAAGGCTTCTTGTGCAACTTACAGGGGAAAACCTACAGAGGCGAGCAGAGGAAGGGGCGGCTGGAGGCCCTGCCAGCTCATGAGTGCCCCTGCCTTCAGCCTGCTGGCCTCTAAGCAGTGACTGGGAGCATAGGAGTCATGCACATTTCTTAAGATGAGCTACATTTTCTCTTCCCCTGAGCCACCATGCAGGTAAAACTGTGGGGAGGAGCAATAACCTATATCGAGCCCGTATTATGGACAAAGAGGTCCTTAAAAAACAAACAACAAGCAAAATTAACCTCACTGATGTTAGTGGATTCTGGCTCACCGCGATCCTGTAGGACGGAGGATCACTGCCCCTTGGGTTCCCAGCACTTTAAATCTTTACAGTAGACCGCCTCTTCTTTCCCCTCAGAGTGGCTGGTGGGTTTTAACTACTGGCCTTGTGGTAGCAGCCCAATGGATACCCACTATGCCCCCGAGCTCCTGAAGGTAGGGCCGACAGGTTGTACGTAACTACTAATGTAAAGGTTGTAGTTTGAACCCATCTAGTAGGACTCAGGGGGGCAGGGCCCAGCCATCTCCTTCCATAAAGATGATTTATAGCCAAAGAAGTCCTCTGGGGCAGGCCTACTCTCTACCACATGGGGTCTCCATCAGTCAGAACTGATGACCACAGGTTTAATGGGCTAAACATAGCACTTTATATATGCAATTGGAATGACGCTTCCTAATGATCATTTTAGGTGAAAACGGTAAGCTAATATGTAAGATGAGGGAACTGAGACTTGGAGCATGTGTGACTTGGCAGGATCCTGCAGAGCTTTCTGAGCTCTGGGTAATACCACCCCTGGCCCGAGACCTCCCAAACACAAACCAATTGCTGTCAAGTCCATGCTGACTTGAGACCCTAGGCAGGACTTCTGAGGCTGCAAATCTATACAAGAACAGGCAGCCTCATCCTTGTCCCACAGAGATGCTGGTGGGTTTGAACCACCAACATTGGATTAGCAGGCCAAAGTTTACCCACCACCAGCACCAGGGACCATGGATGTGATTATCGAACTCCTTCCACCCACGGACACTGAGCCTGGTATTCCTCTACTTTTCCTCCACCAGCTTGCTCTCTCCCTCTTAACCTTCTTTTTTATGTTGTGAGATCTCCAAACAAAGCAAACAACAAACAAAAACACATACAGAGAACCCCCTCCCATGCCCTGTTCCCCTTTCGCCACAGTCCCTTTTCTGTGTTCTCTTATTATGACTCAAAAGAGCTGCCTGGTGCCCCCATCTCCAGTGTCCTGGGCCATCCGCTCTGAACCCAGCACTCTGCTTCTTCTCTGGGCATTGACGAGAAGCGCTGCTTTCCATACACTGAAAGTCCACCTCGCCAGTTCCAAGGTCCAGCTCGCAGCAGATGACAGGGTTGGCCACTCTTCCTGTGTGCGTGCTTTTTTTCTTGCCTCTAGAAAAACAATCTCTTTCTTTTGGGTCCATTCTACCTAGCTGCGGCTCCTTCCTGCCTCCTTTGTTGGCTCCTCTCTGTCTCCATTATTCCCAAGTGGTGGGAATTCTCAGGGGCAGCTCAGGTCTGTCCATATTCACTCCCTCGATGATGATTTCCTTTGGTTCCATGACTCTCAGTGCTACCCTTCCTGTTGAAGAGTCTTACCATCCTCTAGATTAGCGGTTCCCAACATATAGGTCTCAACCCCTTTGGGGAATCAAATGATTCATAATAGTAGCAAAATTACAGTGATGAAGTAGCAACGAAAATAATTTTATGGTTGGGGGTCACCACCACATGAGCAACTATATGAAAGGGTCGCGTCATGAGAAAGGTTGAGGACCACCGCTCCAGGCTGACGGGGTAACTGTTTCACATCCCACGGGGGTGTTTTGAGGGCATCTAGAATGTAACCTATCCAGAGTAATTCCGGATTTCTAACCCCCCTTTCCTGCTGGCACAGCGGTTACATGTTGGGCTGCGACCCACAGGGTTGCAACCCACTAGCTACTCCTCAGAGACAGACGGGACTTGCTACTCCAGTCTGAGACTCACAGGGGCTATGAGTTGCCTTCGGCTCGGTGGCAGTGAATTTGTTTGTTTGGATTTTGGTTTTCTCACACTCCTCCCTAACTCTTCCCATGCTAGGAAGTAGCAACTTTATTGACCCCACCCCCCCTCCTAGGGCTACAGTTTTAGAAGCAGGCCGAGATGCTTCTGCACATCTCACACTCTACACTCAGTCTTTTAGCCAAAGGTGATCACTTACTACCACCCCTGCTGCGGCCTCCCTGGTCCCCCAGCATCGCCTCTCACCTGGAAGACTGCAGCAGCCTCCCAAAGAGTGCTCCTGTTTGGGCTCCACCCCAATGGGCGGGGCTAGCTTTATCAAATACAGTGCCAGCTGGATCTTGCAAGCCCACCAATAGCTGTGGGTCAGGAGTGCGCCTCTGTCCTCATCTCCTAGGCAGCTGTCCTTTACTGCAACTGTCCTTTCCTCTGAGGTCACCGGGTGGCACAAGGGTTCCGCACTCAGCTCCTAAGCTAAAATGGTGGCAGTTCACACGCTGGGATGCTCAGGTTTGGTTTGGTGGTTTGACTTAACTTACTCTGCTTCCGCCGAATTGGCTTCCTTGCCGTTTCTCAAACACACCTAGCAGGGCTCCTTCTACGTCTGCGGGGTCTTGGTCCTTAGTAAGTTTTTCTGCCTGCCCCTTTATTTTGCTTTTCTTGATTGAACTTATCACCAGACACGTGTATTTCTGCCTCCTCCCACTAGAACGTAGCTTGTTGAAGTCAGGGACTTGGTCTGTGTTGATGACTGTTTGCTCCTCACTGTCTACTGAGATACCAGCCCCGCTAAGAAGGATTTTTACCACCGTAATTGAGAATCAGCCCCCTAGGAAAAAGATTAGGTTGCAGGTTATATATAACAACCTTTTAAATGAAGTGCAGGAGAAGCGGTAAACTGAAAATATTTCCAACTCAGATTCAAGGGGCTTCAGTTAGTGGCCACTCCCACACAGTCTACCTCAGCGAAGACATCCATCACCATTGGAGAGTGGATGGGAGCTGGGATGGTAAGCTCACACTAGGGCTGCTTGTCAACCTAATGGGGGCTGCATCTTCGGGGTGCAGAGCTGGCTTGTGGCTGGACCTGCAGACCTGTGGACTGAGGTTGGAGGGGAGACCTAGGAGAAGGGTTGATGGGAGTGGGGTGGGTGGGGGTGGGGTGGCAGCGCAGCCAGAAAGGGCAGAGTGTGCCTGAGGAGCTGGTGTGACCCACTGAAAGGGCGGGGGTTGGAGACAGTCTGGAAGAGCAGCCTGTTTCATATGCCTGCATGAGGAGAGAGCTACCAGGATTCCTAAGGAAGAAGCTAACTGGGCGCCAGCAGGCAGGCAAGGAAGGGATCACAGCAAGGGGAGGGCTCAGACAAGGAGCCCATTGCTTCCTGGGGCAGACTGAATGCGAGGCACCATGGGGAACTGGAAAGAGCTCAGAGCCCAGATCCACTTTGTTTCCAGTCCTGGCATTCTTTGACCTTGACTCTAGGGGATGAAACTCACTGTGCTTAATCTCGGGTTCCTCATCTACAAAAGCAGGGTCTCCTTAACAGAATTGTGAGGAATCCCTAAGGTCGCGTGGGTGGGCGGGCGGGGAGGGGGGCACATACAGGTGCTTCCCTGCTCCCAGAGCAGGAGGCATGCTCAAGAGGATGAAGATGGGATTGGGGAATGAGGCTTTGTTTGGGGCCTGTGGAGAGAAGTTGGGAGAATGGTCTGGCAGGAGGCCTTGCCTGGCAGAAGGATGATGACAGGGGCGGCCGTCTGGCTGTGAAGAGCTATCTGGGGCAGGACCATTGTACACGAAAGGTATTCAAGTGGCACATGTTGTATAATCAATATTTTCACGACCCCCCGGAGCAGCCCCCAATCCCATGGGCCACAGTTGAACAATGACACCCATGGTGTGTTTTTGATTTGCCTACAACAGGTTTCTTCTTTTTAGATGATAGGTGAAGTGATTTGCCTCATCTCAGACCACTTATTGGAATGCGGTTAAGGCAGGACACATAAACCTCCCTCCTGACACCTGGCTAGGTGTGTTTTGCCCCTCACCAAGGTTTGAACAAATATGGGTATCTGTAAGGGGCAATCAAGAGAGACAAAGGCAAAAGGGACTATTAACCCAGCCCAAGGGTAACCATCGAGGCAGCAGGCAGGAGGAGGTGTGGTCCCGAGTGATGTGTGGGTGAGCACAGCTTGGTGCCCGGGCATGCCCGAAGCATTCCCCAGAAGGAGCTGCTCTTGAGCTCCAGGCTCTGTGCTCAGAGATCAAAGATCAGAGACCCGGAAGCCCTGAGAGAAGGCGCTCTCAAGAATGATCACAGGAAAGTGCAGGCTTATTCCAGCATCCTGCACATGAGCAGCTGCCTCCCTGATGAAGCACAAGGCAGACTGGCACCTCATTGTTACTTTTCCATAAGCAAAACCATGCCCATGCCCATGGCCATCCATTCCTGTGCCCCGATCACCCACAGCTGAGCGTGTTCTGAATGGCTTGGTGCTTGGTAGCTTTTCTGCCTGCCTCAAACCATCTCTTCTTCTGCTTGTGGATACAATGGGGTCTGCTGTTATGTGGGCAGCTTCCCTAGCCTGCAGGATTATTGAGGATTACTAAAGTGGGAGCATCATGGTGAGGGCTCACTGCCCCCCAGGTCCCACATGGGCAGAGGCAAAGCCAGGGTACTGGGCTAGGTGGCAGGACCCAGCTACAGACTCACTGTGGACCTTTGATCAAATGGCTTCCCCTTTCCTCATCTGCAAAAACGAGGGGGCACGGGAGTTTGGGTCAGTAATTTTCACCCCAACCTTCTCTTTTCGAAGGTCTCAAGGCACGTGACAGTTGGACATTGAAAAAGGAGCACGGAAGAAAAATGGATGCTTCTGTGTTGGCAAACAGTATGGGAAGTGCCATGGACTGCCAACAGAACAAACAGATCTGGCCTGAAGGAAGTCTGGCCAGAGTGCTCCCTAAGGACAAAGACAAGGATGGGGAGACTTTCGTCTCATGTACTTTGAACGTGTTGTCAGGAGAGACCAGTCCCCGGAGAAGGGCATCCTGCTTGGGAAAGTGGAAGACAGAGAAAGAGGAAGGCCCTCAATGAGGGCTAAAGCCATGGGTTCAAACATAAGAGCAATAGAGAGCGTGGTTCAGGACCTGACAGCGTTTAGGGTCACTATGAGTACAGACAGATCCAACAACACGAACAACAACAACAACAACCATCTTCTCTTTGGTCAGCATATTTCACATAAGCCCTAGTAGCCCACACAGCGAGAGGCGAACGCACCCTGACTCCACGGGTGCAGGTTAGAGTTGAACACGTCAGGGTTTTTGCGGCGGGGACCTTTCAGAAGCGCATCGCCAGGCCTTTCTTCCCAGGAGATTCTGACTGGGCTCGAACCATCAATCTTCCAGCCAGTAATCAAGCCCGTCACCATGAGCACCACCCCGGAGGTCTGACCCACACAAGGTAGGTGCCGATCAAACATCTGCTGAAGGACAAAAGCAAGCGTATACAGATAACACCGAGATGCTCAGACTGAAGTGCGAGGGCATGAGCCACCCCCCTAATTAATGTCCACCCTCCTATGATGAGCCCTGAGATGGATCTCTAAGGCTCTTCTGTGGAACCCTAGGACTTCACTAAACCCAGAGACCCTCCCCCTTTCCAGTGTCTTCATGCCCTGATGTTCGGTGCTTCCAGGGAAGCCCTCAGACCATGAAAGCACAGGCCATGTTGCCTTTGAGCATTGTTCCACAGATGGAAATATCCCACTGATGAAAAGGTCCAAACTTCTTCATCATTTCTTATGAGTACTATGGTATAATATGACTACAATACAATAGCCACCAATTCCAATTTTAATTCAATGACATTGATTATGCTGCACGATTAGCACTGCCATGCACTTCCAAAATTATTTCATCACCACGGACAGAAACTCTCTCAGCAGACTTGCTCACCTCTTTTTGCTCCTGGTAACCCGGTCATACAGTGTTTGTCCTTTTGTGACATCAATTGTCAAAAGCATATTCACTCAGCATAATGTTCTCAAGGCTCAACCATATTGTGACATGTATCTGTACTCTATTTCTCTTCATGGCTTAGCAATATTCCATTGGGCGAGAGAGGCTTAAAAAGTTTGTGGAAAAATGGAATCAAACAGTAATGGAAATTTCCCATGAACTTTTCAAAGCCCTTCTCTTTTATGTATATATTTAATCTATTCATCTACTGATGAACACCTGGTAGCTTCTGCCTTTGGTTATTGTCAACAGTACTCCCATCCACATTGGTGTATAACTTAAGAAGGCTCATGACAAGTGATTTCAAACACAGGGCTGTCTACTCCTGGAAAGAGTTAGTCTCGGGAACCCACAGGGGCAGTTCTCCCCTGTCCTGCAGGGTCGCTGTGAATCGACATCGACTCAAGGGCAGGGAGTTTGCTCTTGAGTTTTACACGTGGCTTCAGCTTACCTTTCTAGTCTCGCTTCCCCACCCTTGTCTTTTATTTTCCAATGAAAAGAAACTATACATTGGACACAGGTGGTTTCTGAATATACCATGCACTCCTGTGCCTGCAGGTGCCAGACGCCCCTGTCCGCCTTCTTTCTTCCTGGCAAACCGCTGCTCATCCCTCCAGGCCTGGGACCTGACTCCTCCAGCTCATCCACACGGGGCAGCCAGCTTCTTACTCTGAGATGCCTCGTCGGGGATGTGACTGAACCTTAGACCTCAGCAGAGTCACTCACGCTGAGAGCTAAAGGAAGGCTGGGGCTTCTCTCTGAAATGCCAGTACCCGGCCCAGAGTGTCACATGCAAGCATTACTCAACACGTGTTTGTGAACTGAGAAAAAGATGAAACGCCTGTCTGCGATTTGGTGTTTTCTTAGAAGAAGCAGCCATGGAGGCAGTTCTCCCGGGAGACTGCCCTCGGCACCCACACCGCGGCCCCGGCCCGGATTCCATGTTTCTGTGTCACCTCATGCCAGAGCCACAGCGGCTCCTGCTGCCTCGTCTGAACCTCCAGCTCCTCTCCAGGACAGTATTTTCTCTGAGAAACATGGACTTTTGCCTCTTATGAGTCCTCCATATGACACGCAGCTCCCTGGGTGACTCCAAACCTAAACATGGTGCGAACTTCTTCAGAGGCGCTGTGGAAGGAGGCCTGGCATTGTAAGTCAAAGCAAGATGACAGCGCACAGTGCGCTTCTACCCTGTAGCCACCGATGGGGTTGCCACAGGCCAGACAGGGTCCACTCACAAGAAACGGGCGTTCATTTCATTCGAACCTGATGCCAATGGTCACGGACCAGCCGGCAGAGTATCCCCTGCTGCTCCCCTCCTCTGCCTGGGGCGGGGGGCGGGGGTAGGGTCTGATCACCCCACCTTGGGTGAGTGTTATTTTTTTTGGTCCCTTTTCTCTTAATCTTTGTGTCTGCCTCTCTAAGTGGAGAATTCAATTTTCCTCCCAAGGAAAATAAGATTTGACTTAGCTCTATCCATTTTCCCAATTGCTCTCGAAGCACTAGCAGTGTCTGTGAAGAGAAATGGGTGGGGGTAGTGGCTTCTCCTGCGGGGAGGGACAGTCGAGGTAGGACTGTGATGAGGGAGTCAGCCACTGGTCCAGGCCTGGAGCAGACAATGATCTGACCCTCTGGCTCAGTGTCCAGCGATCAGGAGGCCGAGAGGGGAGGATTTTGCTTGGTGTTAGTGCCTGAAGGGTGAGCACTTCTGCAGACAGCACCCCAAGCAACCTCCCAGAATACTTTGCACTGTCATTTAGGATTTCGACCATTGGCTCTGTGGCTGGGACATGTCAGATGCTAGGACTCGTGTGGTGGGTAATGAGGCTGCGGGGGTAGCAGCACAACAGACATGGTTTGGTCATCACAGCAAGGAATGCCAGCCCCAGTGAAAGAAACACAATGACAAGACACTAGGCAGTTCTGGTGGCGTAGCAGTTATGAGATGGGCTGCTAGCTAACTACGAGGTCAGCAGTTTGAAACCACCAGCTACTTCGAGGGATAAAGATAAGGTTTTCTACTCTCATAAAGAGTTACAGCCTTGGAAAATCATAGGGGCAGTTCCACCCTGTCATATAGGGTTGGGAAGAATCTAAGAAGCTCTGGTGGCACTGTGGGTCATGAGTTGGGTTGCTAACCATAAGGTCGGTAGTTCAAACCCACCAGCCACTCCTTGGGAGAAAGAGGAGACTAGCTGTTTTCATAAGATTAACAGCCTTAGAAACAAGATGGATTTTAAATTTATCTCATACATTTCTTACAATGAGCTTGAGTTTTTAAAAAAATATTTTTACTTAAAAGATCATTTTATCAGGGTCTCTTACAAGAGACCTTAATAATAATAATCCATACATCAATTCTATCACGATGGACTTGGATTAAAAAAAAGGAAACTGTAACAACCCCAAAATGTATACTGATCATTTGATGAAAACCACAAATTCTTTATCTTGTTGAGTTTTTCATCCCCTCAGTCCACTAGTGTCTCTTGGGTGCACATGATGTGTCAAACCCCAGTGGCTTCCATCCCTACACAGGGTTGCTATGAGTTGGAACCCACTTGCTGGCTGTGGGTTTGGGTTTTTCCAGAAGACTGACACTAGGAAGAGAGACCCGGAAATCTACCCCTGCAAAGCACTCACTGGGAATCCCACAGCAGAACACTCTCTGACGGAGTGTTGGAAGCCAAGGCCCACAGGTTGGACTCCACCCAAACCCCCAGTGACCCGGATGGACTCCAGCACACCAACAGCCGCACAGAGGGTGCACGATGGGCAGGTTTCGTTCTGTTGAGCACAGGGACACCATGAGGCCTGATGGCAACCAGTAACAGAAGATTTGGAGATGTGGCTTTCATTAGCCGCGCTCTCTCTGGCGCCCTCTGCCTGCCACTACTGTCAGTGGAAATCACACTTCCCATCATAGGAAAATGAGCTGCCTGTGGCCGAGTGCCCCCCACTAGACTGTGTGATCTCCCAGAGGGGCTTATTCTCTAGCCTGGTGGTTCTCAGCCTTCCTAATGCCGTGACCTTTTAATACAGTTCTCCTGTGAAAGAGTCATGTGACTCCCACGGGAGTCGCGACCCACAGGATGAGAACCGCTGCTCTAGTTGAAGCACCCTGTCTGGCTCGTTCGAAGCCAGGTCAGGTTTGTCCATGTGAGCTGGGCTGGCATGGGTTTAACTGCCCACTGTGAGTAGTTTCCAGGCTGAAGTGAAGACAGCATGGAATAAACATGACCTGGGCAACCTTGACTCTGTAGAGTGAGGAAGAGAGAAGTCGGGGAAGTCCTGGCAGGTGTCATGGATGGTTTATGACCCCCTCCCCCAGTTATGTATTGGAATGCTAATAATCCTCATACCTGTGGTGCAATTCCATTCGGAGGTAGAGTTTTCAGCATTATGTCATTGAGACCCCATCACTATGGGTATATCCCATGCCCACTCACTGCTGAGTCATAAGGAGCAGCAGAGACAAGCAGGAGCGGACAGACAGTGGACGTCCCATGTGCATCACCCAGGCAATGGGGAGGATCGAGGCTGCAGAAGCCAACACAGGATGCCCGCCGAGAGCTGGCAGAGGAAAAAAGCCAGCCGGAGGGAGAGTATGTGCCAGCCTGTACCCAGCACAGGGCAGGTCCTCTGCATGCAGACTTCCAGCCTCGTTAAGTCTCTTCTTACAAGCCATGCCCGTGGCCTTGCTGCCAAGGCAGTGGCATCAGTGATGAAACTAAGGCGTGTGTCGTCTGGAACTGGGGGAAGGAGATGGGCAGCACATTTCAGTCTAGGAAGCACAGCTGGATGCTCTCTCTGCTTCTCCATGAGCACAGCTGCCTCGCTGGTCCAACCTGGGCCTTGCCTGATTGGTAGATGGAGCAAAACGCTGGGGAGGGGCTCAGAGAAGTGATGGGAAAGTGCCAGCTTACGACTGCTGAATTGCCGGCTGCCTCCAGTCAACTGAGGGCTGCGCAGGAGGTCCGTCACAGGGCTTTGAATCGGGTCTCCCACAAGAAAAGCGAGAACGTGGCCACAGAACGACTCCTGCCCTGATAATAGCCAGTAGAAAACAGCGAACATTTTCCTAGGGAATCAATGTGTCAGAAACACTAGAGTTTGGGTAAAACAACCACATCTAACCCATTTGAGAAGAGAAGTCAGGCCTGGATAAAGAGTGGAAAGAGAGAGAAAGAGGATGGCAGGCCACGGCTCCTGGCGAGGGGCAGCGAGGGTCGCTTTGGAGACCCAGTGCAAGAGAGAGGGGAAGTCCAAGTGCGGCCTCTCCTGCCAGGGCACTGCACAGAAGGGAATCAATCGGTCATAGGTGCTTATCTTCCTGCACATCAAGGAGCGATTGACCTGAATATGCCAGGGTGTTGTTTCTGTCCACAGTGAGGCTGATAGGTGAGGCAGCACTAAGCTCCCTGGAACTTTGCAGCTGGTGACAAAGAGGAACAGGGAGACAAGTTGCGGGGGGGGGGCTCAGTGCAGGCATTTGTGGGCAAGGGTTCTCCCTGCGGAGAGCCAAACCAGCACTGGCAGCCCTAGAATCCACGCCTGCTGTGCCGTGAGTGTGGGAGAGCATCTCCACCAGAGCCCTGAGCTCCTGGTCAAGGAAGACACATCTAATGAAATGCAACATTATTCGTAATCACATCATGTGTGTCTGGCGCTGCCAAGCTGTCTTCACTTTGCTCACTTGCATAAACTCACCTGTTCCCCAAACAATCCTTTGGCACCTCCAGGGCAGTCTGCCCTTCCCTTCCATGCTCTTTCCCTGACACTGGGGCAGTGGCAGCTTCCCTGTTCTTGACAACACTCTTGTGTCGTCTGCTTTCTGAGACACCTCCTTCCCAACTCACTGCCACGCCCGCCCCGTCACGTGCCCACACTCTCTCCTCTCTGCTGCTTAAATGTTGGTAACCCATGCGTTCTATCCCCGGCCCTCTTCTCATTCACCACCCTCTCCTGAGAAGTCTCAGCACTTCTAGAGGTGTTCACATCTGAGGCGCCCACCCAGAACTCTGCTCTGACCCTCAACCCCTGCGAGTCACTGCTAACTCCTCTCTCCACCTAAGGAAGGTCTGCGGAGCCCCAGAGGACAGCGTGACCAATCTGGCCCCATCCCCTTTGCCTCTGAGGCCTTAGGGGTTCAGAGGTGGCACCCAAGCTTCTGTGCGGGAGACTCGGCTGCACTTCCTATTCGATGCCTCTCATGCACGGCTACCACCTGTTTCCCAGGGGAGGCTTGCCTATGGCTATGGTGCGGAAGGGGTTTCCGCGGAGCTTTGAGATGAAGACAGACTGGGAGGACAGGCCTGGCCATCAACTTCCCCCAATCAGCCAACGCACGCCTGGTGGGTCACTGCGGTCTGATCCTGGCGAGAGTGGCTGGCCAGGAAGTCCTTCAGATTGGTCCACGAGGTCATCCTAAGTTGGGGGTCACTTGACAGCGGCAAACAACCCAGCCTGATCCTCGTTTTCAGAGCAGATTCACCCTCCACCAGATACTGCGGCTCTCCCTGCAGGCCTCTCAGCCTCCGTCTGCCCCCTAGCGTGTCTTGAATTTGAACCCCTCTTTAAAATGTGGATGGTCACCTCAAAGTTCATGTTTTACTTACAGCAGTGGTTCTCAAGTGGAGATGGATTTGGCCCCCAGGTTATACTTGGCAGAGTCTGTACCTGTAGACAGTTTTGATTGTCAAGATGCTGCTGACACCTCATAATGCGAACCACCCAAAACAAAGAAGGAACAGCTCAGAACGTCAATGGTGCCGAGCTTAGTAACCTTGACTTAGATTATGTCATATTTTCCTAACTCTGCATTTTTCCATCAGACCAATCTCGGCTGAGACAATTCCTAATTGGCAAACAGGATTAGCTATAGTTCTCCACGTCCACAATTCCTCATCACCTCCCGAGCTCCATCCAACTTCTTCACGCAGTTTGCAAAAACTTCCCGCGGCCTGGGCCTCGTCTTCATTTCCCTCCAATATGGCGGTTTCTCCAGCAATATACCTGACCACATGATCTTCTTTGAGTCAATCATGTTCTTCACGCCTCGGCTGTGGCCCATGTTTCAACTGACCCTGTCCCAGGGCCTTCCCCACCACGCCGCAGTCCACACCTGGCCAGCGGTTACTTCTCCTCTGGGACTCAGCCCAGCTTTGCAGCCCTTTCCACGATCACCAAAGGGGGACACACGCCAAGTGTCCATCAACGGGTGAATGGATTCAGATGGCGATACCTATACGGGAATACCGCCCGGCAACACAGGACAATGAGGTCTTGATCCACGTGAGCCCCAACAGTGACATGAATCAGTTGGGAAAGGGCAAGCACTGCATGAGTTCACTGATACAAAACAAGCAAACACAGAAGCACTAAAGGTCCCAAGTGGTTCCAAAGGGCATGGGAGAGAGGGGGATACTTGTGCCGGGGCCATTGAGTGTATGCTCACCAGACAGGAATGACTCAGGACACGAGGGTGAGAATGGGGACACACCTTGCCAAGTGGAGCCACGGTCACCAAATTGTACATGTCAAAATTGTTGGGGGTAGCCCAGGCTTTGCGGCGTGGGTTTTCACTCCGATTACAATGAAATAGAAGACACCGGCTAAGCATCACTTGCTCTGTCAACCTGTCTTTCCTCTGCTGCCATGGCAGCTGGCATGCATCCACATACCCACCTCCCCCCTTCCTCCCATCTTCCTAAGTGCGGCTGTCCTTATCTTTGCACACCCATGCTGAGCACCGTGACAGGCAAACGGGTAAGTGGAGGAAAAGGTCTTTCCCAAGGCTGGAAGTCTTGTAGGAAGGCAGGCCTGGGGTTGGCACTCAGGCCTTCTGATGTCCGCACTGTTTTCTTTGCCAGACAGGATGGTGCCAAGGAGGCCACGTGTGGTCGCGAGCAACATGGTTCAGTCAGCTCCCAGTTAGCCGAGAACAAGATACTAATTCTGCTTGACGGGACAGCTTTCCTAAGTGCTTCCGTTTATCCACCAGCTGGAAGACAAAAGCTTGGCCCCCCAGCATATGCCGATCACAAGCAAAGGACAGAAAAGGACTGTGAGGGAAAGATGCTGGGAACAGTAGCTACTTTGATGCTAGCTACACTTTGAAGCAGCAACCGGAGGACTGTGGCCCCAGCAGTGAGGAGAGGGAGAGGGAGCTGCCAGAGGTGAACACAATTGCTGAAGGGAGGGGCCTCTGAGCAGCTCTGCTGGCTCCCAGACAGCACCAAACAGGAAGGGCATCATTAACCTCACTTCCTTGCCTGCCCTCCACAGGGCCCTTCAAATCAGTTCCAACAGGAGACTCAAGATTCCTACAGGATTGGTAACTGGGAAGAAGCCAGAGATTGCGAAGAAAGGTTATAAGGAGCAGCTACAATAATATCATGCTTAATATGAAAAGATGAACAATAAAATTACTTCATGTCTTAAATAATAATAATTTAAGGAGTTATAGTATTGGGTCCAGGGATGCTGGAATTCCAAGATCCCTTCTGGACGAATATAATCTCCCTTTGTCCTGAGGAAGGGTAAGTGCACAGAGGAAAGCCAAGCTCCATTGCTGTTGAATTCATTCCACCTAATGGCAACCCTTTGTGCGTAAGAACAGACTTGTGCTCTCTAGAGTTTTCAATAGGTTGAGAAGACCCAGGTCTGCCTTTGGAGAAAGACCTAGAGCTTTCTTCTTTTTTCCTTTGGGTGGACTTGAACTTTCAACCTTGTGGTCGGAATTGAGCATGTTAATCACTTGTACCACCCAAGGACTCCCAAGGAAAGTAAAGTGAGGCTTATTGTTAGCTGGGCTTGTGTACAAAGCTCTGGAACTCTCTGGTTAGCCCAACTAGATTATGTTGTCTGGTAAGCAGTGAGGCCTAACCAGCCTATAAACTACCCATTACACTCGCCAGCGCAGGAAGGCTGAAACCAGAGACAGAGATGCTGAGAGAATATGTTTCCCTCAAATGCCTGGGCTGGAATTTAGCTGTGTCTCCTGGTCCAGAAGCCCTGTGTTTGGCTGCCATCTGGAAGGATAGAGAGAGGAGAGACACATTTAGGAAGGTGGCCGTGGCTGAGATGCTACTTGCTAGGAGAGTTTGTCTAAGAAAAGTCTTGGGATCTGACTCAGGAGGCCTGTGGAGCGGAAAGGGGAACACAGGGGCTTCTTACTGGAAAACCCAGTAAAGCAGATGTTAGCAAGAATTTGGACCCCTAAAGTAAGAAACAGGGCTGGAGCATTTCCCATTGGACATCTTGCCTATTCTGGTTACTCACAGTATTTTGTTGTTGATTGCAATCCAATGTCACAGGAGGAAGCCTGGAAGGACTGGGCCCTAGGCTGGGAACACATCTTGAGCTGTTTTGAGCATTTCACTGCTTAAACAAGAGCTGCTATTGTTAAGCTGCCGTTGTGTGCGCCCTGGTTTGTGGCGACCCCATGGATGAGAGAACACAATGCTGCCTGAGCCTCCATCCTCCCTATGATAGGTGTGGATTGGACTGTTGAGGTCCACAGACTTTTCATTGGCTGATTTTGAAAACCAAGTCTTTCTCCCTTGTCCTATTAAGCATCAGGATTGGCTGGGAATTGAACTTTAGGTCTCCTGCATGGGTGATGAGAATTCTACTACGGAGCCCCCAGTACCCCTTAAATTTGGCTGTGTGAATCACTGTGCTTGGGTGGAGGTTAGCCACCTTGCATCATTTGCAGTAGCATCCCGTTGAGCTTTGGGTAGAAGTTTTCAGAGACTGCAAAGCAAGGAGAAAAGGTATTTTGGGAGACAGTCACAGTTGAGGGGGAACTCAGCAGATGTTGCTCAAGGAGAAGAAACATCTTCTCCAAATGGCCCCCCTGCCCCTCACCCGGGCAGGAACACAAAGGATCAACTCGGGGGGCCCATTCACCTTCCCCAGCCACTCCCTCCTTCTCCTGGATGGACGCAATGTTCTGCAAAGATCAGACCAGCCTGTGTTTTAGGAAAGATCTGGATTCTTTTCTTTTCCCTCTGAGCTGTCACTTGCTGTAAAAGCGATCATTGATATTCAGCCATTATACTTCCATAATCATTAATATTCTTAAAAGGCTCTTGGCAACACATTTATATAAGGCTACACGATCAGTTCCTACATTTACTTTCAATTTAAGGACTGGCTTGAGCCAGGGTTTTGATGTGCTGTTTACTTTAATTATGGTTCTGCCCCTATCCATGTCTTGACACAGTGTTATTTAATATTTAATGAATTTCCCTTAGACTGTTTCCCCCTTGATATGTGTGATTCTAGGGGGATGCTGATACCATTAAATAAAAAAAACCTTAAGCCTTTAATTTTTCTGCAGTGAGCTCTAGATGAGATGCAGCATGTCTGTGGGTTCTCTTCCCATGGCAGTAATGGGAGGGGCCAAATAACCCAGAAGACAGCTGCTTTTCCACACTGGCACAGAGGTGGCAGGGGAAGCTGGCTCATCTGGGGGCTTGGAGTAGCCTGCAGATGAGGTGGGATGCATTCCAGAAGGAATCAGTAGGCTAAATAAAGCCCTGCTTCTCAGAGTGTGGTCCAGCGGCATCCTATGACCTGGGAGTCCCTGAACTACTCAGACTCTGCACCTTAACAAGAGTGCCAGGTGATTTACTGAATTACAGTTTGAGAAACATTAGACTAAAGGAAATCAATCAGGGAGTGTGAAGAGAGTAGGCTTCCCACCCCCTCCCCCACCCCCGTCTCTTCCCCTAAGTCATAGGACAAAGCTAACTTCCAGGATCTATGGAAGATTCTCAGGCCATTTCTAAAGAAGTACTTTAAATACTGTTCACTATTTCCCCCAAGACTTCTCCCATCCTTCCATCCATCCATCCATCCATCCATCCATCCATCCATCCATCCATCCTTCCATCCATCCATCCATCCATCCTTCCTTCCATCCATCCATCCATCCATCCATCCATCCATCCTTCCTTCCATCCATCCATCCATCCATCCATCCATCCATCCATCCATCCATCATTCCATCCATCCATCCATCCATCCATCCATCCATCCTTCCATCCATCCATCCATCCATCCATCCATCCATCCATCCATCCATCCATCCTTCCTTCCTTCCATCCATCCATCCATCCATCCATCCATCCACCCTTCCTTCCATCCATCCATCCATCCATCCATCCATCCATCCATCCATCCTTCCATCCATCCATCCAGTCAAGACAGCTGGATCTACAACTTATTTGCTAGGACTTATGGAGATAATGAGACAGAGACATGGAGCCTAACACGCTATGCCGGAGGTGTGCAAATGAAGCCGAAAGAGAAGTCAAGAAAGGAAGGCTTCTTCGAAGAGATGATTTTTTAACTGATCCATGCAGAAGGACCAGGAGTTCGCTTCCTGTATGACGGGTCAGTCTTGGAGAAGAATATGACTTGAGCCTACGAGAGTGGTCTCTAAAAGACTAAAAATCTCACAGCCACTGCCCTTGAGTCAATTTCAATTCAAAGTGACCCTCCTCAGGATTCCTGAGACTGTAAATGTTCATGGGAGCAGGCAACTTCCTCTTTCTCTGCTGGTTGGTTTGAACCATCGACCTTGTGGTCAGCAGCCCAAGGCTTAAGACACCGACTCTTTGTCTAAATGACCTGAGTGTGTAAATGTTGGAATGCGGTTTGTGGCTGGAATGCCATGGTGTCTGGATCCAACTCTGTTTCTGGCTCTGGCTCTGGGCCGGGCTGCTCTGAGACCATCGCAGCATTGGCAGTCTGCAGACTCATGCATAGCCATTTCCCTGCCCTTGGACGGAAAGGGCTTTATTACCAGGGGCCTGTGGTTGGCTGCGGTGGATAAGGACAGAGAAGCAAATACTGGACCTGGGCCTGGAGCTAGGAGGAACATGGAAAAGTTCAGGGCTACCCATGACTAGTTAGGGGCTTCAATGGCACTGCTTCCCTCCATGAGCCTTTAGAAGTCTAGTCTGTAAAGTGGGCTTATGAAGGCTACCTGGATGAGATGAACTATGTTGAAGCGACTGGCACTTAGGAAACGTGTCATGGCATTAGCTGTATTTGAACACCACCTGGAGCTAGTGATCAGAGCAGAGACATGAGTCCTCACAGGGACCAGGCCAAATGCTGAGTCCAGGTGAGCATCCCTGGAACCCCAAAGCAATAGCGAGCCAAGGGACCAACCAGGAAGAAAGAGAGAGTGTCCATCACCCCCCTTCCCAGTTCCCCACCATGTTGACACTTAATATAGAAACAGCCTATAACCCTGCGACAGATCAATACTTCCGATGAAGACTAAAACCTCTCCTGGGGCAGGCCAGGCTAGGGATGCGATCTCGGTAATGTGCACTGGGGAATTGGGCTTATTGGAGAAGGTAACTGTGCCAGTAACAGACAGCTGTCAGGCCCCAGAAAATGGGAAAATGAACAAAGCAGAAATCGAAACTATAACTCAGGTTTAAGGACAGATATTATTTCCTGGTCTTTTTCCATAGGAACTGAAGCAAATGGTCCTTCAGGCAGAGCCGCACCAAAGAGACGACGCGGACTCCTCACAAGTGGACTAACACAGGGGAAAATGGCGAGCCCAGCCCCTCTTCTCTTTCATGGCATGTCTCATGGGCAGCCGGTGAATGGACACTTCATTTAATGGCAAAATAAGGGGGGGAGAGAATCATTCCTGCTACTGTAGGTACAGAATAAATACCCCAATATTTCCCGATCTGTCATCAGCACAGTGATGCTGTGATCTGGTCATGCCCAACGTATCGCTCAATCCATCAACAAAAACACGAGAGCACAACCAGGTGCCTTTGCGTTGATTCTTACGCCTGGTCGCCCCATGGATCCAGAATATGGAATTGCTCTATAGGATATTCAAGGTGGCAACTTTTCAGAAGCAGATAACCAGACCTTTCTTCCATATGCCTTTGGGCAGGTACCACCCAACCACCACTCTTTACCCACAATTTAGCTCGAGAATATTTGTGACTCCGCCTGGCACGGTGTCTGGCACACAGGAGATGGTCAATGCCTTTGTTAGTCCCATTCTCAGCACAGTAGAGCAGCTGGCTCCCTAGCCATGTACAGCTTCAGTCACAAAGGGCTTTCACCTCCCCCCACAAGCATAGCAAGGCTAGCACTACTTATCGGGCAATGTACTATGTGCCTGAAGTCTTAGGGCCATCCTCTCAACGTTAGGAAGTAGGCACTGCCATTCCCCCTGTGGTAGTCACCTAATATGGTGTCAAGTTCAGGATGAAGAGTGTGGGGGTGCAGTCTAGGCTGCCAACCTGGAGATAGCCAATGAGACTTCTGTGGGCTTGGCCTTCTCATAAGAATTCTGGGAAATCTGGTGCTTTCTCCTGGGAGGAGGAAGACACGTGTCTCTCTCTCTCTCTCTCTCTCTCTCTCTCTCTCTCTCTCTGCTACTTCCTGGGAGACATTGCAGAAGACAGGCCACATGGACGCAACCAGAACTCGGAAGCCGGAGAAGCTATGGAGAGACCCCTGTCAGCGCTGAGATGTTTCCAATGACACTGGATCCAAAGACTTTCTATCCGCTGGCCTGTGATCTTCTGCATTCAGCGTCATTACATGTGTTTCATGAGTCTGAAGAGAACTTTATAGACTGGTATCGGAAATATGGGCTAATATCGGATTTATGGACTTGATCTGGACTGGGCTGGGATGTTTTCTCAATGTTCAATTGCTCTTGTATATGAATCTCTTTCTTATACATATGTGTGTCCATGGATTTGTTTCTCTACTCTATCCAGGCTGACACACCCCTTTGCAGAGATATACACTGAGGCTCAGAGAGGTGAAGTCAGTGCACACCACTAGACACAGCTAAAATGAAACGCTGGTGCTGGGATTCCCCTGGAGACCACCTGTCCCCGAGCCCAGCCCTGTCCAGTGTTCATGTCACCGTCTAAACAGAGGACTACAGAGCCTGCAGGCCCCTCCGAGATCATCTGGGTCAGGAGTTCTCACTTAGGGGTGAGTTTGCTGCCCAGGGTCATTTGACAACATAGGAGGGAATTTAGTTTGGCACATTTATGCAGGGGCGGCGGGTGGGGGTTACCACTGGTATCTGGCACACAGGTAACAGGAGTGTTGCTGGACGTCTCACAAGGCAGAGGGCAGTTCCTGTAGCAAGAACCCCACCAGAGCATCACTAGGAGGAACTTGGGAAGCCCTAATCTAGGTCAAGCTCTGGATTGTGCAGACAAGAGGACTCCTGTGGAGGTGGGGGCAGGGAAGGATTGATTGCCATACCTATTTCTCCGGGAGAGAGGCCAATGGGGCTCACCACCCTCACCCCGCAGTCCTTCCGCACCCCTGTGCTGTGGAGGAAGAGCTCAAGTGCATCCTACTGCTGACGGCCGGGAGCCTGGCACGAAACGGGGCCATTTAGTTACCCATTTGTTACATCGGAAAGCATTATCCTCAGGAGCAGTGCCCTTATTTAGATTTAAGGGGGGAAAATGTGAAAGTTTTCTCAAGTAATACGTTTCCCCATTTGCTCCGTTAGGCAATTTTCTCATGCAGATTCGGTGGAATCTGGGCGTCTGGAGACTGCTGAGTGGGAATGTGCTTGCCAAGGGGAAAATGAATGTGTCCTCCTGATCAGGAGCTGCTTTAGGCTCAATGATGGCTGTCAGCAAGTTGGGCTGGGGCCCAGCCTTGGAGGGGGCAGGGACGCACCTTCAAGGGCAAGAGTGTGTGCTGGCTGCCCTTCAGCTCCCTCCTCCCAGGGCACTTCCTGCCCATGCAACCTGCTGGGGGCCAAGGGGAGGGGGCAGCATGAGGAGTGGAGAGAACAGGGGCATCTGAGTCTCATGTGGATCCTGGCTAAGGAAGTCGGTTTGTCTGTTGTACTGTGGTAGCTTATTATACTTCTCAGTATTCAAATACCAACAAGGTCACCCAGGTGGGCAGATTTCAGTGGAGCTTCAAGGGCAAGGCAGACTAAAGAGAAAGGTGTGGCTATCGACTTCAGAAAGTCAGCGATCACAACACAAAGTTACTCAGTATCACAATGCAAGACGGGCCATCTGGGTCAGAAGGCACTGAAATTGCAACGAGAGTGGACTCAAAGACACTATCACGAGGAGAGCATGGGAGCCGGCAATGCTTCGTCATCAGTTTGTACGTGAGGTCAACTCAAAGGCAACTAACAACATATGAGCACCAGTCACAGTGCTAACACATAGGGCACATCAAGTATCTGCTTGTTCTCCTTCCTCATCTCCAAAGGCTCCAGTGTACTTTTGGACACGGGCAGCTGTGGAGGTGTTTGTAATGCAAACTATTGGTCACAGAGGATATTTGAAATACACGGGGATAGGCACACCTTTCTATGTGCAGGGACGAAGCATACGAGACCAGTCAAGTTTGGAACAAAACCTGGTGTTATCTTTCAGTCAAAGAGAGAAGGCTTAATGAACCGCCCCCATCCCACCTTCCTCCACACCACCCCATCTTATCTGGTCATTTTCCTTTTCTTTGGGCATCAAACTAACTACTATCCCCATTACCCCTGGAGTCCCACAAAAGGGCTGCCCTTGGACCTGGGCCTCCCATGTGCCTCGGGCCCAACCCAAGCTGACGGGTGCTGCTGAGCCTCTTCCCGTGTTAGTCTCAGGCCACATCTGAGGGTGAGTCTGTACAGAGAACTTCTGGAGGGAGCCCCTTGCTAGTCCAGTGGAATTTCTTCATTTCCTAGGCATACAATGTCCTGAGTGGTTCAATATTTGCTGGGTGGTAATTAATAGCACTTAATCTAAAACCTTGAGCTTGTTTCTCTTTTGTTAAGAAATGAATTTAGTGATCTACCCTGTGTTTGACTCCTTCCCTTGTTTTCCCTTTCCAGAAATGTCTATTTGAATCCCAGTACAGATGAAGAGCAGAAGATTAGAAAGAAAACAAAATAAAATAAGAGGTTCACTGCTATATTATGGACACAGAACCCACTCTAAACCTACAGCCATCAAGTCATTTCTATCTCCTAGGGACCCTAGATGGGGCTTCCGGGGCTGTCAGTCTTACAGGAACAGTACAGCCTCGTCTTTCTCCCACAGAGGGGCTAGTAGGCTTGAACTGCTGATCTTACCCAATACGTACATAACTCACTCTGTCACCAGTGACGTTAGTTACCTGAGGAAAACTACTGTGTGCCTGAAAAAAAAAAAGAAAAGAAATGGATTCCCACTCTATTTCATCCGGAGGTTTGATCCCCCGGGGCCTCCCACGAGAAATTCCATGTACACACAGGCTGTGTCTTATCCCTCACTCTTCCAGGACTTGGAATGGTACTGCACCCTCAGTGGCAGTAGCTGTCATGTGCTAAGGGCCTGTGTGCTGTGGCTGCTTAAACATCTATTTCATTTCGTTCTCATCCAGGCACAAGAGGCTTGAAAAGCAGTTTGCTAATATCTCCCTCTCTTATGCAAATGAAGGCACGATGCTTTAGAAAGACTAACTTGTTCAAGGACAGTGATCATAACTTATTGTTTTGAATACGCTCAGAAATAAATCATGCATTTGTCTTAATCTCAAGTTATTAAAAAAACACATTCAAAAGAGTGACTCCAGGATGCTCTGCTGTCCAGCTGGCTCCAACCCCTCTCATAGCATCCCAGCGGGGACAGGACGAAACCCCGCCCTGTGCCATCTGTACAATGTTGTCATCCGATGCCATTGCTGCAGCCATGGCCTCAGTCCATGCTGTCACAGATCTTCCTCTTTGTCACCGGCCTTCTACTTCCACAGGCAAGGTTCCCTTTTCTAGAGACTCGTCTCTGCTGACAACATGTCCAAAGCTCGTGAGACTAGGTCTCGCCATGCTCAATGCCAAGGAGCAAGTACAGAATGGCTGCACTTCTTCTAAGACAGATTGTTTTTCCTCCTGGCAAGCCACAATACTAACAATATTCTTCATGGATGACATGATGCAAACACGCCGCTCCTCGTGTGGTCTTCCTTATCCATTGCGCAGCTTTTACATCCGCATGAGGGGATTCAAAGGTGCCAGTGTTTAGCCAGGTGCACTTTAGCCCTCAAAAGTGACATCTTTGTGAGTTAGCACTTCAAATTGGTCTTGTGCAGCAAATTTGCCTAATGCAAAATGCCACTTGATTATGAGGCAATCGGATGGGACAGTTCAATTCAAGGCAGGGAGGTACTGCAGGAGGTTATTTCGGGATCCCCAAGAGATACTATTGACAGGTTTACTCTAAGGACCCAAGACAATCACGGGGCTTATTATGAAGATGCCATAAGAAAATTGAAAACTGCATCCGTAAGGAAAAGGCCACGGAAGTCACACCAAGGCATGTTTTCCCATCAGAACATTCTTCTACTTCTTCTTCTTTTAAAAATCACTTTATTAGGGGCTCTTCCAGCTCTTATAACAATCCATACATCAATTGTATCAAGAATATTTGCACCTATGTTGCCATCATCATTTAAAAAATATTTTCTTTCTACTTGAGCCCTTGGTATCAGCTCCTCTTCCCACCCCCAACCCTTGTGAATCCTTGATAAATTATAATTATTGTTATTTTCATTTATTACACTACCCACTGCCTCCCTTCACCCATGTTTCTGTTGTTTGTCATCTTTGGGGGGCCATTATATCCATCATTGAGATCGGTTCCACATTTCTCCCCTTCTTCCCTTCCCCCCTCATAGTATCACTATTCCTGAGGGATTTATCTGACCTGGATTCCGTGTATGGAGAGGTCTTATTGGCACCATGTACATGTTCTGATCTAGCCAGATTTGTAAGGTAGAATTGGGGTCATGATAGTGGGCAGGAGGGAGCATTAAAGAGTTAGAGGAAAGTTGTATATTTCATCAGTGCTATACTGCACCCTGGCTGACTCATCCCTTCCTTGTGACTCTTCTGTGAGGAGACGTTCAATTGTCTACAGATGGGCTTCAGGTCTCCACTCCGACCCCCCTTGTTTGCCTCTATATGATTGTTTGGGTCTTCTGATGCCTGGCACCTGATTCCTTGGACACCTCATGATCACACAGGCTGGTGTGCTTCTTCCATGTGGGCTTTGCTGCTTCCCTGATAGATGGCTGCTTATTTAATTTCAAATCTTTAAGACCCCAGTTGCTATAACTTTTCAGGGAACAGCGAGAGAGATGGAAATATCATCTTCAGAAATATACTGACCTAGATGGAGAACATGTCAAAAAAAACCCCCAATGGTCTCACATCTTGACATTTTGTTTAATAACGGTTTCTATAGTTTTGTAGTAATCCTTTCTATGTATGCCAAACCAAACAAAGCAAACCAACTGCCCTCAATTCCATTTTGGCCTTTAACTAACCTATAGGACTGAGTCGAACCACTCCCTAGGGTTTCCAAGGCTGCAGATACTTATGGGTGGAGACTCGATCTTTCTTCAGCAGAGAGATGGATGGGTTTGAACTGCTGACCTTGCAGTTGGCAGCCAAATGAGTAACCCGCCACACAGCCAGGGCTCCTTCTCTATGTATCAGAAAGCTCGAGACGCAAACTCACTGCCATCGAGTCAACTGGGAGCCCTAGAGACCCTGTATAGGCCAGGGGTGGCCTGCCTCTGTGATTTCCAAGACTAGCTCTCCACAGAGTAGAAAGTCTCCTCTGTGGGGCGTTTGAACTGCTGATCTTGTGGTTAGTAACCCAGTGCATAGTCACTGTGCTGTAGTCTGCACCGAGACAGCTTTACTTCTCCTTGGCCAATCGCCTCGGCCGAAGAATAAAGCACAGCATGAGCAGAGACAAGCTAGCACAAGTGCGGGAAGGTAGATGCTATAGAAAGCCCACCATGCAGCCAAGGAGCACTGGAAGACACACTGGTCTTGCTCCAGATTTGACACATAGAGAATGCCTTCCTTCAGAGGTGTTACCCTGAATCCCGAAGTCTAGCCTCCTGAACTTTGAGGCAATCAATCTCCGTTCTTGATGGCCACCCACTGAAGGCATTTCTACTCCAACAGGAGGAAACCGAGACACTGCTAGCTTCTTTTCCTGCAGGATGGGGCCTCAAGTCAGGGTGATCTTCTTTCACCACTGACCTCTTCCCACCATTCCCACGGTATTAACCGCCGTGCACCTGCCATCAGCCCCATAATGCGACCCGCGCAACTTCTTGCCCATGGAGCAGAGGATGGCTTTTGTGCTAATGCTATGCTGGCATTATATTGCCAAGGATACAGGACTTCTCCACGACTCCTCTGACGTTCATCCACCGAGCAACTTCCCATGAGAGCCTGAGCAGGCGTGGCTGAAGTAGCCTCCCGTCACAGACGAGGACATGGAGGCTCAGGGAAATGGAGGGACCATGCTAGATTCAATGCCCGGACTCCAGCAGTGGCACCTACTGGAGAGCTGCAAACAAGCCAGCGCAGGCTGCCTGGGCTAACAATGGCCCGTTGGCACTCTTCCTGAGCCTTTCTCACCGGGCGGGGCTGCTAGGTGGGGCAACAGGTTGGCAACTTTCTCTTTCAGGTAGAGCCTGGGAAAGAAAAGCCAATGGAGCCCTGCCAAGTGGGTTGGGAGAGGGCCTGGGAGGTGAGGCAGCCCACCAAGATACTCCCGCCACCGGTTTGAAGGGTGGCAGATACCTAGGGGGGAACGTAGCAAACACTGCAAAGCAGGCCGCCTGTACCGCATTTTCAAAACCTCAGGGAGTTCGAGGCCAGCAAACCAAACGTGCTCCGTATCGCCAGAGCTGAGGGGAGCGGGCAAGAAAGGGCACTTAGGATTTTGACACTGCACTTTGATCAGTTTGACAGGTTTAATATTATAGAAATATTTCATTGTTTCAGTAGAGAGGAGGAAATCAAATAATCCATCCAGCTGAACTCTAGATTTGTCATGATTCACTGGAGAGTGTTGGGGAGAAGAGGGAAGGAAAGAAAAACACCAATTTAAAACCTATCTATGCCGCTCGTTAAAAGCGGGCCCCTCCCTATCCTTCTGACTTACATCTTTGCTCTCTTTTCAAGACATTATTATTTTTTTAAGTGGCACCTAATGACGTTTCCCCTCCACATTCCTATTGAGCAGGTAACGAAGGCTACAGCGGGGAGTGCTTCTGCCATCCATGGAAGAAAATGCAGATGGGCCAAACTGAAGCAACAGTGGGAAATACGGTTTTATAAACGGGATTGCGGGACACTAAGTGCTAAATGCAACGGAGCTGGTCGTGGCCTGCACTTTGTGCCAGTGTCTGGAGCAGTGCTCTCCAGGAGAGCTTAGCTACATCTTCCGTGGCTACCATGAGCTCAGACATGGAGGTGGTACAAAGGTCCCCCCCACACACACACACAAGCCCCCGAGCCTTCTGGTCTAACACAGCAGCATGGTGCGCATGCTTGCTATTGAGTTTCATGGTAAAGCATGGCTCTCCCCAGTGGCTGCTTTTCCTTGGAGAGAGAAGACTAACAAGGTAGCAATCCCTCAGCTGACCCGGGGCTCACATGTGCGGCAGAGAGTCCCCTTGGATCCTGGATGATATTTGGGAGAGAAGAGAAGGGGAGCAAACATAGACCAGTCCGCCAGGTGCTTAGATTTTGCCTTGCCAGGCTCAGATATATCTTTTTGCTATTGGGAGCAGAGAAGGTAAGCTTTGTGAGATTTATATTAAAATGAGGCCACGCTGCTTGAAAAAGATTCAGCTTCATGGAGTGGATGATGTCTATTGTCCCACGAGAGACCTCTGTGGTACAACGAGGGATGAGGCTCCTGGAAGGCTCATCAGGCAGTGCCCACTCTGCACAGGAGGAGTGGCAGACCAGGGAGATGGCTTCTCCAGATGGAGTTCTGTAGGCACTGAATGGAAATCCAGCCCCGAGCAGCATGTTACACGGGGCACCTTCCCCATTTCAACTGCAGGAAGTGGTGTTCCAGATCAAAGGCAAGGTGTCATTTCTTATGCACAGGCCTCTAATTTTCTGTTTAAGCTGCATCCTTCCTTTCTCCATTTCTACTGCAACTAACCCTTTAGAGCACAGGTGCATGTTGCAATTCAGATCCACACAATGCTACTTACACAGGGCTTACATTTGCATATGGCTGCTAACACGCATGCAATTTTAATGCTACAGTGTTTGTGGCCTTTAAGTGCTTTTAACATTTCCGTGTTTGTCCACCAACTAGTCTGTTAGCTTTTACGGGGCAAGAGTAGTGACCCTTTCCAGAGACGCAGGCCACTGCCTTCCACTCTGCTCCACACCCCTCAGGCCCCTGTCTAAGTGTGTTGCCAGTGCATGGCGAGAGCTCCTGCCATCTGCGTAGAGGCCAACAAAGGCATCATGCTTCTTCAAGGAAAGGACCCCGGAGTATACAAGAGGGATCAGAGCGTGAAGGGGGCTGTTAGCACATATTCAGGTTTAGGAAACAGGAAGCTACAAGTCAATGAGATGCACTCAGCCGTCATAGAACCACGGAGGCAGAGGGGAAAAGTCCTTCATGGATCATCTCATCTAGTGGTCACACCTGGCCGCACCCTGGGGAGCATGAGGAAATCCAGATTCTGGAGCTCTGCTTGCCACTATTTTGATTCAGTAGGCCAGGGTTAGAGGCCCAGAAGGTTTTCATGAGGTGACTCTAATATAGTGGACATTAGGAACCACTGAGGCCTAGTGTGAATTCCAAACCCTCCTGACACTCAATGATTCGCCCCGTGAAACACGGCTAGTTTAGATGAATAGGGTTAGCCTTCCCTTGCTCTCCTCAATGCTCCTAGTTGCCATCAGTCAGCATTCTACTTACAGCGAGCCTCGGTTGCTCTCAGGATAAACCACAAAACCCGTTGCTGTTAAGTCTATCCCAACGCTTGGCAGTCCCACGTGGTACAGAGTAGAGCTACTCTTCAGGGTTTTCTTGGCTATAATTTTTATGTCAGTAGATCACCAGGACATCATTCCATGGAGCTACTGGTTGAGTTTGAAAGTCCAACCTTATAATTGATGGTGGTTATGGTAATTGTTATGTGTCATGGAATAAGTTATGACTCATTGTGATCCTATTTACAACAGAATGAGACAGTTCCCTCGCTTGAACTGGAAGCCAAGTGAAAACAATTTGTGCTGCCAAGGACCCTAGTGCACCAGGGGGTTAACCGGAGCATACTTGGGCTAAGAAGAGAGAGCTATTTAGAACACATGTGAAACTCTATTTACACCCAACTTTAAATTTAAGTTCCCATTTTTCAGCTTTGCCTTCCAGAATGAAACCTTAATCTAGTTCATTTGCATAAGCTTTAAAATAAGCCTTTAGAACAAATGTAAATGGATCTTCAAAGAACAATATTATGATGGGTTCAGTGTAAATGACTCCAAAACATATGGAGGGCATTTCTTAAGGACTTCCCAGAGAGTCTTGCTGTCTGTCTGTATGCAAGGGAGGCAGTAGCAAGGCAAGGCTGAGGGCTGGGAGAAGGATGGTTTCCCTGGAAGGGTAAGATCTCAGTGAGCGGTTCTGCTGCCCTGGAAAGGCCAACCTCCATCAGGTTGAACTTGGATCACAGGAGCAGCTCAGAGCCCATCAAAGAATACAGAACCCAGATGTCAGAACTGGAAGGAACCAGAGATTTCTCTTCAAACTCCCCTCACCATATAGAGGATGACGTCGGCGTTTATTATCCAGATCACACCGCCAGGGTCTGGTGGAACTGGAACAACAACCAGTCTCTGGGTAGTTACAAATCTGATTTTTACCTAGCTGCTAAGAATTTGACAGATCCTGGCCTTGAGAGCTGTGCTGGCCAAACACAGCTCTGGGAGTGGTTAGAAAGCTAGAACTTTATTGATCAATAGCTTTGTGACGTCACTGACAGGCCGGTTGCTGGGCAACATGGCTTTTCTCTAAAGCGGCAAAAAGGAGATTCCAAAGATGATGGATCTGCATTAAGAAAAATGTAGTACAAGGCACTTTCAGGTCATACACTTGGTTTGCTGTGGTTTGGAGGTTCTAGTCAGCCGGCCAGAGGTTGTGCCCTGCTCAGCTAATCTGAGAGGAGGCCTTCTGCAGAGGCCAGAGTCAGGCAGACCAATTTAAGATCCCCCTAGGCAGGGCAGATGGAGATATGGGAATGTGTTCTGCCCAATGTTAGTCTGTATCTTATCAGACAGCTGGCCTATAAATTCGAGGAGCTGGCATGAAAAAGTTCCAGCTAAAAGAACGGAGTGGGGCTGGAGAGTGGGTGTTGATACCTTTGGGCAAGATTCTTAACTACGGTGGGCCTCAGTTTCCAAATTTATAAAATGGAGACACTAGATTAGTTTTGTCGTATCAGCGTGGCTGGTTGCATAAGGGTTACCTGGCTCACTCACTGCCACTGAGTCAATTCTGACTCATAGTGACCCTGACCCTATAAGACAGTAGAATCACCTCTGTGAGTTCCCAAGATGGTAAACCTTTACAGGAGCAGAAAGCCTCATCATTTTCCTGAAGACAGACTGGTGGTTTTGGATTGACGACCTTGCAGTGGCAACCCACGCCAATGTCAGAAGATAAACATGTGCGCAATAGATGACTCAGGCCTTGAGAAGGGCGGGGAGCTAGCCTTTCTGAAATGCTGATCTGGAGAAGGTTTACGGACCAAGGAGAAAGGCAGGCCGGAGGCGGGGGGTCCTGAGTCCCAATCAGATGCCAGAGGAGGAGGGGTGACCACTGCTGGGTTGGAAAGGGGTGGCAGGAATGGAGAGGGGAAGCAGATGCAGGATATATTGTGACGGATGCCATGTCAAACCTGGGTGACTGGTTTGAGGACAGGGTGTAGAACAAAGAGGCAGAGACCTCAGTTTTCAAAGCTGGTCTCTGGCAGAATAGGGGGCCAATGGGCCACTGCAAAGGGTTGAGAAGAGGACTCGGGGTTCTCTAGATGTCAGAGTTCCCTGGTCTGTGTCACATGGTGTTGGGCACTATTGCCATAGAAGCAGTTCCAACTCAAGCCTGTCTCACGGCTTAGAGAGTTGAGCTGCTCCATGGGTTTTCTTGGTTGCAATCTTTCCAGAGGAGTGCCCGGGTGTCACACACAGTTAAGCTCTTGTCTATTAGTTGAGAGGTTGGCCATTTGATCCTTCCCAGAGGCACTTGACTTGAGGATTAGCTACAAAGCCTTGGACCACTATGGGGTGGAGATCTACTCTGCACACACGGGTCTGCTATGAGTTGAAGCTGAATTGACAGCAACTAACTGCAGAAGCAAATCTTTATGGCAGCTGGTTACCAGACCTTTCTTCAGTGGTGCAACTGGGCGGGCTTGAACCACTATCTTTTAGGTTAGTACAAATCATTTGTACTATTCAGGGGCCTTTAGTAGAGAGTAAGCCACTGGAACCCATTAGCTACTCTTATTACTATTCTGGATGACATTCATAACAATGCCACAACGTTCTCAATGCTGCGGCCCCTGCTAGGCTTTGTGAGTCGGGCACTGTGCCTGTCTGGTTGCCAGCTGTGTCCATGGTACCACTGGAAACCATGGCAGACACTAAGTAACCAACTTGGTTTTCGAATATTACTTTTTAGGCTGGGCTGTCCACTGAGGCATTGGATATTAGGGTCCAGAGGTCCAGGTTGAAAGGTAACCTCGGTCGCCCCTTTCTATACTAGACTTTCACTCTGCCTGTGGTCCTCGGAGCCTACCCCTGCTCCCCGCACCTCCTAGTTTCAAAGCCCCCATGTCTGATCTCTCTGCCGGAGGCACTTTGTGCATGAGCTGTGATGCTATTTCTGAGAGCTAGAGTAGTCTCTTTTGCCTAAAGGAAACTACGCAGAAACTGCAGACTACCAATGGAAGCTTGGCTGTGTGCCCTGTAGCAACTCAAAAGAGAGAGGGAGAGGGAGAGGGAGAGGGAGAGGGAGAGGGAGAGGGAGAGGGAGAGGGAGAGGGAGAGGGAGAGGGAGAGAGAGAGAGAGAGAGAGAGAGAGAGAGAGAGAGACAGAGAGAGAGAGAGAGAGAGAGAACAGAACAAAATTTTTCTGGTTCTTTAAAAATAGCATTTGGTTCACATTTTAACAGCCCCCACCTCAGAAGAAAAAAAAAAAAGGCAAACATCGAAGTTCATAAAGTAGTCACGTGAACCGAGCCCAGTGAAAGAGGCCTGGACACACAGAAGGAGAAGAGCAAATAAAGAAACCGACAGAACCCCAGATAACCGGTAACAGTCCTGTGATGGGCTGCCGGGGCATTTCCCATGACTCTTTCCCCCAAACTTCTGTGAAGCCACGACGGGGTCCTGGTGACCTCTGGGTAAGACCGCGCGGCTCGCTGGAAGGCTGCTCCCTGGGAGGAAGAGGAGGCTGTCTACTTCCGTAATGGTTACGGTCTCAGAAGCGGTTCCACCCTGTCCTATCCCATTGCCATGAGCCAGCATCAACTGGATGGCAGTGGGGTTTTTGGGTTGGTTTGATTTTATTGGTTGTCAGGTCAAAACCAGAGATGGAGAAAAAAGCCACAAGCTGGCCTTGAAGTGGAACCACTTTGCTAACGATTTTGGGATTTAAAGTCCGAGCTCAGTCAGCAGTAGCTCTGTGGACTCTTCCAGCCCCTCTCTGGGTTTCCACGGCTTCACAACTCCCCCGTGTGATGCCAGGGCTGCTTGGGCTTGCCAGGAAGAAAGCATCCACTAGTTCCAGGCATGGTGCTGGGTCTTCTCTTTGTGTGAGCCTCAGCCACACTCCCCAAAGGGACAGCCAGAGCTCTGCGGGACACTGTTAGCTACCCCTCACCTCCTGAAAGCTTTCCTTGTCTCCCTCCTTCCTTGTGGGTCTTTTCTTCGGCTTCCCCTCCCAGCACCCTAACCGCTCACTCCTCCTTCAGACTTCTTTGAGGACTTTTCTGCTGCGCGCCCCTTATGCTGATGCTGCCTGAGATTACACTGAGATTACAGTCGCTCAAGTCTGTGTATGTTCTCAATCCTATTCATCCAGCATTTCAAAAGAAGACGCTTGCATGTGCTGGGAGCTTGGTGATATGAACGGGAAGGATGACGACAGGCATGTAAAACAAGTACGTACAACATAGTGTGAAGGACCGAGGAAGCACAGGGAAGGCAGCGATTCACTCTGCTGGTTGCACCAGGAGGAAGCCATTCACCTCTCCAGTCTTGACTGACCACTTGTCTTCTGAGCTCGACTTCAGAGTTTCAAACAACTTCTCAGGTATCTCCTCCGGCATATTCTGCAGAGCCACCAGACTCAAGATAGTCAAAAGGAAACTTCCTTCAATGTCACCGTGACCTTCTCCTGTTGACATCCCCAAGCAGGCAGGGCCCCATGCCTTGAAGTGATGCTAAGCTCTTCTCTCTTCTCTCTTACTCACCAACCACACAGTCCAATGCTCATGTCGGTGCAAGGTTTCTGACTTCCCGAAAGGCCTGGGGTGATGCAGGCAGTCAAGCTACTAATTACAAAGTGGGTAGTTGGAAGCCACTTTGCACTTCAGCAGAAAGACTCGGTAGTCTAGTTGTACACGGTCACAGGCACACAGAGCACTGTCTCTGACGACTCACAAGATTGCCGTGAGCTGGAATTCACTTGCCAACAACGAGTTTTGCTTTTGGTTCTTCTTTCTCTGGGGTTCCATGATTTCTGCCCCAGATTGGATACCCGTTGTCTCTGAGGTGGAACACTACAGAGTGTTGCAGTCACCCCCTAACTCAGTGGTTCATAAATCCCTGCAGGCTAGGAATCACCAGCCCCCAGACCGAGGCTCAGCAGGGCTCAGGAAAGGGCCTCAAGTAGTTGCGGGCAGGTGGTGTGGGGGCGGCACTCGGAGAAGCAGTGTGAACATGGGGGTCTCTCTGCCTCCAGTTTCCACTCTGCTCTAAGTGGTCCTCTTCACTGCTTTCAGAGTGCAGTCTTGTAAAACAAATGGCAACTTGGGTGGGAGTTTCCATTTCCGATCAGCCACTTTGTATTCCATAGTTTAGATTCCTAATCAGAGCCTCAATAGCGTCCTCACCCCCTGCCCCTCGGTTTCTTCTCCCCCTCTTCTGGACTACTGTCTTCCAGCTCACTCAGGTGAGCGCCCATCAGCCCCGTAGCGCGTTGCTCTAGCTTCCATCGTGTGCCCCTCTCCTTGCTCCCCTTGGAAATCTCTCGAGTCTGTACCTGAAGCATGCATCTGCTCAGAAACCTCCAGTGGTCGTGAAGGTCTTAAAATACGCCATTAAAGAGCCTTTGTTGAATGGCGAGGACACTTCTGGGTGTGTGGCCTCCAGCGCCCTGGAGCTGCGGTGCTCCAGATTGGACTGTCAGGCTTCGGAGACCTTCCTGCAGCAAAGCTGACTTACGCTGAGGGCCGGGTGGCTGGTTTCACCCCCCACGAGCACGCACGCGTCTCTCCTCTGACCCAGACGAACCGTGACCCTCAGCGAGTGTCCTATAATCACCTGTGCTTTAGATAGTTGTTGTGAAGATTAAATAAGATAGGGCAAGTGGAGCTTTTAGCCCTGTATCCAGCATGTAATCAGTCTTAAACGCTGGAAGTTCTTATGATCTCTCTCGCCCTCCCCTATCAGGAACTCTGCGCCCCAGCTATCCTGCCTTTTACTAGTCCCCGAGTGAGTCATGCAACTACGCTGGCCTGACCTGGGTTGTCCTTCCCTGACTGGTGGATTCCTAGGGCTCCGTCCCGGGTGCGTTCACATGGGACCTCTCGCCATAGCCCCTTGCTGGTGCACTCTCTCTATGGTGGAACGAAGGACCGACCTTGACTCCTTCAGAGTACAGGTTGTCTTATTCAACTTGGACTCTCTCAGCCAAGCAAAGTGTCCGGCCCAGGGCAGGCATGTAGTCAACACTGACTGCTGCATGCGGGACGTAATGGGTTGAGGCAACAGCTCTGTGCAGACCATGTAGGACCCCTGTGGCCTTGCAGTGTTGCTCTTGGTAAACGGTCCTTTCAGTGGCTGCTGCCTTCAGAGGCCGAAGGGCATGTCACTCAGCTCCCAACCTCACGCCCTGGTTGTGGCCCTCCCAACTGATGACCGTGGTCTACTCACTCTTAGTCTCTGTGTATCTGAAACAGGAGCAAGATGGGACTTTCTACTCCCGTGAAGACATAGAGGCTCAGAAACCCACAGGGACAGTTCTGCCCTGTCTGAGAGGGTTACTATGAGTCCGGATCAGCTTGATGGACGTGAGTTTGGTTTTTCAGTTTGCTTAATCTGAACTGAGGAATCCCTGGGTAGTGCACACAGCGAGTGGACTTGAGTGCTCACTGAAAGGTTAGAAGGTCAAGTCCACCCAGGAGAACCTCGGAAGAAAGGCCTGGTGAGCTTCTCTTGCAAAGCCAGTCATCACAAACCTACCAAGCACAGGTCTCCTCTGACTTACGAGGGGTTGCCGGGAGTAAGAATCTCCTGCACAGCAAACGGTTCCCTGGAACCGGAGCCTTTGTTCCTAGCACTGCGCCCCCTCTCCAGGGTGGTTCCACCAATACTGGCCTCCCTGCAGAAGGATTTATCTGTCCCTTGAACCTGGTCAGGCTGAGCTCCAAAGGAGAAAACACAGATCACCACAGAGCCGAATTGTTTTCTATCAGTCTAAGTGTAGCCCCAGTGAATCAAAGGAGGCCCAGGGCCGTCTGGTCGTGGGGCAAGATGCTGCCTGCCTCCAGACTGTTGGCCTTCTGGGCCTGCAAGCAACCTCCCGGACTGACTGTCCACTTCTTTTCCTCTCTTTCTCAATAAGCTGCTCAGGCTTCCGTGGCAGAGACTGCGACAGCCCCAGGAAGCTGTGAAAGCAATAAATGTTTTCTAGGTCACCGCCTGATCAAGTCCCCACTTAAACAATAATCTTGCCGTCGCATCTGCAAAACCCCAGACTCAGGCCCCCAAAGGTTATTTCATCAATAATTCTTGAGCTTGCCTACGACCGGCATGATTGCCAGCAGACCTCTTAGACCAGCTCTAAACAGGCTCGGAGGAGAGGCCTAAGTTCCTCTCAAGGACCATTAATATTGCTGAAGGGGAGGGTGGGGCAGGAAGGACCAGGAAGCGAGCACTGGGCAGGACGGGAAGAAGAGGACTCTTCTGGAAGGGGCGCGTGGATGCTGCCCTTGGTCGGGTGCCTGCCGTCTGACAAGGGAAGATGCTTGTCACATTAATCAATGGGGATCCTTGGATAAGTGGGCCAATCCCCACGATGATGAGACTGTCTCCTTGCCAAACAAAACAGGAATCTATCTGCACGGGGGGGGGGACGGGGGGGTGTCTTTGTGGGACTCTGCAGCCTGCAGTCTGCTCTCTCCCTCTGCTCACCGTGTTTGTAAGAGCAAGTTCTTGCTCCTCAGAATCTTAGGTGGGAGGGGCACTGAGGCCATCTTATTGGGCCTCCAGCCAGCCCTGACTGGGTCTCAGCCCAGTTGCCCTATTAGCATTTCATCTCAGATCGCCTGCACTCTCCAGGTAGCTCAGGAGCCTCGGCCCTGTTCCCCGGAAGAGTCCCTTGGCCCAGTGAACTTTTTCGTGCTGTGCTTTCCATTGCCCTCCCCAAGCCGAGGGGGCTGCATCTTGTCCTCACGGTTCTGCGGACGGTGATCAATTCCCTTGCTTCATTTCTACTGTTTTCATGGAGCTATTTATAGGCCGTGATGTGCTTGCTCTGAGCCAGATCCTCTCTCAAAGACATCAGTTTGGCTCCCTGGCTCTCTCCTAGCGAATCCCTTGGACGTTTGGTGACGTTTATGTTTCTCGGGAAGTCTCCACACCTTTGCTGGGTTGCCTTACCTGGGGTGGCTCCAGCTACCCTTTCCTCGGCGCTCAGCCCGAAGGCTCAGCTCCCCATTTTGTGAGGATGTCAGCCGCTGAGAACCAGAAAGAGGTCGCAAGGCAAGAGGAGGTTAGCAGAGGCTCATTGTTATATTACGAGAGCATCTTTAAAGAAGTAGGATCATTTTTTTCTATTGGCTTCTTTTCCAAAATACTCTGTTCCAATTATCGCTGCCTGCCACCCCCCATCCCCCCAAAATTCTTTTCTGAAGGAACAAGTCAACAATTGTTTTTAAAAGAAGGAAGCAAAATGTTCTCAAAACAACAACAACAAAGCTTGATGGGGAAGGAGACAGTGATGAAGGGGCGGGAAGAGTGAGCGAGATGGAAGGAAATTGACTGATGCAGTCATCTCCGTAATTCCACCCTTAATGCGTTCAGGCTGACTGCGGCAGCTGGGAAGAAGCCCAGAATTGCATTTGTGTCCTATCTGGACCATTAAAGACCCAAGAGATCTTAGCCTTACCTCATTGCACATGAGGAAACCGAGGCAGGGCTGCATGGTGGAGCATGTGCAAACTTGGATGCCATGCAGTCTCGGTTTTCCCATCTACACATTGGTCCACTGGCCAGGGCCGTTGCAGATTACATTTCCCAACTTCACCGGACCCTCATCTCCTTGTCCGCAAAACAAAGGCTGGCCTATCTACCTGGGGGGTTATGACCTAACTTGGGCTAAGTGTAGATTTCTGAACGAGGACCGTGGTCCCTAGGTGTTGGCATACAGTAGGCACAGACTAAACCATAGTTGCCTCTGAGGGGCCGAGCAGTGACTTGAGCTGCCTGTGATGTGAGTCACAGTAGCAATGTTGGGGTCGAAATTGGGATCCTTTATTTCCCAGTTCCACCATGATACCAAGGTGGGTGGGTGGCAGACATGGGTAAACCAGCAGCTGAAAGGCAGGCCGTGTGAATTCACTGAGAGTGCCTCTGAAAGAAAGACAGGTCTAGCGACATTCCTTTGGAAGATTACCACCTGGACACCCTATGGAACAGTTTTACTAGATGCCAGGATGGACCAGTTGGCAAAAAACCACTTTGATACTACTATGTCTCTATCGATGATATTCCTGATACTACTAGCTCATGGACGCAGAGGTCAGGAAATCAAACGGAATATTGTTTTGGAAGGAAGTGCTGTGCATGACCTCTTTAAACTGTTGAGGAGTCAAGGGAGCACTTTGAGGACTAAGGCAAATGCTCTTGATCCAAGCCGGAGCATCTTCACCCAACTTGTGTGGTCAGGAAACCAGGACAAGGAATGAGGAAGACTGCAGACGAACTGGTGCCTTTGAATCATGCTGGGGAAGAGTAGTGAATCAACCAGGGGCTGCCAGAAGGATGAGCATGTTGGGAAAGCTTCAGCCAGAAGACTCCTCACAAGTGAGGATGGTGAGGCTTTATGTCCAGTACTTCAGACATGTTCTCGGGGAAGTTCCTCAAGAAGGACCATGCTGGGCAAAGCAGGGGATCAGTGAAAGAGGGGGCTGTCAGTGAAGTAGATGGCCACAGTGGCTGCAGCAGTGGGTGCAAACAGGACTGGACAGTGCCTTATTCTGTTGTACACAGCGCCGGAACCTACTCAGTGCCCCGAGTCGTTATCTACTCAATGATCCCTAAGCACAGCAACAACTCTAGCTTACTGAACATGCTCTCAGTACCGGAAGATGCCTTTCCAGGAAAACATTCTCAATTATAGCACCTTGGGTGTAAAGACAAGAGACGCTGAAACATCGAGGAGCTCAGAAGCCCCAATTGAGCATCAAGTAAGGCTAGCCAGAGGACAGGCTAACCAGGCCCAGGTTAGAGGGCTTTACCTGAGAGAGCTCTAAAGATGTGCTGTGGACTTGCCAGTGGATGTAGCAGGTAGGTCTTTCCATGGGGAATTGGCCTGACTTGGTGTCACCAATCCAAGCTAGAATCCAGCCGATTTCATGGGACTTTATACTAGGAAAGAACTATCTGTACTAAGTGCCAAGTAGTCTGCTGAGTGATTTGAAAACATTACTTAATTTAAGCCCCATACCAGGAACTTGCTTTTATTGTTTGTGTCATCAATATCAAAACTTATGGTGAGCCCACACGTAATGGAACAAAATGCTCCCCGGCCGTGCACCAGACCAATCATCAGCTGTAAATCAGACAGTTATGACCTGTGGTAGATTTCAGAAGTAAATATACCAGATCATTCTTCTCAGTTTACTTCAGTGTGGAACTTTCACTGAAACCTCTTCAATAGCACCGAAGCCTCTACTGATAGACCAGCCCATGAGGTGCACTGGCTGGGAATCGAACCTGGGTCTCCTGCTTGAAAAGTGAGAATTCTACTACTGAACCAACAATGGCCCTCATTACTAGAAACCAAGTCTCACATTTTCACTTTGTATCTAAGGAAGCAGCAGCTAAGATACATCACATAAATTGTATAAGTTGACAAGTGGCAGTGGAAGGATCTGAACCCAGGTCCGCAGGGACAGATGTGCATACATTGTTCATCTTCATGAATTTTCCAATAAAATACATGCATCTGTCATTAAAGAGGTAGCTGGGGCTTACAGTTACTTGACTATAAAGCGTTAAAAACCATTTATGGATTTTAGAAATTCAGTTGGATGGTTTAGGACTGAACAGTGTTTCATTCTGTTGTACACAGGGTCGCTTTGGATCAGAACAAACTCGACAGAACCTAAAAACAACAACAAAATTCAATGATGTTTGCTATCTTAAAATGATTTTTTCTTATACTAAGGTCACTCCAAATCAACAGCTACTCCTTCAAGAGTGATAAGTGAACCTTACTGGAAATTCAAGTGACGATGAGGGGAGACCGTATACGTCTCAGAGAAGGTGATCACACTTAGGCTGGTGGCTAAACTAGGAGAAGCAACCCCACATCTGGAAAAAAAATGCTTAGTAATACTCATATAGAACCAAACAGGAGACTATGCCTAGTACTATGTTCCTCATTGGACCTTTGAGACCTATCCAGTCCTTGGTGACATCGGTCATGTGCTAGAGACTCCTGGGGCTTTAGGCTCTGCTCTCTGAGGCACACAGCATCCGTCACCAGCAATACTAGAAAGGTTTTATGCGGAAACACCACACAGAGAACTAGGCTTTACCCCAAGCACATCTCTCGCAGACTTAAAGCACTGACAGACTTCCGTGGATTTAGGGTTGAAAAGCTCTTGTGTGAGAAGAAGCAGACGACGGCCATGCCAATGTTATGCACAGAATCGGTGGGCCTTAGACTTTGGTTCAGATCTCTTGCTTTGAAGGTGCCCAATGAATGGTGGCCTCGGACGCCAAGTATTTACTAGTCTAATGCTCTCTTTGCATTCTTATGACACGCAATAGTCTTGTAGGCATGAGTTTTCCCCAATGAATGTCATTGAAAGCTTTGCCTTATCACTAACCTTCATTGTTCATGGAAGCAGTGTCCAGTCACTTAAAAGTTTAATTAACAATTTAGATGGTTGTCAATAATCCATGTGTTGCAGTCTGAAGCAGGTCTATATATATGTACTTTTCTTCTGTGGTTTTAAATTCTATTTGCTGAATTAATGACACTATCAATAGAACTACCTTACGCCCTATGGAGATGATTTATAATGTTTTTTAACATAAAGTGACAATGATGTCTCTAAAGTGAACCAGAAACACATATAAACCATGGATGAATGAATGGATTTGGGCTTGCACTTAATTCACATTTCAGTCTAAGAATGATTAGTCCTTATGACATGGTCCCACTTGATATTCATACTCATGAAGATATTGGAGCTATGGATAGTACCACAGAGGGTGGTGAAGAAAGCAGATGGTGTTCGGCTATTAGAAAGCAGATGTTGTCCGACTATCAGAGAGCAGATGGTGTCCAGCTATCAGAAAGCAGATGTTGTCCGGCTATCAGAAAGCAGATGTTGTCCGGCTATCAGAAAGCAGATGGTGTCTGGCTATCAGAAAGCGATGTTGTCTGGCTATCAGAAAGCAGAGCATCTGGGATCTTAGAAGTTTGTCTTAAAATAAGCAGCCATCTAAGTGAGGTGTCCACTAAGTCCACAGGGAAGAAGCATACCAGACTGTCTGATCCAAGAATTGTAAATAATAAAATCCAAATCCAAAGGAGGGAATGGTATGCAGACGGCCCAAGTCCATTTGCAAGGTTCTTAGATGGGGTAAGCCTCCCCTCTGGCCTGGTCCCAGGGATGTGACGGGGCTTGCTGTCAGATAGAGAACACTGTAAAGTTGGATGTGGCAGGTGTAGTTAGGTTAAAATATAACACCTGATCATTTACTCCCCTTGTGACTAATTTTAAAGTTGTTTCACTTTTAATATTTTCTACTTTTTTTTCAATTGAGGTTGTTCTCTGTCTCGTCATTGTTGTTGGGGTTGTGTGTGTGTTTTTTGGATGGTTTGTTTCTTGTTTTGTATGATTTTCTGTATAGGAAATCCGAGATAGGTACATCTATAGAGACAGTAACCAGATTGATAATTACCTAGGGGCATGGCAGGGGCAGTTGGGGTGAGGAATGGGGAGCTAACAATAATGAGTATGAGAAGAAAGTGTTCTGAAATTGATTGTGGTGATGATTGTCCAACTCTTTTTATATGATTATATGGTTAAAATGTATATGTGAATTATATGCCAATAAAATTATTTGAAAATTTTATCTTTTTCATATGGATGCGATGCTTGATATGATTTGGACAGGAAAATCAAGTTGGATTATTTAACATCTCTTACCTTATAGCTAGTTTTTGGAATTTTCAAGAAAATTGATGAAACTTCCGCTTCACGTTGACAGTATAGATGAACTGTCTGAATGCATTCTGTAGAACCAAAGGGCTCCAGACCTGGATGACCACTGTACTCAGCTCACTCAGTCCACTCCCTTGAAACTGAGAATGCCCCAGGAAGCAAGCTGTCTTCTTCTAAAAGGTCTTCAAGGACAACTTGTCTCAGTCAACCAACTCATCGACTAACAATTCTTCGCAGGAAGAACATTCTTATACATAATCAGGATGTCTATTGCTGGGAGCTAACCACTCTTCCTTCTGTTCCATTCTTGATAGCAGTGGAAAACAGCTGGGAAGATTTCTATTGAAACTGTCTTTTCTATTATGAATTTGAAATCTGGTTTAAAAACACTGCACATGTTTATCTTCTGCTGGCTAAATAAACATTCTTCTCCTTGGCATTTCTCACAGAGAGGGGCCTTTTTCTACCTAGCTAGTCATTTGATAGGGACGTCACACTGCTTTCGGAATGTGAGCCCTTAGAAGGCAAGGATGACCACTGCCTCAAAGGCCATTATTTTAATGCTCACTTAAGGTAGACACTTGATGAATATTTCTGTTGGTTAACAAGAGCAAAAAGAATGCTAGCCAATCCTGGATTCCAGTGTCTAGATGATAATAACAAGCAAGTCAGCAAGAGAGAAGAAGAAAAAGGCAAAATGAAGGAGGATGAATGGGCAAAGAGAGGCATAAAATTCATGCTCCTCAATTTGCATTCATCTGTAGCCAGCGAGGCAGACGATTACAGCCAGGGAGAACGAGGGCTTCGGATAAGAAAGAACTGGCTTCACACTGCAGGCCGGCCTAACTGTGACCTTGCTCAAGTCACTTCATCGCAGTGTTTCTCAGTGCCTCCCTTTCCACGATAGCGACAAGAAGATTGATCACAGAGGTGCAAAGATGGAATAATATATTGTATTTAAAACACAGCCCGGCTCACCCAGTGTTCAGTACTTGCAGCTCTTATTCGTCTTCTCGGAGCTTTTGAAACAATCTTTAGGGCTCCCTTTACTTTTGGAATTTGCAGATCCCTTTCCCCCAAAGTGAAAACAAGGCTTTCAAAAAGGTTCGGATTAGTTAGGCATTTATAAGTTCAAGGGATCCTAGAAGCTAACTGGCTGATGAGTTAATGACGGGGCTGTAGCATTAACCTGATCATCACGGTGCTCATAAAAGTGATTGCATAATAGCATGATCCTTGCAGCAGAACGAGCCCACCGGGTGTTGTGCCTGAAAACTGATGCGGAACGACTGAACACTAAGCTCGTTCCAGCTTGGGTCTTATTGACAAGCATCTCCTGGACAAATTGGATATGTTCTCAGGGGCTACCAGTCCCTGGCGAAGGCCATCATATTTGGTAAAGGAGAGGGGCAATGAAGAAGCAGAAGACCATCAGGGAGATGGATTTGACCCCGAGGCTGCAATGGCCATCATGGTGAGGAGGGCACGACACCACGGGGCATTTCCTTGAGTTTCACATGGCATCTCTACGAAGCAAAACAGAGCCGGTGGCACCTATAAACAAGACTATGGCACACATTTCCATTGGTATTTTGATGATCTTTATCACCTTAAAGTTTCAACACAAGAGGAAAACAAGTTCCATTTCTCCTTACAAGGATATGTAAAGTCATGGACGGTCCCCTGAAGAAGAACGCTCTCAAAGTGGGGAGCCTGAACAAGACGAGGCGTTGTGCCTGCTTCTGTGTGGATTTTAGGCGCCATTGGGCAGGGATAGGTGGTGCTGGAGTTTGAGAGGAGGTTCTTTAGATAAGCCCCGTGCTTTCTCTCACCCCTGTGCCCTTTGCTGCAGGCAGGAGGTGCTGGGCATTTGGCTAAGCTAGCGTTCCCTGTTACGCATGAGTCTCTTGTGGACGACACTATGTTTTAGCTGAAAAGTCTGGGGTTTGCATGTGGCCCTTAGGTATGAACGTGAAAAGAGAGGCATACACTTTTTACAAAGGGCTCTGCCTTCTTCAGGCCAACATTTCGGCACATGCGGTGAATGGGCTCAAAGAAAAGCATATGTTTAATAAGCCTGATCCATAAAAGAAGGGCGAAAAGCAGGCACAGAAGTTCCTCAGGACAGCAGGCATGGGTAAATGTGTATCGGCCCACAGGAGAGGCAGCCATGATACGCAAGGTGACCTGTTTCAAAGCAACGAAAGAATCCCTCTCAGCCACTAGGGGTGCCATTGTTCAATACCTTCCTGTTCAGTGTACAGTCAATTGGCCCTTCCAGAGCTGGACATCAGGGACCGTTTAGTCACACTGAGGGGCCTCCACCTTCCACGCTGCACTCCGGGGAAGGAGGCCGCCGCCCTCCCAGATGGGGAGACTTGGGAAATAAGGGGGATCTCTTCCTTTATGCGCTCTGCCTTTGGCTTTCCACTCAGACCATGGAACAAGGCTGAATGTTTACTGGCAGGCCTTTCTTTCGATAATGTACAACTAGCCTAGATTGTTATATATGTATTTATGAATATGCACAAAAGCCTACTGGGAAATAGGGCAATTTTATTGTGTGCTCATCATCATCATTATAAAAACCACATGCATGAGGCATGAGTCTTCTCTTTAACTCCCCAGACAGAATGTCCATATTAATGCATTCACACAGTAGTTACTGAATCTTCGAATTCGTTGACCCTGCTCAGATTATATTAAGATCCAGGGACGATGGAAACCTTGGAGCATAATCTGATTGAACAAAGAGTTGAGGACCCAGGAGCTTGATTTGAGTGCCCACCCCATCTGGGTTCTTTGTCTGAGGCGGGCTAAGGCCCCTTACCACTTGTCTCCTCATCTAGAAACTGGAAGCTGTCACACCGGTTCTTCTTGTGAGGCTTCATGCATCTTCACTGATGCTCTGCGAGGCTGAGGCAGGAGTGTCCACGTTGCACAACGAGGGAGCGTGTGGCACTGGAAGGGCTTAGGTGCCTTTTATTAAGGCAGAGAAAGGAGAGGAGCGTACCTTGTCACTATTTATCACTCGTAGTTAACCATGTAAGATGTATGATAGCTGAGAAACAATTTGGTGGCAGAACATCATAAATGAAGTCTGTTTTCCCTGGAAACTGCATAACCATTTGAATTAATTTAATTTGAAATATCAAATTAAATTAAACTGTAGAACGATCCCCAAGGGAGAGCATATTTCATTTGCAAAGTCTTTTGATAGAGTATTCCCTGCCAAAAGTTTTGCTTTGCATCTGGCTACGGATCTAAATTTATTGCATTATCTTTGAGAAGACTTTTAATAGAAAGGGAGATTAAAAGAAAACTCAATCGGAAAATTAGGATGTTCAGTGCCGAGAACAGCATCTGCCGGACTCCCTCTCTAACTTTCTACTGACGACGTGTCTGTTCTATTCTTCAACTCCAACCATGCAGGGTGGCTGAATGTGACCTAGAGAGCTTTCTCTCAATCATGCCGTTAACACGTACAAGAAGTATCACAATGACGTGGTGGGCATAATCTATTCCTCCTTCTGCAGGAGGAGAGGCAGATGGGAAGGTCAGGTGTTTGCTTGAGAAAAGACAATCCTGGTCCTTTAAGAAAGGTTTATGTCAAGTTTAAATTGGGCCCAAGGAATCTAGATAAAAGTATCCTAATCAAATTAGAAAGAAAGAAAGACCAAAAAAAAAAAAAAGGCAGGCACTGGGCTGTAATCTCCTAGTTTGTCTTTAATCTTGTTTGGAAGAATTTCCCTGACAAGAAAATTAGTAGTAAATCAATATGCCTATGGCCCAAAGATAGGACTTTAGGTAACTGGGTGTTGGGGGCGGGGGTGTGTGTATTCCAGCGCAACCACAAATGGGCTTGTAGGCAGCTGGTGGAGACGTGAATCGTGAATTGGCCATGACCCCGGAGAGCAGCCAGTCAGAGTAAAAAAGATAAGGGACACTTCAAGGCAAGAACCCAGCTTCTAATTTTTGGCAGTCACAGGTTGAAAATCAATACTCCCCCCACCCCCACTCCCAATGCACAATGAGATCTGTACTTGAAGCTACCTCCTCTCCTTTAAAAAGAACATTCTCGGCGATCCTAGACTGTAACTCCTTATGGGGATGGAAAGCCTCAATTTTCTCCTGTGGGGTGACCGGTGCTGTAGAACTGAGGAACGTGCAGTTAGCAGCCCAACGTGCAGCCCGTCTGCCACCAACAGTCCTTTTCAAAAGAAGCACACCAGAAAGTTAAGGAAAGCGAAGTGGAGAAGAAGAAGAAAAAGGGCTGCAAGGGGGAAAGGTCTGGGGCAGCCGGCCTCTGCCTTCCTGAGAGCTTATACTCCCCACCTCCACCCCTGCAGCTGGAGAGCCCGCCCCTAGCAGTGCTACCTCAGCAAACCCTGCCAAAATGTGTCTCCATTATGAGGCACCAATGGGATCAAAGATCCAGAACAAAACACCGTATCAATGTGAATAAGGCAGAACGCGGAGTGGGGACCCAAAGCCCATCTGTAGACAATTGGACATCCCCTCACAGAAGGGTCACAAAGAAGAGACGAGCCAATCAGGGTGCAATATAGCACCGATGAAACATACAACTTTCCTCTAGTTCTTTAATGCTTCCCCCCCACAGCACTATCGTGGCCCCAATTCTACCTTACAAATCTGACTAGACCAGAGCATGTACATGACACAAAAGAGCTGGAAGCACAGGGAATCAGGACAGATAGTCCCCTCAGGACTAATAATGAGAATGGAAATACTAGGAGGGGAAGGGGAAGGTGGAAGGAAAAAGGGGGAACTGATCACAATGATCTACATATCACCCCCTCCCAGGGGGGCTGACAGCAGGAAAGTGGGTAAAGGGAGACAGCAGTCAGTATAAGACATGACAAAATAATAATAATTTCTAAATTATCAAGGGTTCATGAGAGAGGGAGGGTGAGGGAAGGAGGGCGGAAAATGAGGAGCCGATACCAAGGACTCAAGTAGAAAGAAATGTTTTGAAAATGTTGATGGTAACAAATGCACAAATGTGCTTGACATAATAGATGTATGGATGGATTGTGATAACTTTCTACTGATGGTGTGTCTGTTCTATTCTTCAACTCCAACCAATGAGCCCCCAATAAAAAGCGTCTTTCTTTAGCTTAAAGTCACTCTTCCCCATGCCGATTATTTGTGTTTTTCCACCCCACATTTAAATGTAGATCCTTTAAAATAGTCGCTCAAATGTAACAAACAGGGCATGGAATGATAGTGAATGCACTGCCCATGTTGTATTGAGTGCCCACTCTCATATAAAAAGTCCAGGTTTGGAGAAGTCCTTTAAAGGAAGGTATTGTAGATGGCAATGGGTACAAAGCAGATCTACGGGGAATACTCTGGAAGACATGTGAGAACCACCTCTCACCTCCCCCAGCTTCTGTGGGGTGGAGAATCCAGTCTGAGGCCACCAACCCCAGGCCCTCTGAGGTCAGAAGCCTCCACCCTCCATCTTTCATCATTCTGACCCAAGCATTCCTCGGATGACATTTTATTGTTCTGCCTGGTTCAACAATTCATTGCAATGGCCACACAGTACTCATACATAACAATTATGAGGGGTTATTTACTGTGAGTCAGGATCAGAAAACATTAAAAATCCAACCCTTAGTCTACAGCAATATCTCTCCTCACCCTTCATCCAAGACGCTCTCTCTCTCTGCTTCTCAGCCACATGGTCCCTTGGCCTCTACCTTCATCCCTAGGCCAGGAACCCTACCCATTGCTCTGCCTCTGTGCTCAGTCTCATGGTTTTCTTGCCTTGGCCTCGGGTTTTGGCCTTTGCTGCCTCTGTCACTTCAGGCAGGGATTTCAAACATGTTCTGCTGGTATCGCTTCTTCCAAGATAGCCCTGGGGGTTCTCCCCATGCCAGGTTCTGAGGTGGTTTTCTTATAGACAGGGGAGCGGCAACTGAACCTGACCGATCCCCTCCGTTAGTGTTTCACACATCCCATTAGCATGGTGTCATTCAACCATGAGTCAGAGTCACAGACATGAGCAGAAGACGCACTTCCGGCAGCCATCAGCCGAGTCCAGGGAGTGCAAGGGGCATTCTCTTACGTCCCTGGAACAGGGTGCAGTCACCTGCTCAGGTGGGGCTGCCGTCGTTAAGTAGGACAGGCTCTCCTAGGAGACCGAGCGGCAGCATCAGGGGAGACAGGGCGTCAAAGGAGACCGTTCCTTTGTGTCCATGTGACACGTACCCTGCGTGCCGCCATGTCTCCAAGATGCCCACAGTGCTTCCTCCTTCCATTGATTGAGCAGCTTCTTCCGGAATTCAATTTGGAATGCATCATCCCACCCTTGGCAAATTCACAGGTGGCATCCCTGCCTTTTCTCTCCCCAGTTGGATTTTAATCTTCTCAGGGTGTACAGCTGTAGGATCCCATTTCTCCCATGATCCCTTGGACAGTGCTCAGGAAATGCATGCTGAAAGACAGACTCTTGGAATGACTGCTATCCATGGTGCTTTCTGGCAGGGAAGCTGGAGGAGCTGTGGGTGGGCTGATGCGGGACTGGCTCTAGTACCACCTCGATTCAAGATACTGGTGTCTTTGGGGCCCTGGCCAAACCCAGACACTCAGACACAGGGGGCCGTCTTCGCAGACACAGCAGCTCCAGCGCTCCCTTTGTCATATGGCACGTTGCACACTTGGTTTCTGAACCTCTCAGAAGCCCGGGCATTTTTGAGCACTGGCAATCAAGCATAAAGTTCTGGGGCAAGCTGTGAAATCTCTGAAATGAAAATCAATTCCGTCTCCATTTCATGGAGACTAATGTGGCATTTACAACATAAACAATCGCTTCTCTTGGGGAGGAAAATTAAAAGTTGAGCTACAGACAGGCACAATGTTTAAAGTTCTGGTGGAAAGGAGCACTTGGCTTTGGGATGATGACAAAGGGAATTGGAAAGAAAGGCGAGGGGAAGAAAGGATACAAAAGGACAGAGCCAGCCCCAATGATTTAGAAGTGCCAGGTTTCATGACACGATTTGCTAGGACAGAAGTCGTTGGCCTCGGCTCAGAACCCTGGCGGACAAACAGACCCGCTGCATTTCCTGAGCAATGTGGGAAAGGTGTTTCAAGGGCTGGCAACGGGCATGTCTATTTCCCTTTCCTGATGGGATGAAAGACACAGGGGCTTCTCCGTGCGTGGTAGAGGGGGTTCAGTGGTTTCAGGGTCTCCTTGGATTACAGTTCGCTCACTGACCAGGGGACACTACTTGCTGCATCACCCTTCGTTTCGCTGTTGTGATAATTTGGTCCCATGAGTATCTGTGTGCAAAGTACTGACATTTAAAGTAAAAATTAAAGTGAACATTAGATTTGCTTTGTCAGAGGTAAAAGGTAAATTAAAGTAAAAATTAGAGTTGCTTTGTCTGGAGGTAAAAGGCCTGGGGTTGAGTTTGGTTTTTAGCAAAGTTTTGTTTTGCTTAGCTAAGGATCCGCTACCCACCTAACAGTTGGTCATACTGCGGTGACTCGTGTATTGTTGTGATGCTGGAAGTTAGGCCGTTTTTGTTTCAAATACCAGTAGGGCCACCCATGGTGGGCAGGTTTCAGCCCACTTTCCAGAAGGAGACCAACTAAGAAGAAATACCTGGCAATCGACACTAAACCTTAACAAGCGCAAGTCCTATAGAGGGCAGCACCCTAGCATGCAGTGTAGTGCTTGGTTGCACGGTGTCAGACAATACTTGCAGTCGTGGACCCAAACATATGAATGAACCATCATGCACATGGTTACCCATAAGACTGCCATGATTCAGAGCCAACTTCAAGTGCTCTAGGACAGCAGAATCGGAAGCATTTTGATAACCTCTAAAGACTCACCTCCTACGTTAAATGAGGAAGTTAGACCAGAAATTCTATCATTCTCATATTCTGTATTGGACCATGCCAACCATTCAACTGGCCTTATCTGCATGAGCATTGGGGAAAGATGCAAGCTGTTGATAATCAGAGGTACTCATTTGCATAATGACTGTGATTCACTAATTAGCCAGTACAGGAAGGCAGCCGGGTTGGGTTCCTGCTATGACATTATTTAAGAGAGTGCCTGACTTTGGCTATTAGACTCTCAAAGTTCTAGCCAGTAACTACGTGAATTTTCTACCCAAAAAGCTACCCAAGCAATTAAGAGCATCGCTATAAAGGAATCATTCTCAATTAGCTATTTTTAGAGTGTACTGGAAATCCTGGCTTGTAATCTTTAAAAATTTTTATAACAGTACTATGTTTGTTGTATTACTGGTGTCACATGTACACGTCCATTCTATTTTTGTACCACATCGAATAATTCGTAGTAATACCAGTTGAGGGCAGAATTGCTTTCATACCATTTAAAGAGAAGGCAGATGAATTTCTGGGGGAAAAAAAGGCAAGTTTGTTCATTCTGATCTGAATACAACTCAGTATAACTGTGTACACATGCCAGCCAATCACTGCAGCAGACAGCTTGATTTACCTTGATCAGAGATGCAATTTGTTAGGCATGTCCCCGCTATCCCATCCCAAAGTGCTAATCACCTTTTCAAGGTAGCAGACGAATGGGAAACACTATACAAATTGCTTGGCATGCCCCCAAATGCTAATCACTTAGGAACATCTAAATTATGACTTGAGACCTTGCATGATAAGGTAAGAAAACAGTGTATATGCATACAGAACTACTATTTAGCAATGTCAAAAATAACTCTGGCATTTACATAACTGTGGGGCTAGATAACAACTTCTCCCTCAAAACCGCTTCTGGAGCAGAAAAACTCTGGCTGGTCTGAAACATGGCATGCTGTTATTTTTTAACCCTTGCCCAATGCAACGAGCCCTTTTTGAACGAGATGCTTGAGTCCTGATTTGGAAGACAGGAGCTTATCAACCCCAGCCCCCTGCCAGAAAAATCTATTTAAGATGACCTTTGATTACATTTACTTTGGGTACACTGAATACTGATTGTGCCAATGAGTAGTCTGCAAAGTGGGTCACGAGATTCTGGGAATCATTTGACTTACTGGAGTACAGGAAGGGGCTATTGCATATCTTAGAAAATGCTCATTTAACAGTTAACTTTTAAAAAGATGCCTATCATACATTCGGGCAGGAGTACATGCATCCTTTTCAAATAAATACAGATATTCTGGCTGTATGCTAAAGTTTTTTCTCGCTCACTGTTAGGGAGTAGTTATAAAAGGAAAACTCTTTAGAGACCACTAGTAGAGAACATATATTATGGTGCTGGCCAGAGGGTGGCCTGCTTTTAAAAAAATGTTCTGAAGTATGAGCTCAATCTCAACAGCTTCTGTTTGTACAATCATACTGTTAAAGAAGGCGTTTCCAAGGAGGAAAAGACTGATTATGAATTTTGGGCATAAAAACCCTAACATTTTATAAAACTTTCTACTCTGTGTCCTTTTTGGAAAAACTACACAGCTATCAATAGTCTCTCGAAAGTGAAGAATCACACACTTGATTCTCTGTGGGGCAGGGAATACGTTTGGAATAAAATAGAATGAGGTGCTTTCAGAGAAGATAAGCGCTATGAAATAATATTGGCTAAGCAGGACCAAGCACTGGGTAGACCTACACTCCCTAGATGCCTATGTCAACCACAACCCAACACCCAGCACTAGGAATCCTTATATTAACAGAAAGTCCTTGGAGAGTTTCCATGCAATTGTTTCTTACCTAGCACCGGTCCTCCTGTCCTCATTTGTCTTCTGTCCTGGTTCTCCATCCATTCCATCACAAACATTTATTGGGTGCCGAAGATATGCAGACATGGTTCTGGTAGTACTGAGACTTTCTATTCCTTCCTACTTCCTTTCTGAGGGTCACCTATAGGTCTTCACCCCAGAGCTTTGGGGGCTATAAACACATGAGTGCCATTTATTGTCCAATGTCTATCTGCTGTGCAATTAGATAATCAAATAGTTTTCAAAGACGGTTCTCCACTCAGCCTAACTCAACCAGGCTCATTTCTTCCTGGCAGCTGGCTCATCCAGAATGCTTCTTTCTAGTGTGCCTTTTCCCTTTGTATTTCTGTGGACCATCAACATCTGTTATACTGACTTTTGAGAACACCCACTGTGATTTTTATGTAGTAGTGATACAAAGAAGAAACAAGAAGACTCAGACCTATTCTCATTGACGTACAATCTAAACCTGCACAGAAGCACGTTCACCTGGCAGATGTGAGTACATGCTGGTGCTCTAACCAGTATTGGGTAGGAAGTGGGAGGCAGTTGTGATATACCAGAACAAGGGACCTCAAACTTTTAAAACAGGGGGCCAGTTCACTGTCCCTCAGACCCGTTGGAGGGCCGGACTATAGTTTAGAAAAAAAAACTATGAAAAAATTCCTGTGCACACTGCATATATCTTATTTTGAGGTAAAAAAACAAATGGGGCAAAAACACCCGGCAGGCCGGATAAATGTTATTGGTGGGCCGCATGTGGCCCGCGGGCCGTAGTCTGAGGACGCCTGTACTAGAACAAACTGAGGGCCTGAAGTCAGATGGCCATACTCCCAGTCTTAGTTCCATCCCTTACTAACTGTGCAACTCCAGCAAACCATCTGTGAGTCCCGTCTTTCTCATCAAGCGAACAGTAATCATAATACTAGTTGCTAAGATGATGTAGAAGATTAAATCAAACAGTGGATGTTGAAATGCCTTGGCAACTGGAAAGGGACAGGCCCGTCTCAAGAGTGATTCTTAACGGAGGTGATCATCTTGGGCTGGAGTGGCTCAACCCAAACCAGGAAGCCCGTTGTCTGTCATGTTGATTCCCCCTCCTGTCAACCCCCTACAGTGTTGAGTAGAGCTGCTCCCTAGCGCTTTTACGGCTGTCATCTTTTAATTTTACTTAACAGGTTTATTAGCACCTCATCTACATGCCATGCTTTGACTGGGATCTTCACAGAAGCAGATTCCCTAGGCTTTTGTTCTACAATGCTTTGGGGTGGGTTTGAACTGTCAACCTTTATGTGAGTAGTGGGAACTATTTGCACCACCCAGAGCCTGTTCTGGAGTGAATAGAAACTGAAACCCCTTCTAGGTGAGTTGATTCTGACTTAGTGATTTACAGGACAGAGTCGTCTCCCCCACGGCATTTCCAAGGCTGCAATCACGACGGTCACACCTTTCTTCCACAGGGCAGCTTGGCAGTGTGTTGGCATTTGAGCACTTAAGCACTGCACCACCAAGCTCCTTGGAGTGATAAGCAAAGGCTTTATTTTGTTGTCCATTTGCCATCTATGGGAAAAATACTACTATATGGAAGTGAAAGGTGAAGGTCAAGTCCTTCATGCGTTCCTTCATGCTAGCCTATGTAAGATGTCTGATCAGCTTGGGCTTAGAATATCTGTCCTGATGAGTCTGAGAAGAATGGAAACACCAGGCAGAACATGAGGATGGCGGTGACTCCGGGTGTGCTGGCCTGAAGGAAGGGGAATGGTAATCAGTGAGTCAGGCCCCTGCACTCTGTCAATCAGGGGCTGTTGACAGACCTGCCTTAGAGGCTCATCAGAGAGGACTGAGGTGAACTGGCCTTTCAGGTAGCTTAGTTGTCTGGTGCTGCTGCAACCTAAACACCACAAACTTCAACAAACAGCAGTTTGTTTCCCCCAGGTGAAAAGACTAGACATCTGAATTCTGGGTGCTAACTCTGGGGAAGACTTGGTCAGTTTTAAAGGAAGGTCCTTGTCTCTGAACTTCGCTGCTCCTGGGTGATCTTCCTGTGGCTGACATCTCTCTTCCTCATCTAGATTGCTTCTTTAAGACACTCCTACATCAATCCAACCTCATTAACATAACAAAGACAACCCATTCCCAAAGTGGGATTACAACCACAGCTTTTAGGATAGGATTTAACACACACACACACACACACACACACACACACAAATGTTTTCTTGTTAATTAGCTGAAGGTATACAGAGCAGATCATCAGTCTTACGTCCAATACCTACAACTTGAACAAACAGAAAAAGAAATCTGCCATCATCGGAATTACAGAAAGAATGAAAATTAAAGAAGAAATAAATGACTGAAAAACCAGAAACACAATGAGAAGAGTCAACAAGCTGGAAGTTGGTTCTTTAAAGATTTCTACACACCACTAAGAGAGGAGTTGATGCCAATGAGGCCCAAAGCACTCCAGAACATCAAAAAAGAAGGAATTCTCACACATTTAAGCTATGAAGCTCTCATAACCCTGACCACGGACAAGCCAAGCAATACATTAAAGAGAAGGATGTTATAGACAATTTCCTTCGTGAATCCAGACACCAACATAACCGGCATATCAAAAGCAGTCCTACGCCACAATCAGGTGGGCTTCTAGTGAGTAGGCAGTGATGGGTCAATGTCAGGAAATCACTCAGTATGCTCTATCTCATGAACAGGGACCCAAACACACACCATCTCAATCAGATTCGGAAAAGGCATTTGATAAAGCCCATCACCCACTCCTCATAAAAACCCTCAGCAAATTAGGAATAGAAGGGGAATTCCTCACCACAATTACAAAGCCATTGGTCAAGATTATGTTCACTGGAGAGACTGAAAGCATCTCCCTGAAGCCCAAGACCGTGAAAAGATGGCCTTGATCACCACTGTAATTCAATGTCATACTGGGATTCCTAGCCAGAACAATAAGTCAATAAAACAACAGGCATGCAGACTGATAAGGAAGAAGTAAAACTATCCCTGTTCACACATGGCGTGATCATATACATAGAAGGTCCCAGAAACCCCACAAAAAGCTATTTAGACTTAGAGGATTTCAGCACAGCAGCAGGATAGAAGATCAATATATAAAAATCAGATGGATTTCTCTAAAACCACATTTCCCAAATGGTGCTGCAAATATAGATACCTACATTTTATTCTGAATTATGGGCTATAGTACAAAAGTTTTTGATTTTTAGGTGGGTGCTAAGAATTTTTTTTTTTCTGAAATGGAAGTGGTAGACCAAATACGTTTTGGAATGTATGTTCTATACTAATAAAGAGAATTTTGAAAGAGAAATGAGGTAAACAATACAGAAGATAAAATAGTTAGGGATAAATATAACTAGGAACATAAAATTTCTTTTGCAATTAAAACAAATACTACTGCAAGAAACCAAAAGAAACTCACATAAATGGAAAAACAAATCATGCCCATGGGAAGGAAAAATTAAACCTGTGAAAATATCAATATTGCCCAAATCAATCTATGAATAATTGAAAAAAATTCTGACCCCAGATCTAACACCATTCTTTTAATGAGATGGAAAAAGTAATCACCAACTTTATATGGAAAGGAAATAAACCTCAGATAAGCAAAGCACTGCTAAAGCAGAACAAAGTAGGATCACACTTCTGATCTTAAAATCTACGACACAGTCATGGGATTCCAAAATAACCTGATACTCATGTAATGATATACCGAGAGATCAATGGAACAAAACTGAGAACCTAGAAGCTAATCCACTCACTTATGGACAGCTGGTTTTTTATAAAGGTTTTACACCCATTAAATGGGAAAGAGAGAATTTCCTTAACAAATTATGCTGACAAAAGTAGATACACATCAGCAGAAAACTAAATAATATACCATATACAAAAACTACACCCACACACATAGATAGATCAAGGACCTAAATGCAATGCCTAAAACTTTTCAAGTTATGGAAGAAAAACACAGGGGAAAAGCTAAGAGTTTAATACACAGTATAAATAGAATGCTTACTCACCGCAATCAAGTCAATTTGGACTCATGGCTACTCTATGGGGCAGGGTCGAACTGCCCCTGTGGGCTTCTGAGGCTGTGACTGTTTACAGGGATAGAAGCCCTGCTTTGCTCCTTTCGAACTTCAGACCCTGCTGATTGCTGTCCAACGCATAATCATTATGCCACTGAGGGTCCTGACAAATTGAATACAAACATAGCTAAAATGTGTAAACAACAAAAAATAATTGAGCTATCTGGGATCTCCTAAAAATTAAACACCTATGTTCATCCAAAGACTGTGCCAAAATTATAAAACAGACCCTAAAGAATGGGAAAATACGACATAACCACCAAGGATCCAGTCTCTAATGTCTATAGAAATCTGTAACTCCTCAACAAGAAGAAGCCAATCCAATTAAGAGGTGGACAAAGGACACGAACAGAAACTTCACCAAAGAAGACATTCAGATGACCACGGGCATGATAAGATGGTCCAGATCATTAGCCATTAGCGATATGTAAATCCAAACTACAATGAGATACCATTTCCTTCCAGTAACAATAGCATTGTTGCAAAACAAACAAAGGAACCAAAACAGAAAAGAACAAATGCTGGCCATGCTGTGGGGAGGTCAGAAGTTTCACACATTGCTGGCAGAACTGTAAAACGTGCAGCCACTATGGACAACTGTATGGTGCTTCCTTCAAAAGCCAGAGGACCCAGCAATCCCGCTCATAGGTATGGTTCCCAGAGAAATAAGAGGAGGGACAAGGGTTCAATGTAGCATTAGTCACAATCACCAGAAGATGGAACAAACGAAAGTCCATCAATGGTTTAAAGATTGTGGTACATATGTACAACGCACTACTATCAGCTGTAAAGAGGAACGAGTGACAAGGTCTCAAGATAAACTATTATGTGGATGAACCTGAAAGATATTATGCTGAGTGAAATAAATCACAAAAGCTCAAGTAATGTATGAGACTACTTTTCTAAAGCGTCAAGAATCGGTTTGCACACAGAAAATAACATTCTTTCGTGGCCCCAAGGAGTAGTGGGAAGGAAGAAGGAAACATTAACTCGACAGCAGTCAGGAGTTATTCCGGTGATGAGAAAGACAATACACAATATGAGAGAAGTCAGCACCGCATGGCCAAGGCTCAAGGAGACAATGAGGGGTGTGCCAGAATAAAAGATAACTATGGCAATAATACAAAAGCATAGGGAAAAAGCTACTATATACATACATTTCTGTGGTGAGGTCCAGGCAGGGGTCAGACCAAATACAGGGATACCTATGATAGCCAACTAAAAAGGAAGGGGGGGAAAGGACATGGGTAGTGAGAGAACCGGGCACTAACCCACCCAAGGGGAGGGTGTTATTTATATCTCCACAGGGAAAGAGGGACCAGACTTCAACCCCGTGCTCCAAGATGTAAATGCAACATACTGGCATGAAGGCATGAAGTAGGGAACCAATAGAGAGGTCACAGGGGTTGGCCCTAATCTCAACTACTTGGACAGCACCCCCCACCCCTTTTCCCCAAGAAGAATTCACTTCAGATGACAGCACTGAAACTACAGCTCAGGGAGAGGTCCATGTCTTATCAGAGCACACTGGAACAAACGAAGGGGGAGGGAGAGAGTAGAGCACATCCTGAGGACGATATTTCTGCTCAGAGCAGCCAATGCACAGATAGGACCAGAGGGCCAGCCCCATCATGAGACACGATGTCCCTTACTGAACCATAGCACTATGGGTGACAACACTAGAGACACAGAGTGGGAATTGAGCCCGATCTGATCCCACCACACCGAGGCAAAACACTAAGGGTGTGCAACAGAACAGCAAGGGGAGCAGAGCAATGAAGTCCCTGGGGAATACCAAAACTAGACTGTGGGGCCAGGGCATGGCACAACATCAGACTCAACTGAAAAACACTCATAAAGGTCAACAAACAGACCTGGAACTATTTATAGACTTTTTTTGGTCTTTGATTTTGTTGTTGTTTTGTTTTCTTTTGCTTTGTCTTGTTTTTACATATATTATTATCTCTGCATGTCTATCTAGATAAGATAGGCAGGATAAGCAATCCAGAGGAGAAAACAACAGGACTGATGGTTTCGGGAGACATGGCTGAGGGGGAGGCTTGGGAAAGGAAGCGGGAGTTAATAAACCCAGGGACAAGGGAACAACAAGTGATCCAAAATCTATGGCGAGGAGGGTGTAGGATGTTTGGTAGGATTTGATCAAGTACAATGTAACAGGAATTACTGAAACCCAAATGAAGGCTAAACATGATAGTGGAACAGGAGGAAAGTAAAAGGAAATAGAGGGAAAAAATTAGGAGGCAAAGGGCATTTATATAGGTCTAAATTCAGTCATGTGCGTATGTAAATATATTTATAAATGGCGATGGAGAAATAGATCTATGTGCACATATTTATAGGTTTAGTATTAAGGTAGCAGAAGGATATTGGGCCTCCACTCAAGTACTCCCTCAATGCAAGAACACTTTTTTCTATTAAAGTGGCATTCCATGATGCTCCCCTTCCAGACACAATCGCTGAAGACAAATGGGTACATAAGCAAATGTGGTGAAGAAAGCTGATGGTGCCCAGCTATCAAAAGCTATAGCATCTGAGGTCTTAAAGGCTTGAAAGTAAACAATCAGCCATCTAGCTCAGAAGTAACAAAGCCCACATGGAAGAAGTGCAACAGCCTATGTGATCATGAGGCATTAAAGGGATCAGGTATCAGACACCAAAGAACAAAAAAAATATCATTGTGAATGAGGGGGAGTGCAGAGTGGGGACCCTAAGCCCATCTGTAGGCAACTGGACATGCCCTTACAGAAGGGTCACTGATGAAACACCAACTTTCTGTTAGTTCTTTAATGTTTTATGCCCCCCACGATCATGATCCCAATTCTACCGTACAAATCTGGCTAGACCAGAGCATGTACATGGGTAAAGATAAGAGCTGGAAACACAGGGAATCCAGGACAGATGAACCCCTCAGGACCAATATTTGAAGTAGCCATACCAGGAGGTGAAGGTTGGGGAGAAAAGGGGAATCAATCACAATTATCTACTTATAACCACCTCCCAGGGGTCTGGACAACAGAAAAGTGGGTAATGGGAGCCATCAGTCAGTGCAAGACATGAAAAAATAATAATAATTTATAAATTATCAAGGGTTGATGAAGGAGAGAGGGAGAAAAGGAGGGGGAAAACGAGAAGCTGATACCAACGGCTCAAGTAGAAAGCAAATGTTTTGAGAACGATGAGGGGAACAAATGTACAAATGTGCATGACACAATGGATGGATGGATGGATGGATGGATTGTGATAAGAGTTTCATGAGCCCCCAATAAAATGATTTTTAAAAAGACAACTATGGAGGTCTGGTGGCATAGTTGTCACTAACTTGTTGGACTGCTAACCACAAGTTCCATAGTTCAAAACTACTAGCTGATCCATGGGAGAAAGGGAGAGTTTTCTACTCCTATAGAGAGTTAGTCTTGGGGAATTGGAATCAACTCAATGACAGTGAGCAGTTAATGGCACATGGTGTGCTGGGTTATGAATGGAGCCTCTAACCACAAAGTCAGTGGCTCAAACCAACCAGTCTCTCTGCAGGAAAATGATGAGGCTCTCTACTCCGATAATGATTTAGAGTCTCAGAAAAGGGCTGTTCTACCTTGTCTTATAGGGTAACTATCAGAACTCACACATCATTGTTTTTTTTTAAGTTATGGTAAATGGTGAAAAGGACTTTTCAAGATATAGCCCGAGGCACACTGCTGTCAGGGATAAGATACCATCCATATCCTTACAAGGAAGACAAGTTAATATGACTTCACGCAGGTCCAAAATGATGAAACTGAACATGTTTTTTATCAGCTTCCACAATCTGAGATTTAGCAAGCAGACAATCAAGATGAAGTGATAATTACAGGTAATTAGAATGTAGAAATTGAAAACAAAAAACCAGCAATTAGAAAATATGGCTTTGGTGATAGAAATGATGTTTGGGGTGCATGATAGAATTTCATAATAATTATTAACTTATTCGTTGAAAATACCCTTTTGTTCCAGAAACATAAATGGTAACTATACATGTGGATTTCATTGGATGGGATGCATAGGAATCAAATCATTCAGATGGTGTATCTAAATATCATTAGAGGAAGACAGGAGACTGATTATGGAACAGACCATCAATTGCTAATACACAAAGTGAAGTTTAAGGTAAAGAAAATTAGAACAAGTCCATAGGAGCCAAAATATGACCTTAGGTACATCCCACCTGAATTTAGAGACCATCTGAAAAATAAATTTGCTGTACTGAGATCCAGACAAGATATAGGATAATATTAAAGACACCATGTATGAAGAAACCTGAAGGTCATTAAAAAGGCAGGAAAGAAACTATCAAAATTGATGTCAGAAGAGACTCTGAACCTTGCTGTTGAGCATAGAGTAGCTGAAACACATGCAAAAAAATACAAAGTAAAAGAGTTGAACAGAAGATCTCAACGGTGGCTTCAAGAAGACAAAATTTAAAAAAATATGCAAACACACTGAGTTTGAAAACCAAAGGGCTCTCTAACATGCTTGCCATTTATTAAACAAAAAGTTCAAGAAAAGGTTTAAGCCACCAGTTGCAATATTGAAGGACCCTATGGGCAAAATATTGAACAATATAGGAAACATTAATGGAAGGTGGAAGGAAAACACAGAGTCTGTATAACAAAAATAGGCAGTTGATGTCCAATCATTTCAGGAGATAGCCTATCTGATATATGATTGCATTGAAGGAAGATATCCAAGCTGCACTGATGAGATTGTCAAAAAAGAAAGAAAGAAAGAAAAGACTCCAGGAATTGATGAAATACCAATAGAAATATTTCAACAGACACATGCAACTAAGGAGGTGCTCTCTCATTGATGTCAAGAAATTTGGCAGAGAGCTCTTTGGTCAGCTGACTAGCAGAGACCCAGAGTGGTGCCTACTCCAGAGACAGGTGCTCCAGGATCGCTGGAAATGATTGCACAGTGTCATCAGTATCAACTCAAGTAAACTTTTGCTGAAGATCATTCAACAACAGCTGCAGCAGTACATTGACAGGGAACTGCCAGAAATTCAAGCTGGATTCAGAAGAGGACATGGAGCAAGGGATATCATTGCAGACATCGGATGATCCTTGCCAGAAAAGAGAAGATACCAGATGATGCGTTCCTGTGCTTTATCGGCGATAGAATGAGGGTCATCTGTGTTGATTATAACAATGTATGGATAAAATTGTGAAGAACAGGAAATCCAGGACACTTAATTGTATTCATGTGGAATGTGTACACACACCAAGAGGCAGTCGCGGTTCAAACAGATCAAGGGTATATTGTGTCGTTTAAAATCAGGAAAGTTATGTGCCAGTGTTGTGTTATTTCATCAGTTACTCGGTATGTTTACTGAGCAAATAATCTGAGAAGCTGGACTGTATGAACAAGAATGCAGCATCAGGTTGGAGAAATACACATGAACAATCTGTGGTAACAGATAAGACAACCTTGCTTGCTGACAATGAAGAAGAATTTAAGTACATAATGATAAAGATCAAAGACTAGTCTTCAGTATGGATCACAATTCAACATGAAGAAAAGAAAAATCCTTACAATTGTACCAACAAACAATATCATGACAAATGAAGAAAAGAGCAACATTGTTGAAGATTTCATTTTATCTGGAGCTACAATTAGCACTCATGCAAGCAGTTTTCAAATCTGTTGCCAAATATCTCTTTACAGTGTTAAAAACCAAAGATGTCACTTTGAGCTCTAAGGTGCAGCGTCTGGGGTCTTACAGGCTTGAGGATAAACAAGCGGCCATCTAGCTGAGAAGCATCAAAGCCCACATGGAAGAAGCAAAGAGCCTGTCTGCCCACAAGGTACAGGAAGGACATCAGACATCAGACATCAAAGAGCTAAAAACCATATCAGTGGGTGCCCACCTCCCTGATATGATCAATGAAGCCAAACATGTACATAAGCAAATGTGGTGAAGAAAGCAGATGGTGCCCAGCTATCAAAAGATATAGCGTCTGGGGTCTTAAAGGCTTGAAGATAAAACGGTATTGTATCTTTTGGATACCTCATTAGGAAGGATCAGTTGCTGAATAAGGCATCTTGTTGTAGTCGAGGGGGCAGCAAAGATCCTCCAGGAGATGGACTGACACAGTGGCAGCAACAAGGTGCTCAAACATAACGTCGTTTATGGATACTGTGCACAACCGGTCAGTGCTTTGTTGTATTATACATGAGGCTGATGTGAGCCAGAACTGATGTGATGGTACTGAATGTAGTCCTGCAACAGCAGTAATAACTAACAATAAGTTGAGTGGGTGCAAAGGTAAGCATGATAAATAGTTGAAGGTGGATATACAGAGTATAGCTATATAAGTCTATAGAAATGACAGTGGATATTTCTACATAAATATTGGTAAATACTGCACACAAGCTCATGGATAGAAGATAGTATATAGAGAGTACAGTTTCAGAAACTACTTAGGCAAGGGCCTGAACCACTAGACCTGAAGTTTTAGAACCATAGCCCTGGGGACTATTTGGAGTCTAAATTTCAGACCATTGGCAATACACAGAGAGTTCATCGAGACAGTCTTCTGTAGCCCACTCTGGTGAGTAGCGCCTGCGTCTTAAAAGCTTGATAGCAGCTACCCAAAGAACAACTATTGGTCTCTTCCCACCTGGAGCATAGAACAAAGAAAGACAGCGTCTTGAAGAAGTAATTAGTACAATGAATTAATGCAAGTAATTAATATTAACCACAGCCTCTTCTAAACTAATACTAGATGAACTAGATGGTACCACTATACCATACTGACCAAGACCACGTAGAAGCTTGCTGGTAGAATGAGTTAAAAATGCAGGACAAAATTCAAGACAGAAAATAAACAAACAAACAATGAAGGAAATATACTTATTAGTCTAAAAGAGACTAGAGGGACTCCTAAGAGTATTGATCAGTGAAAGCTTTCTAACATGAAATCAAAGATATAACCAGAGACCATCTTCCACCACCTAACAAAGGGGACTGTAAAACTAACATAAACATTGGTGAAAAATGTTGTCTTCAAAATAATCAATGATAGGAGACCAAAAGGGTAACATTTCCGCAAAAATCAAAGACGAGGAGACATGGATGGGCAGGGGAACTGGGCGAATAGAACTGAGAAAGCCAAGGAAACCAGGGAGAGGGCTGACACGCTGTGGCAACTGCGACCAATGTCATAGAACAATTTACGGGTGAACGACTTATGAGAAAATGACTTTGCTATGTAATCTATTTTTTATTGCTGTTGCTGAGAATATACATAGTGAAATATACATCAATTCAAGTTTCTGTATCTATAATTTGGTGACACTGATTATAGTCCTTAAGTTGAGCAACTATTCTCATCTCCCTTTTCCAACTTGTTTTCTCAATTTATATCAATGCCTCCTAAGTTTCTTACCTAGTCTTTCAAGTTGCTGTTGTCACCTTGAACCTATTATTGTTAGACTTTAAAAGAGTACAAGGCCCAGGGAAAGGCTTCAATAGTTAAACTAAATTATTATTTGGTTAAAAAAATCAAAGGGATGGGTTTCGGTGTTAGGTTTAATATTTTAAGATTGTCTCAGGGCAATATGTTGAAGGATATATCCAGTTCAATGGCTCCAGAAATTCTGGATTCCATGAGAACTTGAAATTCTGTTCTGCATCTCCCTCCTTTTGAGATTAGGATTCTTCCATGGACTCTTTGATTTAAATGTTCAGTAATAGTAGGTAGACCTCATCGGTTCTTCTGAAATCTTTCAAAGGAGTCAGTTGTGCATGGAGGCAATTAACTACACATTCCATTTCCTCCTTCTATTCCTGACTCTCCTTTCTCTGTGGGTACAGGTGCATACAGACCAATTGTTATGCTCTGGATGGCTGCTTACAAGCTTCCAAGGCACTAGGTACTACTCAATGAACTAGGTTGCTATCTTTTAATTTAATGCCAATTCTCTTTTTCTTAGTCCTCTACCCTTCTCTAGCTATCCTCAATGATGTCCTAAATATTAGTGGAAAGTAGGACTTCCTAGAATAGATTCCACATTCCTTGCCTCGCTTTAGGGATGTGATCAAGTCTAGGCAGCAGGGTGTGAACAGAAGCGGTAAAGACAGCTTAAAAGAACAGGACACAGGCCTTCCTTCTGTGTCTCCTGACTGGAAGCTGCACATTACAGTAGGGGCTAGAACAATCACTGTGGACCAAAATGAGAGTCAGTCTCCACTGTCCATGTCCTTATTGCCTGAGACAGAGAAATATATTCTTTATTGGTCACGACATGGTGAATTGAGTCTGTGTCATTTGACCATTCAATATGGAGGTCTTCCTCAGTGAAAGCTGGGAGACCTTAAGCTCCAATCACACTGCCCTTTGTCTACCTGTCTGGCTAAAAGCTAAATGGGACCCGGCAGGTGCCAAACTCAATTGAATTTGAGATTGTCTTTTACAACGGTCCTCTCCAATTCACCTTGACCTTGGTGGTGCTGATAGCTCTGCAGACATCCCAAGGGACCACTCCTAATCGGGACTATTGGGATTCAAGTTTAAGTCTGCTACACGGCACTAGAGGGCTTCAAAAAGTTCCTTGAACAATGAATTCTAAGGTAATGGGATTCTTCCATGAACTTTTTGATGTCCTGCTGTAGAACCCAGCAGTCCCCTCCTAGTTGCAGAACACATTTCGATCAAGTGCTGGATTGGGGTCAAGAGTGGAGCCTGACTGTCATTAGCCAGCTGTGTGATCTTGAACAACTCTCCGTCCTTGAGTCAAAAAGAAGGTGGGACTGGACGAATACATGAAGTTCTTCAGCATTCACATTCTATAACGTGACAGTGTTATGACCAGCTTTGTGGCTGTAGTGTCATCTTCAATAAAGAAAGCAAATGACCTCAGAAAGGTCCATGCTCCTTCTCACCATGCACTCAGCACTGAGTGGTGTCCTGGTCCCTGTGCCAGGGACAGGGCAGGAGGGGGGAAGTACAGTGAGGGATGATGGCCGGGGTGCGTCTTTTAAGAGGCCCGGTCCCTCGGGAGCCATAGGACGCGCGCGCGCGCACGTGCACACACACACACACACACACGTGGAATCAGTGAGAGTAACCCAAGGTTAGGGGAAGTGCCCCTGTTGAGGGACCAAAGCAGAGGGGAGGTCAAGTTGAAGTCTGCACACTTCCCCTTACTTGCCATGTGATCTTGATGGATTTTCCAAATGTTCTAGCTTCAGTCCCCGCACTTAAAAAAGAGAACACTAAAACTGCCCCTCACGACACGTGTGTGGTGGTGATGGTGGGGGGCGGGGGGATGTTTGTACAGCAGCCGACAAACAGTAGGTGCCGAGGAAATGCCATTTGTTCTGCCTTCCTCTGAATCTCTTTAACTCCAGAAACCGAAGGCTTTGAGCGAACGCCTGGCTTTCCCTGCGGCCAGTCTTCTCACCTCTGCCCTTGGGCTTCTATGTTTGTTCTCCCTCCCTTTTTGTGAATCTTTCCTCCCCTGACATCGACAGCTCACTTCCCTGCTCCTCCCTCCTCCCAGCACACTTCTCCCGTCACTCCCCACAGAGGGCCAGGAAAGGTGGGCTCAGACGGATGCCCAGTGGTATTTTAGAAACTGTAATTAAGGGGAAAATTATGCATGTCTCTTGGGTTTTAAAAGGAATTCAGAGCAGAATGAATAAAATGCTAACTTTCCTCTGTCTAATTCACTCATCCACATACTCTGGGGCAAAATGAAGCATAACTCGGTTTTTCCACAAAAGGGATTGGATAGCAGGTCATTCTGGTCAACAGGCCAACAAGAGCAGCAATGTCTATGGTCTTGGCCAATATGAGTCTGTCACGCTCCGTGCCTCTTACCATCTTTTTTCTAAGCTTGACAAGAAAAGGATTCACTAAGCTGAGTTCTGCCTTAACTAGAAGCTAATGCATTTCTACCCTGCCACTGGGGACTGTGTGGACCTGGGGTATTGTGCCCTGGCTTCCTCTCTGAAGAGGTTCACTTTTTCTAGATGTCTTTGGAATCGTCTGTCATACCGATTTCTGACAACCACCGACTTCTTTCTATATCCTTCAAAGTCCCATGAGGTTTCTGTCAGTTCTATACCAGCCAATGCTGACTCCATCTCAACCCTTCCCATCATTTGCTACTCTTCCCACAAGTTTTAGTCTGTGATTTTTCTTTAGTCCACAGGCACACGTGCGTAAAATCGCACTCTTGATGTTTTAGAGGCTATTTCACACCTGAGTGGGACATTTACCCAGATGCTTAGGGCAGGTTCTGTTTCAGCGGTCCTCTTCAGGATGCAGAGGGGTGCTCCCCTTTCAATGGGGCCTGGTCAGGATCTTCTTCCATCAGCCATCAAAATGTCAGTCATCAACACTTCAGCTCTAGCTACCTTGGGTGAGTTTGTGGAATTCTGGGGTACACAGAGTGGATAAGGGGCCTTCAAAAGGTTCATGGCAAAATGGAATGGAAGGATAATGGAATCTCCCACCCCCCTTTTTGAAGCTCCCTTGTCAAGATAGAAATATACGTTCTGGGGTAAAAATAGCAGACAAAGCATAAAGGATCGTATTTTTGAGACAGCACCCAAGGAACAATTATGACTGAGTATTAGATACAAGTCAGAAACTCATTCATGAGATAACAAATGGAGTCGAAGGTATCTGGAATCTTCTGGCCTTCTGAAGCCACAGAATGGCGACTGAGAACAAATCCCTAACAGTCATCAAATACCATTGGCTCAACTGTATGTAATCCGTGGATCTGTAGACTTTTTAAACTAATGAGGTATCAGTTTCCATGTCTGTCAAATGGAGTCCTGGAATCACCTGCCCAGGTGGAAATAAGATTAGGCAAATGGTTTTCTAGTTTATTTTCAGATGAATTAAGCACACATCATAATTCCACAGTGCTAAATCCCTGTGTTCTCTCCCACTCTCTTAATACCAGTGTATCTCCTACCTTGTCCAGCTCCCAGCTACGGACACTGCAGAGGTTAACAACTGCCAAGAAAAGGTCTCCCAGCATGCTTTTTGAGATGGGCCAAGTCCTCCTGAGCATCAGCAGACAGCTAAGCAACAGCAACACGCCCTGCTGCGCCTGTTCTGCCTGCCCCACAGAGCACCTGGCTTTTAATAGTCCGTATTACAGGGTTTCAGGATGCTAGAGCTTAACAGGTTTATGGCTCCTATGTTTAATATTGGAATAAACCATATCTGATAATTGCTGGATCACCATTATTTACTTGTACAATTATTGTTCATTTTTTTAAAAAACCCTTTCTTTTGGGTGCCAATAAGAGGGCGACACTGTAATTGTCTTCACTCTTTCATTTTAATGAGGTCAAAGGGCAGGCAAGGGGAATCAGGTAGTGTTCAGAGGAACTATACAACATCAAAGGTGACCTCCACCAAGTGAGTGAAACACAGCTCACTCTTCAGGAGGATTAGCAGTTCAGGGCCCCTGCTGCAGGACTAGAAGGTAAGGGAATGGCCATAGCCAGGGATTTCACCCAGATTCAGGTTCACCACCTCCCCTATTTATTATTTTTTAGAGTGGTAAATATACAGGTAGCAGAATGCTTTCCAGGCCTACATTCTTCACATGTATAATTCAGTGGCATTAATTACGCACATCAGGTTGCTCAGCCATTACCATGAGTTATTCCTTAATGTCTCCATCACCCTAATAGAAGCTCAGTGGTCTCTAAGCATCATGTCTTCCTCTCTCCCTTCACTACTCTTTTCTCAGTGAAAAAATTATTTTAATTTACTACCTGGGTAGGGAGGCACCTGCTCCCTGAAGCAATCTTAACTGTAACTTTATTTTACAGAATCTATTCTCAGCACGTGGGGCTTGAACACAGTGGAAGATTGCTCTTAGCTGAGTCAAACGCCTCCTTGTTTTGCTGTTTACTCCTCACTTCCCCTAACCCATGGCTGCTGCCAGCCCTCCAGGGGAGGGATTCGGCATGCTTTCTTCTCTAACATTTGGGTTGGCTAAAACCATCATCTCTTAGGGTGGCTAAAATCATTAGAGTCCTCCTTTCTCTCTTCCCTTGCTTCCTGCCTCTCCCTTGCCTCATCTTCCCGGCCCTCGGTTGGCTGAGAACAGTGGGGGACCATAACAGACAGCATGTCATCCATTCCTGACAGCCTCGGCGCTCTAATATGGGCCTGCCAACCCATTACAGTAATGACAGCAGTGCAGAATTAGAACATTCACTCCTACATCCAGAAGGGGAAAATGGGGGGGGGGGGAGGTCGGCTGGAATTGTGCTCTATTTTGCTTTCCCTTTATTTTCTCCTTCCAAAAATGCAGCATTGTTCCCTTTTCTTTTAGCCCATCAAAAGATGAGCAAGAATGCCACTGTATAGCCCCACTCAGCACACATGTTTTCAGAGAGGGTGATGGCATCACTTGAGTCCATCCAGAAGAGATGGTGCCTCGCTCATGATGAAGCGAGCAGAACCTTTCCATTATCATTTCCCCAAATGGGGGCTGTTCATAGGGACATTCATTGCCAGAGCTTCAATAATCTCAACAGGCACTCTGCAGAATTAACTTGCTGCTTTGGACTAGGGGAGAGGAATGTTGTTAATTATCATCTTTCTGACTGTGGATCATAACGTGTTGCCGATAATTATGATAATTAAAGTGATTTGCTTACAATAATTAGTCCCCAGGACTCCCTTGCGGAGGTAAGAGAAAGCGATTGTTCGATTTCACTATGTGGACAAACTGAGGCACATAGAACCCCTTCCTTGTCCTCGGCATAAGTTTTGAGGTCAATGACAAAGCACTAGCCCTGTATGACCACAAGGTTCTGTACGTAGTAAGGGATACAGGCACGGCTCTATCAAGGGTAAGGGACACACTCAACACAAGAAGTACACGCATGGCTGACTGTAATACAAGAATGATGTTCCTGGCCCAGTGGTAGCCTGTGCTTCTGCTGCGTGTGGATGTGTGGGACACGTGCTCAAAGCCTATTGGTACAAGTACTGAGTTTACCAAGGTGTCCATGGCTCTTGTTGGGAACAGGGGGTCCCACGGTTCACACTAGGACACATGGATGGACAGAGACTCACAATCAGCCTCTCTTCTGGCCTTTCTTCCATCAGGCACTCAACCCAAGTGGTTAAGGACCTCTTGCAAAGACCAAGGGCATTTTGTACCAAATCTAACACAGGGGTTCTTGCAGTGTCTTTGGGGAAATGTTCATGTCATTAGTGAGCTGACTGTCAAAGACCTGAAGGAGTCCCGCTGAGTTCCTCCTCAGTTGGGGCCACTGATGCTGTTTCCAGGACAAACATACCCATCGACAGTTAATGCCAGGAATGCAGGCAGACAACTGAGTCCAGGCTGCAAGGTACAACAATGGAACAAGTGCTAAGTCTCAGGGTGAATTTGTCTCTGCTGCTTGTGAGCTGTAGGACCTTAGGCAAGCATACCTGGCTGACACAAATGGTGAACACTCTCAGCTGATCACCAAAAGTTTGAAGGATTGAGTCCATCAACTCCTTTTCAAGGCCCGGAGATCTGCTTCCCCCAAAATCAGCCACTGAAAACCCTATGGAGCCCAGTTATATTCTAACACACATGAGTTTTCCATGAACTAGAATGTATTTGAGGACAACTGATAAACCCTAGTTTATCCACGAATGGGTAGAACAATGCACAATCCATAGGTAAGCTGTGGGGATTCACTATGTGAATCTCTTTGCCCTTGGTCCAGAGCATCAGGATGCTAAGTGAATGCTAGTTTCCTTCTACTTATTCTTCTTTTTAATTTTGATAAAAATTTTGACCTTTCTTTTTCCCTTCTTTTTAAAAAATTCATTTTATTGGGGGCTCATACAACTCTTATCATAATCAACCCATCCATCCATTGTGTCAGGCACATTTGTACATTTGTTGCCATCATCATTCTCAAAACATTTGCTTTCTACTTGAGCCCTTGGTATCAGCTCCTCATTTTTTCTTTAACAGGACCTCTTCCAACATTCAATCTGTCAACATATATTTATTAAGAATCTCCTATATATCCAAAGAAGATAAAACAAAAAGAACATGTCTATCAGAACCCAAAGAAATAGTGAATTCAAAGACTAGAATTCATGGAAAAGTTAACTAAAGTTATGTGGCTCCCAATTTGGTTGAAGACAAGGCACACGCACAAGAAACTTTTAAAAACCAAAAGAAGGATAGAGATAATTAAGCATTAAAATGCCGGGTATCCCTATCAGCTATCGCGTGGAGCCCAAATAATCAGCATGGCACACAAGATCCTGGGCAATCTGGTCACAGAACACCTCTCTTCCCACCAAACTTGATGCCTTCCCATATCAACCTTTTGCAGAAACTGTCATTCCTTAATTTGTTTCATCAATACATCCTTTAAAAAACAATATTGCATATCTATAATGTACGGGCCCATGTGAGTTTCTCAAAGTGCATAGTGCATCAGGTAAGTAGGCCTAGGATCTCATGAACTCGGGTTTCCTTTGTGTAGAATAGTCAGACACGATAGAGAAGTAAAGGATACAACACACTCACATAGCCACGGAGCAGAGCAGACAGATGACTGGAGAATGCCCGGAGACAAGTGGTACTAAGGGGTCAGGGTGAAATTGAAGCTGAAATCGGAATTGGAAGTCAGTTCTGCAAGATGAGGGTGGAGAGTGGAGCTGAGGAAAGAGCTCCAGGCAGATGGAATAGTAACTGCAAAAGGCCTTAGTGAAATGAGCTCCATGTTCTTTAGGCTCATGTGATGGGCTTGATGGACACGGGAAAAAGCTGGCGTGAAGTGCTGCCCGCGCACAAGGCAGGTACCAGATGTGGAGGGTGACAGTCATGGCAAAGCGTGGGCATTGCTTTCTACGTGCGTGTGTGCTCGTGACATGGTTTAAGTAGAGATGGAACGTAAAGTACTTCGTGTTTTAAAGTCTTTGAATGATCCTTATTTGTATTCCACAACCCACATTTCTATGCCTCTGTAGGTTATTCTCTCGAAGATTCTTCTATTCTATTTTGACCTATCAAACTCCTACCTAGGCTTTGAGATCTGACTAAAAAACTCTTCCCCTGAGAAGTCTTCCATGACCTCATTGCAGACCCCATCCCTGGCAATCACCCCTTTTCCCCTCCTATACTCCACACCCTCTAGCATAGCACACACAGCCTAACATGTCACTCCTACCTGCTTATGTGGGTCTCCCTATGAAGGGTTTTGGAACCTGATAGGGGCTTAAAAGATTCAGTAATACTTGTAGTTAGGGTAGGCTCCATGCAAACAATTATTCAAAGATAAAGACAGGTTAGTGTCATACAAATCCTATAGTATCTGCTGAGATAAACATGAGAAATATTGGTAAAGATATTGTCATCAAGAGGGGCTATCCATTCCCAGTGAAAATCATGTGACCACTCCCCTTTCCAAAATAAATACCAACACAGGCAATTCACAAAAATTACAGATGTCAGTTTGTATGTGAATTTCGAAGACTTTTCAGTGCTTGTTTTCCTTCCTTCCTTCCTCCCTCCATTCCTCTAGCAACCTTTAATTCAATGCCTTCTGAATATCCTGTATGGTGCAAGGCTCTGTGGAATATACAGAAGTAGAAACTTATTCTTGGTGAACTCATTGGCTGCACTTCCCCAAGGGAAGGCTAAAGAGGACAGTGGTTTCTAGTTGGTTCCTGGAATCAGACAATATGGGTCTGGACATGGACTCTAATGAGTATGATCTTGAACCACTGACTTAATTCTCAAAATCTTCATTTCCTCACATATAACACGAGGGTGATAACTCACGCCTACTAGGTTTGGCTTGGTCAAGATGTCAACACATGGCTAGAGCTCTGTGAATATTTGTTACTGGATGCTGGTTGCTGTGGAGCTGGCTCCCAACTTTTGGTAATCCCATGCACAGCAGAATGACATGCTGCCCTGTCTTGTGCCATCCCTGGAATTGATTGTGGATTGAATCATTATGCTCTACAGGGTTTTCATGGACCATTTTCCACAACGGCTTGTCGTGCCTTTCTTCCTACTCTGCTTTAGGAAGGAGCACATACACCTCCACTTGACCTGGCTGAGGGCTATGTATGAGATGCACTGACCAGGAATTAAACTGGTCTTCCACATGGAAGGGGAGAATTCTTCCACTGAGTCCACACCGATCCCATGTTGATGTTTCTCCAAGATCCATCTATGAGAGGATAGGTCGGTTCCATTTAGAACTCTTGGTTGGACTCTGTGTAGATTTGTGTTCCTGTCCAAATGCCATGCCCTCAGAATCTGCATCAGCTCTAGTTCCATGGAGACCTGTCCCTGAGTGAGGAGCCAGGAGTCCGAGTTAGTGGAAAGACTTTTTAACTTCCCTATTTTCTTGCTTGTCAAGAGCCCCTTTCTGTATGCTTTTCCACTTATGCGCAGAATCCATTTACTGCTGCTCTTATCTCTTGCCTTAAATATGTCCCGGGGAGATCATAAATGAAGTTCCCCTTGACCTATAAACATCCAGAACCACCTTCAGTGGGTGTCAGCCTTCCGCCTCTCCCTTGCTAGTCAGTCACTTTTCTCTTCCTGTCTCTTGCATCACAAGAGCATTCAGGGTGAGTGCGTTGAGTTCAGGTAAGATGCACGGTGTGATTTATTTGCACCAGGGAATTCTTGATACAACATAATCATCTGAAACTGGCAATTAATTGCATATTGTTTGAAATGTCATGGTGGTTATAAAAAAGAAGGCAAAGCACACCAAGCTTTTTCTTGCAAGTAATCAGTGAGACAGCCTATTCTGGTGTTCAGGTTCTGAATGACTTGATGCAAGCAGTCATCCGAACCAGAGAGCTCCCCTCAACTGTGGACTGTGGACCTTCTCCTCAAAGATGACCCTTGAGTTAGAATCAACTTGGGCTTTTCTGGAGCCCTTTCTTTGGCTCTACATTTCATCCCAGGGCAGGAGAGGAAATTGAAAACCAGTCAGTACAATTTGAAGATGGAAGAGGAAGAACTCTATTAAAATTTGTAGTGGTCACACAATTTCATGTCAACTTGATAAAAGAATGAAGGGGTGGAGTCTAGCCTGGTAATCAGGTCACAACCCGGTGATCCCTCCTTGTGGTTGTGGCCTTCTCAGGAGGATTCTGGGACTACCTCTCTTCCTTCCTGGAGGTGGGACACACTCTGCTAAACATTCTTGTTGTTCAGCCACATGGAGCCATGCTGGTAGCAGCCAGAGCCGTGGAGATGTGTCTATTGCTATTTGGATCCACAGGACTTTCTACCCAGTGGCTTGTGATCTTCCTGCATTCAGCATCATTGCACGTGCTGCATGAGTCTAAAGAGGAATTTATGCATTAGTTTGAAGAGGAATTTATTAATGTCGGACAGATGGGCTAATATTGAACTTAGGGACTTGCTCTGGCCTGGGCTGTTTTATTGATACATAACTATTTATTGATATAAAATTCTCTCTTATACATATATGAGTGTCAATGAATTTGTTTCTCTAGTCAACCCAGTCCAACACAACATTTATTAGCACTAACACTTATTATTATTCCATACCAAGGCAGTCCCTGAGCGGTGCAAAAATGGTTTCCACCTAACTACTAATTGAAAAGTTGGCAGTTTGGATCCACCCATCAGCGTTGTGGGAGGAAGACCTCGCAGCTGACTTTCATAGGAATCCCAAACTCACTGTCATTGAGTCAATTCCAACTCATGGTGACCCCGTCGGACAGGGTAAAACTGCCCCTGTGGGTTTCTGTGACTGTAACTACTTATAGGTGTAGAATGCCTCATCTTTCCCCCATGGAGTAAGTGGAGGGTTTGAACTGCTGACCTTGAGGTTAGCAGCCCAATGTATAACCATTACGCCACCAGGGCTCGTCTTCATAAGACGATAGCTACTGAAAATTCTTTGGTGCATAGTTTACTCTGAAGCACACAAGGTCACCATGAGTTGGAGTCAGCATGGCACGTGTTGGTCTTGTTAGGCTCCGTTGAATTGGTCCCTATACACAAGCAGTACACTCTATGTACAGCACCACACACTATTGCCCGATCCTGCGTCTTACTCCTAATCATTGTTGTTTGAGCCCACTCTGTTCATCCATTTCATTAAGAGTAGTCCAGAGAATGGACACTGGTACAGATAGGAACTGGAAACACAGGGAATCCAGGTCAGATGATCCCTTCAGGACCTGTGTTGAGAGTGGTGATACTGGGAGGGTGGAAGGAGGATGGGGTGGAAAGGGGGAACCGATTACAAGGATCTAGATATAACCTCCTCTCTGGGGGATGGACAACAGAAAAGTGGGTGAAGGGAGTGGGTAAGATATGACAAAATAATAATTTATAAATTATCAACGGATCATGAAGGAGAGGGGAGTGGGTAGGGAGGGGAAAATGAGGAACTGATAATAAGGGCTCTAGGAGAAAGTAATGTTTGGAGAATGATGATGGCAACAAATGTACAAATGTGCTTGACACAATGGATGTATGTATAGATTGTGATAAGAGTTGTACGAGCCCCCATTAAAATGATTTTAAAAGAAAGAGTAGTCCTCTTTTTCACTGACGCTGTCTTTTCTTTTCTTAATTGTCAGTAGTGGAACAATCCACCCTTTATATTTGCAAAGGGTGAATATAAAGCTACTATATTTCTCTAGGACATTTATAAAGAGTTATCTTCACCTTGATACCCTGTACTTTTCAAATCCCTTCTCCACAGTCTGGTCTCTCCTGATAACATTTCTAAAGCACGAGAGATGTCGTCTTGCCATCTTTGCTTTCAAGAAGCATTCTGGCTGTACTTCTTCCAAGGCAGACTTGCTCGCTCGTCTGGTAGTTTATGGTACAGTCAATATTCATAATTCAGCACCATTAGTCAAAGGCATCATTCTTTTTTGGGTCTTCCTTATTAATCATGCCATTTTCACGCAATAGAGGCAGTTGAACATACCATGGCTTAGGCGAAGTGTGTGTCTTCATCTCCAGAGTGACAGCTTTGAGTTTAAATGCTTTCAAGAGGTATTTCACAGAAGATTGGCCCAGTGCAACACACCCTTTAAGTTCTTGACAGCTGCTTACAAGGGTGCTGATTGTGGTTCCAGGTAAAATGAAATTCCTGACAACGTCAATCTTTTCTTCATTGAGCCTGATGTTTATAGGCCAGCTGTGACATGTTTTGTGTTCATTACTTGATCTTTATGATTCAACAGTATTGGATATAGGATCTATATCCATTGTATTGACACTTTCACACTCATTAGCTCATTCCATTGTTGAATAACCTTGAAAGGAAGGATGTTTTGTCCTCTCACTTAAAAAACAAACTATCAGCAGACAGATGAGCAAATTACTTGCTTGAGGGCAGTGGCCTCATATGAAGCAGAAATTAGATTGAAATTTAGAACTACATGATTCCAGAGTCCACATTGCTTCCTATGATAAAATGCTCTATGGAATTCTCCCTCACGCTATTTAAGACGGTCACTAATTCTTCTGTTGCTTTTCCCCTGATGCGCTGTAAGAATCGCCAGGACAGAGACACGATGCTCATACTGTGTGCTGTGTTGTTAGCACCCTGCCCAGTGCCATTGGGTGCTTAAACCTTTGCTAAATGAACATCTAGCTCCTTTGGTGGAGATGAGTTATTAGAAGTGGCTTATATAAGGTCATCTGAAGGGCTATCAGCATCTTTATTAAAAATGATTTCACCCAAAGTACTGCATGTGGTGTTGACTGAGAACATGATGAATCACAACACTCCCCAATCTGCAACCAATCATGGGATCGTGAAAGGCTGGGCAGCATTTTCTTTCGCAGTGCACGTCGGGGAGTTGGGGCATGTGTTGGGGGCAGCTTGAAGGTAGCTAACAACACAACAATCCAGGTGGACATGGTTTTTAACTTGCAGCAATCAATCCTTGAAACATAGATCTGAGCTTACCACTCCTTTGGTGGCAGGCTGAGGGTCCTACCTACATCTTGCCATCTGTGACCTCAGGTGTGGTTCTCTCACGGTGGAGAGAAAGGAGCATGGCCTCCCTATCTGCCTAGAGACTGGGACGTCTCCAGCTGATTCTCTGGGCAGACAGAACCAGTGTGGGCTTTCATTTATGACACAACTCTCATCTGTTCTAGACTTCAAAACCTGACAAGTGGGTTTAGGCGGTGTTGAGGAAACCTCCCATTGTTAGAGGACAGGAACGCTGCAGTTCAAGTTAGAAACAAAGCTGTGATAAGATCATGGGTTGGAGTTTAGGAACAATATCGCTACCATCCTGGTAAGCTTTTGCAATACTAGCTCCTCCAATTAGAGGCTACAGGAGCTTCTGAGACAGGGGTTGACAAGCAGTACAGGTGTGGGTGAAACCCCAAGCTCAGAATCATTGATATCCGATACAGGGATGGGATATAATTCTGAGCCAGAGGTTCAGAGGAGGAAGCTTCCATCTTACTTGCTTTATGGATTTACTTGTGTCCCCCTAAATTATGTACTCTAAATCCTAACTTCTATGCCTGGGGTGACCATCCCATTGGGAATGGATTGTCTTTATTATGTGAATACAGCAGGATTACTGTAGGGTGCATTTTCAAACTCTTTGGATTAAAAGAAATAATGAAAGAGCCCCTCAAGAAAATGAGCCCTCAATAAAATATTTTAAGAGCTCCCAATAAAAATAATGAAAGAGCCCCCAATAAAAAGATTTATATACATGTACATATACATATATATTCTAAAGCTTAGTAAGCTAAATATCTAACTTAACAATCAATAGTGAACAGAGAACACGTTCAAATTCAGGGGAAGACAGGAAGTGATGCCTTTGAGAGCAAGTTGCTGAACCATACAACTGCACTGTGTAGTGGGGGTTGAAGTCATGTCCTCAAAAAGCATGATTGAAATGTCACATTTCTGGCCAAAACACTCAAGAATAAAAAGTAAGCAATCAAAACATATATGTGTGTGCAAGAGAAAGAGAGGAAACACTCGTTTTGAACATAGTGTTCCAAGTGCTTTATTTCTCCCACAGGGTGTTGAATTTAATATGTTATTCTTCGTCCCATCAGACAATTAATAAATAATAAAATGTTCATTTTAACTTCCACATAATCCCACATTACTTTCTATTTGGGGATTTATGAAATCATAAATTAAGCAATCATCCTGAGTTCTCAATTATAACATATACTCTCCCTTTTCACAGATTCCCCAAACGTTCTTCATAAAAGTGTCCTCTATCTATAAATTCATTTAATCATATTTCTGTCCAGTTCACTGCTGCAACTATTTCAAGTAACAGATTGAGTTTCTTTAACAATATATTGATAAACATGAACAATCTTCTGGGAAAAAAACAAAAAGAAAGACATATAAAAGAAATTAAACAAGAGAGCATTGAAAAGCTATGGGACGATTAAAAACCCAGACACATGGAACCAGGAATCACAAGCTGAACAGTCGAGAACTTTCCTCTAGAGACGAGAGAGAGAAAGCCTCCCTCTCGGCTGGATGTGGACTTGTGCTTGTTAAAACAGCCACCGTGGTGTTTCTGTCCCAGCGGCAACAGACACCTTCGCGTCTAATCAGCTTTCGACAACTCCGCTCTGCCGAGGACTCGTCAGCTCCTGGATTATCTAGTATGGCTCACAGGAAGGAGACTCGGGCAGCAAAGGGCAGAAGGGAGTGGCAAATTGCTGAGAGATATTTCTTAAAAGGACCCTGCATGGACTGCATCATGTTCTTCCCAGATGTATGGGAATCCTTACCCTTAGCCCATGAAGGTACTTTTCTTTAGGAACAGAGCTTTCTGGGTTGTGTGACTGAGGTCATATCAGTGTAAGGTCTGTCTTAAACCTTATTACTCCTGACTTACAAGGAGCAGCAAAGACACAGAGACAAGGATGCACATACTGAGGAAGGCAGATGCCACGTGGTGATCCCCAGAACTAAGGAGGACCTGGGTCATAGATGAAGGAGAAATAAACACAGCCAAGCTCTGATTTGGTAACATCTAGTCTCCTGAACTAGCCCCGATAGTCTAGTGGATTAGGAACTGGACTGCTAACCACAAGGTCAGCAGTTGGAAACCACCAGCTATCCCATGGGAGAAGGAGGAAGCGTTCTGCTCCTGTAAAGATTTCCAGTCTTGAAAACCCACAGGGGCAGTTCAGCCCTGTTCTTTAGGACCACTGTGAGTCAGAATCCACTCGAAGGCACTGAGTGAATGAGTCCCGAGAAAATAAATGTCTGTTCCTTAAAAAACTCCCCTGTGATGTTTCTTTTGTCATCCTGCCCAGGTAGGCATGGCCTTGGGAGGCTGGTAAAGGTCACATTAGCATTTTTTCAAAGTGTTGGCCACAGCTCTCCACAATAAATCCACCTGGGAAACACTGATCCCGCAGCTTCGTGGAGCCGAAGTCTAGGCCTGTCTGTCTCTTCCTGCACAAAAACAGAACAGAACAAAAATTCCACCAAACTCCCTGCCATTGAGTTGATTCCAACGCATAGTAACCCTGTAAGACAGAAACAGACCTGACTTGTTTGGGTTTTGAGACTGTAGATCCTTCCAGGAGTAGAAAGCCTCAGCTTTCTCCCCAGGAGCAGCTGTTGGTTTTGAACTACTGCGAGTGTTTCATCTCCGGTCCCAGGTAGCCATTCTCCTTGCTGGTTAGATCTTAGGTCCCTGGCTCTCAATGCCCATCACAGGCCTAGTGAATCTGAGCCTCACACATGGCGATAAATCTGCTTGGTGGGTAACCTCCCCAAGTAATTATAATGAACATTTGAACTCAAGGACCACTGAGCACACAACGGCATGCCATTTTGCTCTTTAAAGTAAGTGAAGGGGGAGGACGCCATGGCATCGCTAATCCTGGACCATCTAGTACCTTGCTACAGGTAGTTTGGTTCTCTAGCAAGTTCCAGAAGAGAGAAGACCTATGGGCTCCATTTGCCAGAACTGCCAGAATGAACTGGAATAAGATCATGGAAATCACTCGAGCTCAATTTCTTCATGTTTAATAGGCCCAATGAGATGTATGTGGTAAGTCCAAGGCTAGAGCCTTGCTCACCACAGAGATGTGAGAGTATTGACCGCAAGCCAAAGCCCTCCAATCGAAGAGAACTCTAGCTTTTGGCAGGAAGGGCATCACTGTGTGTGTGTGTGTGTGTGTGTGTTTTCCTCTGAGCTCCTGAAATTCGCATATCTTATCCACCTCTGTTGTCCATCCCCTAAGACTTAGCCTAGGTGATAGCCACAGTAGTGACTGAAAGAAAACTGGGTGTTTCTGGAGGCACCAAGGGAGCCCTGGTGGTATAATGAGGTACACGTTGGGTTGCCAACTGCACGAAAACAAAGCTGTCTGCTCCAGTAAAGAGTTACAGTCTCAGAAACTCCAAGGGACGTGTCTTCTGTGCCTAAAAAGTCATTGTGAGTTGAAATCAACATGATGGCAGTGGGTTTTTTTTGGGGGGGGGGGTTGCCAAACCTCCTGCCAACAGAACAGATCCCAGGGGGGATAAGAGGGCTGTCCACTTTCTGCATGTCCCAGTCCACACGGAGTATTGTGACCTAGGAACGGTGCCAGGGAAGAGGATTGCAGGCTCTCAGACAGGAGGCAGGAGTGAGAGGGCCCCAGGGAGAGTGTGGGCCCTGCAGTCTAGAGAGGAAGCCACTTATAGCAAACAACGGCGCCTTGCTAGGTGGTGACAGGTTTCTAAATTTAACCCCCTGTTCACATGAAGAAGTAGATGGTGTTTTTGTTTTGTTTTAATTTTCTTCTTAAACAAACAAAGAAGGGTGTCAATGGCACAAATAAATGCGCAGAGAAGGAAATACAGATGCTGGTTGGGACCAAGGATTGGGTAAAGTGGAAGGGTGGCAATAAAGAGGAAGGCACTTGACAAGGTGGATTGGCACAGTGGCTGCATCAATGGGCTTAGGCACTGGAACAATTGTAAGGATGAGAAATCTCGTTCTGTTGCGCATACGGTCAGTATGGGTTGGAGCTGGTTTAATGGCACCTGACAGCAAAGGACTACCCGAAGACGGTGCATCGACGTGCGTCCTCTGGGGTAGCAAAGTGTGGCCTGGCTGACTTCTGGATTAGCTTGGCCTTCACATATGGAGGCAAGGAACATCTTGGAAGTTAAGGAATTTGACTTTGGCCATCAGTCATCCATGCTCTGAGTTCGCTCTACCTAGGGCACCATGCGCGCTCTCACCTGAGTAACGCGTGCCTGGGTGTAGTGAACAAGTGCTGGAGTGACTGTGGGCCATGGCTGTACTACCCTCTTCTCCACACTGCATTTACATGGCCTTTGTATGCCCTCACCTCCCACTCCTTCCTGCCACTGCCCTGGAACAGAGGCAGAATGAGGAGACCTGTCAACTGTTTTCAGCCCCTGTTGGCAAAACATGCTTCTGGGTGGCTTGGTTTCTCCAGGGCAGGGCTTTCTGAGATTCGGCCCATCCTTGAAACCAATTGGATTTGCATCCTAACTGGGAACCAGACTGTCAGCCAGTTCTTTCTGCTGCTCAGCTTCACAGGGCACACATGCTGCTTTCAAGTCTCTGTCTTTGTTCCAGATTGTTCTGTACCAAGCCCCGGCTGTTGCCTCTGAGCTGCTTCCCTTCACTCCACACCCTAGGTACAGCTCCCTGTTGCAGCTCAGAGCTCCTGAATATGGGTGGATTTAATAAAATAATAATAATTCCCAAACCTGCTATAACAACCAGGTTTCCACTAGCTTGATTTTTCCTAAGAAGTTGGCATAAACAACACCCAGTTCCCTAGATCCCAGACCAACTACCCAGTTTAGAAATCACTGCAATTCACCTCCCTGTTATTTGGCAAAGGAAGAGGCAAGCCACGGGGGGCAAGGACAAGGAGCTGGTTGCCAGATGTGCTCACTTAAGGAGTAGATCGATTTAAAGAATTCAGATAGATGTGTAGGAAGCTGGTTCTCGACAGCAAAATGGAATTCTCCCCAGTCCCACTGTGTTAAGCACCGAGTTGCATATCCTTTCTACCAGCATGGAGCTTTCAGTACACTTTGTGCTGGGCACAGAGGCTGGTAACTCTTTGACTGCGGTGCCCACCTGGACTCCCCATGAGATTAATACAAGTCCTAGGCTAGTGTCGCTCTGCATGTCTCCCGTGAGAACACTGTATTTATTTGTGTCCTCCTCCAAGTTGGCAGCAAACAAGTCTTTGTTGGAAGAAGTACAGCCAGAACCACCTCAGAAGCGACGATGGCTAGACTTTGTCTCACATGCGTTGGAGAGACCAGTCCTTTGAAAAGGACATCCTGCTTGTAAAGTAGAACAGCAGCATTAAAGAGAAAGGCCCTGGATCAGATGGGCTGGCACAGTAGTTGTAATAATGCCCTCAAACAGGACAACAATTGTGAGGGGGGTGGGTGGAGGGCAGGACCAGGCAGGTGTCATTGTGTTGTACACAGAGGGGCTAGGAGTGGGGACTGCCTTGATAGCCCCCAGCCGCCACAGCCACCACAATAACCCAGCTTGCTCAATCCACTCTGCCAAGTGAGCCCGGATAGGCCAGCCGAAACCCACTTTGCTCCCTGAGCCACTAGGAATCTAAGGAAAGCCGAGTTATGGTTGTCTTAGGAGTTCCTGTGTGGCATGGCGGTTAATGGTCTCATTTGTTAACTGAAAGGGTGAGACTTCAAGTCCACACAGAGGCACTTCAGAAGAAAGGCCTAGTGATCCAATTCTGAGAATCCAGCCGTGGGGAACCTCAAGCAACACTGGCCTATTCTGACACATTCATCGGAGGCCTTGGTGAATTGTAAATGGTTGTGTCTGCCTTATTCTCCACTGTTTCCTAAATTATTTCATAGTTAAGTAATGTCTTCAAGATATTGCAGAAAACCAAATGAAACCCACTGCAGCTGATGTTGCTTCTGACTCATAGGGACCCTCTAGGGCAGAGGAGGTGTGCATTTAGGGTTTCCGCGACTATACATCTTTATAGGAGCAGACAGCCTCATCTTTCTTCCATGGAGCGGCTAGTGGGTTTGAACCACTTACATTGAGGTTAGGAGCTCAATACTGAATCCAGGTATTAGGTACTGAGAATTATTTTATGCAATGGATTTTTAAAATATTTTCTGTTTTAGCCTTTAAGCAATAGGGAATTGAGCCGGAATTTTAATTCATGGTATCTCAAGCCAAATGTGCAGCTCCTCACGTAACCACACCAAGTCGGTTCTTCTTACTTGAAGACCTCTGAGCAACAGGCAGCCTCAGATCCCCGCCACACAAAGCTTGGAGCAAGTGGATGCTGATCAGAGGGGACACTACCCATTTCTGTCAACGGCTGCCCTGTCTGTGCATGGATTGCGTGTCTGAGGCCGCCTGGGTTATCAGATCTGGCTCTGGCTGTCGGGGGCTAGCTGGGGAGTGGGGGTTAGGGGAAGCCCCTGTCAGCTTTGCCTGAGGCCCGTGTCTCTAGAAGCCCACAGGTGACTTCTGTGCTTATGCCCATGGAAGGTGGATCTGCTCTCTCTGGGTCTCAGTCCATGCTCTCTGGACAGCGAGCAGCTACCACTTTTGAGAAGTGAATGTGCTTCCAGATGGGACTTCCAACAAATCAGGGAGAGAGCCTTGGACTCAGGGTCAGAGCTCTTGGTCTGGGTTCAGCTCTGTTGCCTGAGCGAGTGAGATGGTGTCTTGCTGAAGCGCAAAAATATGTCCTTCTTAGCTGCTGCACATGACAAGGCGCCTCAGGCTCACTGAGCGCTGACTACATATATTTGAGCATAAATATGTTGTGGCGGGGCCTTGGTTGAAAGACCAGCTATACTTTGTTTTGCACTGTAGGGGCGGGGGCGGGGAGACTCTAGGCCTACCTAGGGCTCTTGAGAACTCAACTCTTCTCCAGCAAGTTTGTGGGTGATAGCACACCCCAATGCAGGACATCGCTAGTCTTGGGAGGCTCAAAATGTAACTGGACAAAGCCAAGAATTTTGTATCCCAACTGCTAAGACCTCATGGTCATCCCCCTAATAGCAGAAACTCTTCTTTTTCGTCAGATCCGCTGCCTCCTGTCATCCACTGGGAGACATGATCAGATGAGCCTTGGGTGAGTGGACTGTCATTTGGCCAATAGCCAACCTGCATGGCACCTGCTTCACAGATAGAACTGTCTCACCGGCATCCAGGAGAGCAGTGCCCATGTCAATTCTAGCGAGGGCTGCAGGTTCGGATCCAACAATCACCGGTGCCCCAAGAAGCCTCTTGAGAACTTTCAACATTTGACACTTTAAAACAGCAGGTCTCAACCTGTGGGTCATGACTCCTTTGGGGGTCCAACGACCCTTTCTCAGGGGTTAACCGATTCATAACAGTAGCAAAATTACAGTTGTGAAGTAGCAACAAAAATAATTTTATGGTTGAGGAGCTGTATGAACGGGTCGTGGCATGAGGAAAGCTGAGAACCACTGCTTTATGCGTTAGGAGAGAAACTCTCCTTTCTGGGGTCCTGGAATAGCCGTACCCATTAGACTGGAGTGTAGGAACTGCTCAGCACCACACAACTAGACATACCTGACAGGGTACCGTGGGTTGGTTGGTTGGAATGGGCATGTTTTGCGTCTCCAGCAGTTCGAGAGGAAAGACACAGGATCATTTGTTCCCAGTACCTGCAGAGCCCCCCAAGAGCAATCAGCAAACACTTGCTCCCTGAGCCACAGGGGCAGCCTGTGATTGCCTTCAGGTGCTGCTGACTCCTCTGTGACTGGTAGCAATCCCATGCACACCCGAAAGGAATTTTTCCAGGGCCGGCGCCACTTTCGTGATCTTTTGTGTGTTTTAGTGCCTGGTTGCAGCTGCTGTGCTTTGGCTTTCTGCTCCTGTAAACGTTTAGTCTCAGAAACTCACAGGTGCAATTCTACTCTGTCCCTTAGGCTCACAAGGAGTTGGAATTGAATTTGGCAAGGTCAACAGTTCGAACACACCAGACATTCAGTGGGAGAAACACAGGCCGTATACTCCCCTCAAGAGTTCAAAGCCACTGGATTTGAAACCCACCTTGTCCTATAAGGTCAATGCCAGGCAGAATGGACTCGTTGGCAGTGAGTTGTCTTTTATTGCTCTTTTTTTAACCTAGAGGGTTCATCTTTCAAAACTGCATTGGACAACCTCCTGATGTGATTCACAAGGGTTTCACTGGCTAGTTTTAGGAAGTCGATCACTGGGTTTTGCTTCCTGGTCTATTTAATCTGGAAGCTCTGCTCAAACCTGTCCACCATAGGAGACCCTGCGGTATTTGAAATGCTGTTGGCACGACTTCCCGAATCATAGCGATGTGCAGGGCACCGCAGCATGACAAAGTGACAGCAGGGACATGAGTATGCGTTTGTTTCTACTTCCTCATTTTCTGGATGAGTCAGGACCAGAGATGCTAAGTGACCTTCCCATGGTTACATTGGCCAGAGATTATAGGAGTTTTCAACCTGATATGATTTTGGTTCCCAGGAGACAAGGCAAAGTCTACAGATTTCTCAATTTTCAATAGAGAGAGGGCAGTGTTGTTGGCATTTAGTGGGTAGAGGCCAGGGATGCTGTTGAGCACCCTACAGTGCAAGACACAACCCCCACAACAGAGAAATACCTAGTCTAAATTGCAAGTGTCCAGGGGAAGAACCTGGAAATAGCATGTCTAAGGGCATCAAGTTGTCCAAGGGTCTAGAAGGTCTAGAGATCAATGAGAGTTCAGGTCTAGGAAGGAGATGTGTTGCGAATATAGGCTGAAGCCACAGCGAGAAAGGTCATATGCATAGACAACAGATTCTGATCTATAGTCAACAGGGGTGGATTGAACTAGACTAAGCTCAGCACAGTCCTCTTTTGAGTCCATTTCCCTCCACTTCATCAGATGAGACAAGAAAGGCAGTAGATAGATGGTGAGCAAAAGTAGAGCAATCCAAAGCAAGTCCTTAGAAACTGGCTGTCCCCGCATCACCTGTGGTTGTCGTCCAATGCCATCAAGGTGGCCCCCAATTCATGATGACCCCGCCTACAATGGAGGTGGGATCACTGTGACCCATATGGTTTTCATGGGTTAGGACTTGAAGCCGGTCTACAGCTCTTTCTCCCTAGTCCGTCTCAGACTGGAAGCTCTGCTGAAACCGATGTAGCATCATAGTAGCACACAAACTTCCAGTGGGAGATGAGTAGTGGCTGCATTGGAGGTGCTTCGGCCGGAAATGAAACCTGGGTCTTCCACGGGGAAGGCGAGAATCCTGTGAGTGAACTACCACAGCCCTCGAACACCCCCAACAGGATGCCACCTGGACTCCTTTGTGAACTAAGAAAGCTCTGCAGCTCCCTCCAGCATGGCTGCTCTGACCCATCGCAGTTAACTATTCATCCATAGGTGGGCCTTCCTTTTAGGGTGCTCGCTCCTGAAGAGAGCGGCCATTGTGTTCGCGGGGCCTTCGGCAAAGCCTAGAAAGGAAGTAGGTGCAGCCAGTGTGATGCGGAATAAATAAAGCAACAGGAAGAAATGGAACAACACAGTTTAAAAGACTGCGGAGAGATCTCTCTGCTCTATTGTTTCAGCATAAGAGAGACACACACATTCTACAAAAAAAGGCAAAGCCTCAGACAATTAGAAAAATAGAATAAAAAATGATCCAACTCCCAAGATCTCCCCCCCAGAGATAAATATGCTTAACATTTTAGTGGATATCCTGGCGCCCTTTCTAGGGCTGTATATTCATGAGATACATACACACGTGTTTTTCTATTTAATTAAAATGGGATCATACTCTTCATGTTGTCTTGCATCCCACTTCTTCACTTAAAAATATATTGAAAACTAATGCAAGGGCAGGCCAGGGGATTTGTCTTGAACTTGTGTTTGCACAGAAACCATCCATTTTTACCTAGACTGTATCTTTGAAGAGGGACTAAATCACGGTGAACATCTTCCCATGTCCACAAATACACTTACACATCCCAGCCCTTAATGGTGGAAAGCTGTTCTGTATGGCTCTACTATAATGTATGAGAGCAGCTTTCAGGTGTTGAACTTGGCATTATCTTTATACCTTTGCCGTGGCAACAATGCTGTAATAAATTTCATCTTATCAGATCCTGGCACATATACCTAATTTTTCTGTACATTGAATTCTAAGATAGAAATTGCTGGGATAAAGAAATGTCCATTTTATGACTTTTGAAAAATATGACAACACACCTCTCCAGAAAATTTGCACCCATCTTTATGCCCATTTGTGGCCTATTGAGAGTGGCCTCATGAGAGCTCGTCTGAACAGAGCCCTCAAGGAGAGTTTAAGTAGACAGCTACTTCAGTCCCATTCAAGGACCCCTCGACATCATTTCACTACAGAGGGAATGCCCTTGCCATTCTTTATTGCATTGTCATCCCCTAGGCATGTGGACTCAGTGTTGGCACAATGAGCCATGCAACAGATGGCATGCTGTCGAACACACCTGAAGCAACATATATAGATATAAGACAAAGTGCCTAGCTCTCAGCAGATACTCTATAAATGCCCTTGCCATCCATGTCCATAACTGCTAAGATAGCTATAACTCTTAGCATCTCTTAAATGGATTGTTGGTCATCTCCTGTCTTGGCAAATGATAAGCCGATCTGTATAGCTGCCAACGTGATTTATTGACAATGCCTGTCACTTCCTTTCTTAGTAGTCTTTAATTATTCCTCATTGTCTCCACACAGGCATCTGTGCTCCTTAGGGAAGTTTATAGGACTCTATAAGCTTTGTGACAGTACACCTTCACTTCCCAATCTGGTCATGCCCCAGGCTTGCCCTATGTCAGTGGGTCTCTCCCCAGGATTCAGCCTCAGCAGTCCTATTTGACTTGGTAGATGTCTACTCCCTCTTGCCCACAACAGCTTTGTTTCTTTGTCTAAAGAATTATTTTTCTACCTAGCCTACCCAAGCATCGCTATCCTCTCTGAGTTCTCAAATTATTGTACCCAACCTCTCTTTTAACACATCTCCCATTGTTTTAAATTAGACTGTTGGGAACCTGGGCCATATTTTATTGTGCCTGTATTCTCCATATCACATAATGCTAACTGAATGCATGAAATGAGAATGTCCTTCTTTCCTTCCTCCTCCCTCCCTCCCCTCTTCATTCCTCTCCTCCTACTTCTTTCCCTCTCTCCTTCCCTTCCTCCTTTTCTCCTTCCATCCATTGAGGGCTCCGTCCATAGCAGTCATCAGAGCAGGCAGTCCCATATGGGCTCCAGGATTCATGAACTAATGACATACTCTCAAACTCCCTGCTGAGGAAAAGGTGAATCAAGGACTGAACCCAAGATGCGGTTGCCACCACGCGTACCTCCTGTGAGGGGATGAGAAAGACAAGGTCCAGAGGCAGAGCCAATGGGAACACCCAAAGGGGGAAGTGCTGAGCTGTGGCTGGCAAGCCCCACAGTGTGTGGAAGGGAGCACTCCATTTAGAGAGCAGACACTGGGGAGACACGCAGGGGCTCAGAGAGGAGGGCATGGGCAAGGAGCACAGAGAGGATTCAGATTCAGGCAAAAGAAAACAGGGAGCTCCATAGCCAAGAAGGAAGGAAAGGAGGAGGTGATTCCGACGCAAGTTGCTGTGGGCGTGGATGCCGGAATTGCTGTGAATGCACTCAAGAAGTGTGTTGTGCAGGGCACAGTCTCAGCTTTTGAGACACTGGCATTAATGACTTTGTGGCTTTAAATAAAAACCTGCTGCTCATGGGGAAGCCTGACAGGGTTTCTTTTAGCTTAATGCTTGCTGAACCATCCCTTCTATCTCACTCACCTGATGTGGAACATATGCTGGGATCAGAATGACAGAGAATAAATCACCAGATTTGCTTGGCTTCTTTGAAAAATGAATTTGGGGGCTGCGATTTCTCATCAGTATATATCTTCTCTGAGCAGCCTCCTGACAGGGCATCAAGCGTGGTAGATGCCCTGTGCAGAGATAACACGAATGCCAAGAGGTGCCTGAAAGCCCAGTCCCCTCCGGACTCAGGGCAAGCACCTGGGCTTGGTTGACAGGTGTTCCCAGGGTGGGATGTGGGAACCAGGCAAAATTTCGGGAATAGGGGAAATTGTGATCTTTACATCAATTTAACATAGTTCAACATTGAGCTCCCTCATATGCACCAGAAACACAGGCAGCAAGAAAGCTTTGGGTTGCAATGTGCAAATGAGGTGGGGACACTTCTGAAGTCCAGCTCTGCCCCTGGCAGCCTTGCATGGGCTCTATTCCCTCCACATAGAAAATACAGATGTGCTACCAGTATGGCTTAGGCTTGTTAGTCCCTATTCTCACCGTTCAGTTTCCATGAGTTATCACACAATGCCTGCCCTGTCACAGACACTAAAGAAATGGTCCTTTTCTTGGTCTGGGGAACACCTTCTGACTCAATAAGGACAAACCATTACCTCTGCCTGCAAGGTGCTCCCAGGTCATTGGGATGAGATAGAGGAAGGATGTCGAAATCATTTGGAACCTTGGTCATTTGAGGCTTTAAGTATTGAAGCACAGTAAAAAGAATGTGTGTGTGTGTGTGTGTGTGTGTGTGTGTGTGTGTGTGTGTGTGTGTGTGTGAGAGAGAGAGAGAGAGAGAGAGAGAGAGAGAGAGAGAGAGAGAGAGAGAGAATGAATCAATGATGTCTTCCACCCGGACTTAGTCAACATCGACTACCTGCAGACAGCCATGGTAGAGAAGAGCTCTGTGGGAGAACATGCTCTAAGCTGGGACTTTGGCTTCTGATCTTTCCACTTAACTTCTATGTGATGCTGAGCAAATAACTAGATCTCTATGGGCATCTGTTTCTTCATCACCGAGGAAGTGAGGTGGATCGTATATCTTTTTAATTTTTTCTCAGCGCTCCTTTTCAGATTATAAAAGTCATGTGCACTCATTATAGAAGGCTTGGAAAATGGAGAAGGTATAAACAAGATAATTAAAAACACCCATGATTCTACCACCCAGAGAAAACCACTGTGAGCATTTTGGTGTACTCTGCTTTTTTCCTGGGCATCCTGTTTACAGAGGGAAATCACACTGTGTATACAATTTTGTGTCATGCCTTTCCTTGCACTTAATATTAAATCATCACAAGCACTCTCTCTGTGCCATTAAGCATTATTTGGACCTCATTTGTAAACTGCATTCTAACATCAAAATTCCATGAAGAACCGGACTAATCTCCTTGGCTGATAAGAACACGTACTTTCTTGTAGCAGCACACACCACACTGAAGGAAGGGGCCCGTGAATGAAGGCTCCTCACTTCCTTTTGCCCAGGGCTTGAACAGGTACTCCAAAGGGCTCTGTGGACAACTTGGTTCACCAACTCTCCTTTGCCAACTCAGCTCTCTAGAACAACACTTTGGATGAGTTACCAACACGTGATGATGGTTTAAAAACCATTAAATAGCACCAGGAAGTTGATCTTATACTTGGTAGAAAAAGAGGTTACCTATAGCATTTGTGTTCAGGAAGTCTGGAAGGCATTTCTTAAATTTCCTTTTGCCCTCTCTCTTGACCATTAGCATTTAAAATTACTTCATCTGAAAGCAAGACCTTTTGATGCCAAGTTAAACTGCAATTTAAAATAAAAATGCCAACGAAAACACACACAAAGCTGATGGCAGAGGCAACACAATATACTCAGCACATAGTTTCCTGCGGATTGGCTCTCAGGAAGACAGCACTGCCAGACATCACTAATAGTTAGGTTCAGGTCATGAGACTGAGTTCAGGACACTGGAGTGTGGGCAGAAGTAATGTAAGTGACTCCCAAGCTTGGATGACCGTGCAACTCTCTCTCCTTCTGTCCTCACCACTGTGGTGCCACAAGGCTAAAGCTAAAAGTGGAGGAGCGCTGCCCAAGCGACAGTAGAAGCTGAGCAATAGCGTTTGTGTGTTACGCGAATTGAGATTCGGAGGTCTATTTGTTACTGCAGTGTAGTCTCGTTTATTCTAATACCCCCACATGCCATTGAGCCATTTCCAACTCTATATGTGTCCAAATAGAACAAACCCCCATTTCAATGATTTTCTTTGGGAGGAAAGGGGAGGGGAGGATTTAGGTTTCCAGATCTTTCTTCTGAGGCACCTTTGGACAGCGTCAATCCTCCAGGCTTTCACTTAATAATGCAAAGAGGCCAATAGCTGATGCTGGATCCATTTGTGAGTTTAGGACAATAAGGGAGAAGTACAGGGGTTGGGGGTTCTTATAACAACCGATTCATCAATTGTATCAATCATATTTGTACATATGTTGCCATCATTATTTTATAAACATTTACTTTCTCTTTGAGCCCTTGGTATCAGCTCCTCTTTCCCCCCCCCCTCCACCCCTTCCACCCTCATGAGCTCTTGATAAATTATGAATTGTTATTATTTCCATATCTTACATCAACAGCTGTCTCCCATCCCATATAGTTTCTGTTGTGTCCCGCTGGGGGCAGGATGTGTAGTTATGTGTGGATCATTGCAATCGGTCCCCATTCCTTCCCTCCTTTGCCCACCTTCCCCTACCCTCCTGGTATCGTTACTTCCTTTTCTGTTCCTGAGGGGTTTATCTGACCTGGATTCTGTGTGTCATGAGCTCTTTTTGGTACAAATGTACATGCTCCTGTCTATCCTGAAGTGAAAGGCAGAACTGGGGTCATGACATTGGGGGGTGAGGCAGCCTCAAGGAATTAGAGGAATATTGTATGTTTCATTGGTGCTATACTTCACCCTGGGTGACTCTTTCCTTCCTGTGTCCCTTCTGTGAGGGGATGTGCCAATGTCTACAGATAGGTTGGGGTCTCTGCTCTGAACCCCCTAATTCTCAACATGTTTTTTAGTTTGTTTGTTTGGGGTCTTCTGGTGCCTGTTACCTGATACTGTCAAGACCTCATGGTCGCACAGGCTGGTGTGGTTCTTCCATGTGGGCTAGTTGCTTCTCTGCTACATGGCTGCTTGTTTAAATTCAAGTTTTTAAGACCCCAGACACTATATCTTTTGATAGCCGGGCACCATCAGCTTTCTTCACCACATTTGCTTGTGCACCCATTTTGTCACCCTCATGCTGGAAGGGTGAGCATTACAGAATATCAGGTTGTTAGAACAAAGTGCATTGAGGGAGGGCTTGAGCAGAGGTCCAAAGTTCTAATAATTCTGATATTACTTTACATGTATGCTGGTATTGAACAATAAAGAGAAGGACTAGAAGAGAGTGGGAACTAGGTTTTTCACTGTTAAACTAGGAGGTTACAAAGAAGCAAAACGAGGCACTAGACTGATCCATGTCATAATCTATAAGACTTGGAGACATCAGCATGAGTTTGTGTTTATAGCTTAATTTAGCTACAGGTGATGACATAGAAAAATCTTTGTAGATAAATGTATGTAAGGAGGTTAGCATACACCCTTATATTTCCTTCCTATGTCTGCTGAGAGAAACTAGAGGCAGGAGTACCCCCAAGAGGGCCCACCCAGCGTCCAGATGAGGGTTTCTAATACCATTCTCCAGTGAAGGAGCCCGAGCTCCTGGAAGAAATAGTTTTATGACTGAGTTAGAAAATACACAAGAGTATCCTAGTGCATCTTATAAAAAGAAAAGAAGTGCTCAAAAACCAAACAAATAAATCCTCTAAGACAGCTCCCAATTAGGGAGGCAATGCCAAAGGAACACAGAAACCAATGGAAAGAAATACAAATGGCCTGAGATAAAACACCTTGGCAATAAAATTAATATTTTTATTATAACCCAAAGTATAAAACAAAAGTCTATGGGACCATATTGAGGTGAATAAATAATTATATATTTTATGTATATGTATAGATCTCACAAATAGCCTGTGAATTTCAAGTAATTTCTATAGATTCACTCCTTCAGCATCAGCTGTCAATAGAGACTTCTTTCCAAAGAATGCGGTATGGAAAGTGGGGGGAAGTAATTTCAAAGTGGATAAGCTTGGCAAACACTACCCTCAGCCAGGTGATCTTGATTAATGTGACCAGTGAGAGGTCATAAAAAATTAATGCATTAGGTCAAACACACCCTTGATGTAATGTGGTCTTCCTCCTCAAAACACATAGCCCCATTGGCTTGCTCGGTGGCCGCGAGCTGTAATGTCGATAGTCTGACGTCACGGCTACTCGTGGGAAGGATGAGGGGGGGTGCTTCTGCAGCGATTCCAGAGGTGCAGTTTGACTCTACGCTGTAGAGAGTCTCCTCACGTCACAGTCAACTGAAGGGAACCAGAATGTTCACTTTTATTTACTTTTAATCCTCGGGGGAGCAAAGATCAAATAAAGCTCAATTGAAGCACATTCTACACAATACTTGACCAGTACTCCCCACACCACCCAAATCCCCCAAACTAGGAAAGTCTGAGAAACTGTCACAGCTAAGAGACTAAAGGGACGGAATGACGTGAGGTAATGCAGCATCCGGAATGGGATCCTGGACCAGAAAATTCCCATGAGGTGAAAGTCAAGGCCACCTAAACAAAGGATGCACTTCAGGTAACAACCATGTTGCAATTTGGTTTATGGGTTATAAGAAAGGCACTAAGCCAGTGTAAGACACTGACAACAGAGGAAGCAAACAGTGTGAGATACATAGAAACTCTTTTTAGTAATGGCCAAGGAATAGAAGAGTACGAGGCCTGATGTTAATGTAAAGGACTGTAATCTGGCTTGTTACATAGTGTCTAGAATCTTAAAAGCTTGCATATCACTATTCAAGGCACAACAGCTAGTCTCTGTTCACCTGAGAAGGAAAGTCGGGAGGAGGAGGGCGTGGAACGCAGGACCAATGACTGAGATGAACAACCACGTTCTTTGCCATGAGCCTAGAAAACTGGATGGTGCCCAGCCCCCATTATATATGAATCCTGAACAAAAGGAGAGAAATCCAACATAGAATTTCAAATATTCATAGGTTCAGAGTCTCTGGAGTCATTGAGGCTAGACGAGTCCCTGTAACTTAATGCCCTAAGATTGTCTTTAAAGTTTAAACTATCCCTGAAGTCTTCTTAAATCCAAACAACAGTTTAGCTCATCTAGTAAAAATGTCATCCACGAGTACTATGCTCTTTTAAGAATTGCCTGTATGGGATTAAGTTGAGAAGAGCAACTCTACAAACGAGGTAGAGACTTCAGGAGGCCGTTAATTGGGAGAAACAACTCAAAAGGGGAGGGTGAGACTGCACGCACAAGTGGAACAATGGCATCAATGCCACCGAGTTGCTCACGCCAAAATTTGACTTGGTGTATGTTTTTTGGTTTGCATATTCTCCCAACTACCATAAGCTAAATTAAATTATTAAAAATATTTTAGGGACAACTTCATTAATTAGCATAATATAGTACATATAGTTTACGTTCGCACCATAGTGTGATATTTGTAGTATTTGGTATCAAAATCTTAGGATTGCCCCCCTAAGATACAACTATTGACATCTGTGTCTGACGTGAAAGAGAAAGAAAGAAGTCACGCTCAGAGGAAAACAAACAAGTCCCTGGAGTTAGTATTTACTCAACCACAACCTCACCTACCCTGATGCCAGGAGAACTAGATGGTGCTGGCCCCTCTACTGACTATTCACTATATATTTTTGCTTTTAAACCACTTTAAGAGAACCGGATCCAGACACCGTGCCATTCCATAGTGCAATCATATTGAACAGCGTTATACAGTCCATTCCAAAACATTTCTTCCTCCTTGTACTCCTTAATATCAGCTCCCCAGTACCCCACAACTCCCCTGTCATATTCTCCAGGGACCCTTATTCTATTTATTGCTCTATAGATTCATCCATCAAGGGTTTCATATACCAAGGAAACATAGAAAAAGACATTAAAAAAACAGCCAGGGAAGATACCCAAAATAACAAAATCCACAGAGATAAGCTCTCTGTGAAAAAAAGCACAGCAGATATTAAAACCCAGCTCAAGCACACAGTGTGTCAAAGGGTAGATCAGATGAGAAGGTTTTAATCATTCAAGTCAGATCTATCATTTTAATCCATTATAGTCATCTCTCTGTCTGGTAACCGGGTTATTCCCATGCCTCAATTATGGCTAGAGGGAAATCACCAGAGGCTTATTCCCTGGGTAGATCCTGCCCATGTATTTTGGATTTCCACCATCATCCATAACTTTCTGTTCACCAGAAGCTCACAATTGAAACTCTGATACTATTTCCTCCTTCGGATTTGGATTCTATAATCTACCATTGTGTGCACAAGGATGTTGGTGTACTTCCTCCATGTGGGCTTAGTTGATGTCTCACTTAGATGACTGCTTGTTTGTACTGACCACTCTAATCAGGAACACACTAGATGGATGCTTCTAGAAGGGAGAAAAATGTGCCCTAAAAAGCTAAATGGTTAAAAGTCCAGATTTATTAAACTGGGTGAAACTAGAGAGTCCCAGAGTTTGAGCCTAGGAGACTCTCTAAGACCGTAAGCCCTAGATACTCTTTAACTCTTGACACCCCCCCCCAAATAGCAGGTTAGTTCATAAAATACACATTATGATCCATGAGCATTGTGACCATAAAGAAAAATCTATCTGCGACGCCGTAGTCAACATTTCCTCAAAAGTAGAATGGGAAGGCAAGGGCGCAGGCTCACTAAATTAATGGAAATGAAACAACCAGAATGGAAATAATGAGAATGTTAAAACTCAGTAAAAAACTCAACCGATGCCACTGAATAAACCGTGTGGTGGGTTATCGCCCCAAATGTAGCCACTGTGCCACCGGGCTCCTCATGTAAGGACTTCGAGTGGGACCAGTGGTGTGCACTTATCTGTTAACCTAAAGATGGGTGGTTGGAACCCACCCTAGTGGCCTTAAGGAGAAAGGGCCTGGTGACCTTCACCTTCCGAAAAGCCAAGACACCCATACGGAGCACAAGCCTCTGCTGTACCACACGGAGTCCGCACAAGGCAGAATCAGTTTGATGGCTTGTGTTTGGTTTGGGTGTGGTAGATTCAGGCAACAAGTGACTTACACCTTCAGTGTTCTTCACATGTAAAATACAGTGGCTTTAGTTATATTCCGTAAGTTGTTCGATCATCATTACTATCTGCTTCTAAAATGTCCCTTTACCTTTAGCAGAATTGTAATGTCCCCTAAACAATGAGTCCTCCTATTGCTTCCCCCCCAACCCCTGCCCCTGACACCACTTTGGTTTCGATTCATTTGCCTCTTCTAGACAAGAAACAAGCATTTTGAGTTACACACAAGCTGACAGTAATTCTGTTTTCATCCTAATAAGGTGCCTCCACTTTCAGCATGGTCGGAGACTTCATTCCTCCTTCTCTTGACCATCAAGTACCCCTTTGGTGTGAAGGGCTCTTGGGAAGTAGGAGGGGCCTCTCCAGGAGCCTTCTTCTAAGGAGCAAAATGACCCGGCAGCTTGTAACCACGCTGTTACATATCAATGAGAGTCAAGGGCCCTATCAAGCCTCCCTCAGCTAAAAAATAACAACAACAACAAAAATAGTCTTCAAAATATTGTTAGCCTCAAACATGGATTTGAATTCAATTTATTAGTCAAAAATGCTTATACCCTTTGACTTTTTAAAGCCACTTTTGTGAATATGTTCAAAGAAAGCAATTGTAAACACCCAAGTAAATCTGTAAGTGTCATAGCAAGATGACTATTCAGCTATTGAGACACAGTCACACTCATTCTGGTTCAGAGACTTGATGAACTATCATGGAATCATTACGATGGTCACTTATGAGGATTATGTAATAAGAACATTGCCCATGATAACTCTTCTAAGTGTAAAAGGGAAGAAATATAAGTGAAGATAATTATTCCTATGCTAAAATATGCATAAGGAAAAGACTCAAAGGAAATTCACCAAAATACTAATAGTGTTTGTATTAGGCTGGTGGGATTTGACTTGGTATTTTTTCTTTCCTCCTGTTTTCCAGATGTTCTATGATGATAATATTGCATTTTAATGGAATAATTTTTTAATGTGTCAAGTCATGGCCCTTAATGCACATGAATGAGAGAAAGGGGTTCCACTGTATTTATGGAGAACTGTAATAACAGCCATTAATACTAAACTAACCTTAATAACAAGTAGTCACACTGGAGGGGACACAGTCTGAGAAAGAATGGCAATCATAGTGAGTTCCCAACACAGACACCCTGACTTCCTCCATAAACAGGTTTGGGGATTTTTTTTCTTTATGAGCATGATTGGGACTTAGTTAGTCCAGTTGGATGGGGGAAACTGGCCGATGGTAGGGCTTGCATGTTGCTCAGCTTGGCAGCCAAGTAGCAAACGCCCTGACTAACTCTCTGCCAATGTTCTCCGCACCAGTGCTCCTCAGACTGAACTACGGAGCACCAGCTGAGCTGGGCATCTCTGTGGCCTGACTTGGAGCCCACGTGGTTGAAGCCCTCACTCAGTTTCCTAATTGGACCACAGCCCCTCGCTAGGTAGCCAGTTGGGATGGAAGGCCGGTACAGAACGGGCAGGAAATGGAGCTCGACTGCTAATGAGCAATCAGAAACTGCAATTGCTGCAAGTGGGGCTCTGGAGAGAGTGGCGGGGTCTTTTTCTGCATTCCATTATCCACAGTTAGAGGAGACCTTAACTGATGGAACACGGTGGGCATGGGCCTGCATGAATGGCAAGGCCAAGGCCAGCACAGCGGGTCAGTTATGTTATCAGCAGGAGTGCGGGCTTAATATAATTTGAGCTGAGCCAGGGGGCTACTCACTACTCAGAATAGCTACTGGCATGAAAGCCAGAGTGGCAGGATGATGGAGTCCATCAGCTGCCCGTGGATGGGTTTCATCACCCCCACTTTGTGCCCATTCTCTGCACTCTTTGATTCGCAGTGTGTGGAGCCAGGGAAACAGTGTGCTCTGATGTGGGGACTTTGCACAGTGTACACTATCGAGTTGTGTGGCACTTCTTACACACGTTATTTAAATGCTGGCCAATGCTCGGAATGAAAGAATTCATCTCACCAAATCAACAAACCATACCCCAAACACACAACGGAACTTTCTCCACACTGTTTTTGTTCCCAAAGCTGAACAAGAGAGACCCAATTTCTTTTCAGGGGTTTTTTTTTTTTTTCACTAGAGGAAAAAAAATACAAACAAATATATACAACACTGGTCCTTTTTTTCCTAGAAAGATAAATTTTTAATGAATGTAAATGTTCTTTCCGTTCCTTCGCTTGGCAGAGGGGCCGGGCGGCTGGGACAGCCGGTCCTAGGAATACAATGGATTTGCTCCTTATTATTCCATTTTCTCTCACCGCCGACGGAGCATAAGAGCTCTCAGCCGAGCTCTTTGTTCTGAGCGCGCCAGCCCCTCAGTCAGCATAGGCGGTGTAACCCAGGAGGTAGTACTGTTGATGAATCAGGCTCCCTGGATTGTCTCATAACAACGGAAACATAGCCACTATGAAACATTCATTCTTCATCCTGCTTCCGCCTTACATTCCTTGCATTTTTATTTAATAAATGCCTGCTATATGCCCACCCCCACAATAACCCTCTGGTATCACTCACTCACTCACTCACTCACTGCCATCGAGTCCATGCCGACTCATAGCAACTCAGTAGGGTTGGGTAGAACTGCCCCTCTGAGTTTCTGAGACTGTAACTGTTGTCGGGAGTAGAAAGCCCCATCTTTCTCCTGTGGAGCTGCTGGTGGTTTCGAACAGCTGACCTTGAGGATCACAACCCAACATGTAACTACTATGCCACCAGAGCTCTTACCCTATGATATAGATATGTTATGACCATTAATTCACAGAGGGGTAGAGTCCAGGGACATTGGAAAAGAGGTAGAAAAGATGGATTGACACAGTGGTTGCAGCAATAGGCTCTGTCTTAATCTGGGTAGACTAGAGAAACAAATTCTGTATGTAAGAATGCATACATATGTATGTAAGAAAGAGGTTTATATACAAGAGCAATTGAACATTGAGAAACATCCCAGCCCAGTCCAGTCCAGATCAAGTCCAAAAGTCCAATATTAGCCCATATGTCTGATACAATCTATAAAGTCCTCCTCAGACTCACGAACTACATGCAATGATACCAAATGCAGGAGGATCACAGGCCAGGGGGTGGGAAGCCTTGTGGATCCAGTGGCATTGTAAGCAGTGCTAGCAGGAGTCTCTCTGTGGCTTCTCCAGCTCAGGAGGTCTGGTTGCATCAGGGTAGGTCCATGTGGCTTCCCAAGAACCCAGGACATAGCACCATGTGTCTTATCATTAGAGTGTGTCTCTCAGGGGGTGAGCAGCGAGAGAGAAGTCTCTCCCACCACGAAGGAGGAAATACAGGAGTTCCCAGAATCCTCAGGAGAAGGCCATGCCCCCACAGAGGCTTCATTAGCTATGATCCAATGGACAGACTTGACTCCACCCCTTCACTCTTAATCTTCTCATGTGGCAAATTGACCCCAGATTAGGTAACTACCACAGGCTCAAACCTAAGAACGGTTGTGAGGAGGGCCCAGGACCTGGCGGTGTTTTTAAGTTCTCTTGCACATCAGGCAGCTATGAGCCAGAGCCGACTTCATGGTACCCAATAATAAACAATTTACAGATGGGGAAAATGAAACAGAGAGAGATCAAGTAAGGTGCCATAACTGTGATATCAGTTGGGCCCGAGACTCCATATTCTTAACCTCTTCCAGTACCTAACATGGGAGTGGGGAGATGGAGTTGGGAGTTGGGACAACAGTGACGGGTACATAATTGGTGCCCTCAGAATATGGAAGGAAACCACTTTTATCTAGTTTCCTCCCAGGGCTGCTCCAGAGTCCATTCGTCTGTATTCCTATTTTTGTAGCCCTTCCACTGACGGGCATAGACATGTTTCCACCATCATAACCGGAAACACCGAACCAAACCACTTGATGGTGAGTCAGTTTTGATTCAGGTCATAGCTGAGAGCTTAACCATGTGTCACCTGGGGCCCTGGGTGTCAAGTCGGAGAGGCATTTAAATGGCAGTCTGCATGTCTTCAGGGTCTGTGGCTCTTGGCTTGGAGACAGAGTTAGGGCTGTGCTCCTTGACTCTCCAATCTATTTCCTAAAATGATTGACTCTGCAGAGTAGTAAATACTTCTGTCAATGAAGTCACTCCGGTGGTATGAGGCTAGAGAAAAACCTCAAGGTTTAAGCTCCCTTAGTAGGTATTTCAGAAGGTAAGGCCTCCCTCTATGTCCTGCCAGGCTACCCTGTAGTTTCTATGATGATTGGGTTAAATGCCAGCTTTAACCTCAGCAAAGACATCCTCGCTGTCCCCACGTCCTGACCACAGAGACCTTACAATCACTAACAAAGATTCAGATTGCTTTGCCTTAGAGATGAGTCAGAGTTCAAGCCAGAATGGTCCTGGCAGCTGCATATTATATTATCAGTGTTACTGAGGACGGAGGGAGAAATAATGGGCACCGCTGAAGGTTCTGATTCCCAAATCATGACCTCCAGTTTTGGAAAATCAAGATCATAAATCATCATTATCATCAAAGAGCGCTGTCTACAAAGCAACAAACGGGTGTGAGAGGCTGAGCAACTAGTCAAACACATCCAAGCAGCATTCTCTGGCCCAGGGGGCTGGCTGAGTTCCCTCCATTGTACTTCCTGAAAGTCCTACGAATTGCTTTCTTGGTGCATAACAGGCTGTGGTAATATAGACATCTGTCTCTCCGTGATACCACGAACTCCCTTAGACAAGGATTATTCATCATCACCTTTGAATCCCAAGTGTCTCTCTTTCTCTAGCTACCTGATAGAGATTGATTTCTTAATTGATTGAACTCTGTTGACATTGAGCATGGGGGTTGGTGCGAGTGGAAAATACCATTCCTTATAAGAGCAGACCCATGTCTATCAGATTAATACCTGTCATATGAATGCAAGGGGAGCATTGAGGTACTAAATATATGATGGTTCTGGATCTCCTTTCACTGGACACGCACTAAGCCAGGAGGCCTCCTCCCACCCACTCCAAGGTCCAATGACGGCCATTTCCACAGTCTTGAGGTGGCCATCCTTTGCTTCCTCTCCCATCAGGGAATTTCGGTCCTAAGTCCAAGGGTACAGGCACTTTTGAGGCAGGACCCACTTTGTTCAGGTGGGCTGCCACATTGAGTCCTTCGGGTGTGGCCTCTAGGGGATGCCATGCTCCCGGTAAGGCCAGTGTCTAAGGTCATCACAGTGTTGAGTCGATGATGTGGTTCACTGAGGGATGGGTAGAGACATATTCGAAATGCTTACCCAGGGCTTAGTCCACATAGGTTCCTTAGGATTATTGTTTAGCATTTCTTCCTGATGTGAGGTTGCTCCTCCCACTTACCCATCATACACACCAACAGAAATATCAGTGCCTCCACTAAGATGTAGATGCCCCTTCCCCTGGTCTTAACTTGATTTTCCAGTACGCTTGTCCTCTTGGTCCTGTGGAGGGCCCGTGCATTTGTCGAAACCTTGTCTCAATGTTGCGTAGCATCAAGTGTGTGATCTTCTCCTTTTACTCCTTTCTTGAAGGAGTGGCCCCAGTCAATGTGAAGTCTCCGCTTTCGAGGTGGTTCTTATGAAGTGCACATGACGGGGGGGTCATGTATGCTTCATACCCCTTTGTTTGGAAATTGGTCTCTTAGATTTGTTTAACTGGTGTTGCTCCTTATAATAGTGGATTCATACAATATTTACCCTTTCATGATCGATGAACTTCATTCAACATAAAGATTTCCAGGTCCTTCCATGTCATGCGGTGTTTCATGCTCCCATCCTTTTTTAGGGGTGCATAGTATTCCATTGTGTGTATGTACCATAGTTTCTTTATCCATTCTTCCACTGTTGGGCATTTGGGCTGCTTCCAGTTTCTTGCTCTTGTGAACTGCTATAAACATGGGAAAGCACACATCCATTCACGTTGTGTCTCTTATTTTGGGCGGGCATATACCGAACTGTGGTATTGCTGGATCATGTGGATTTCGACTCCCAGTTGCTTTAAGTAGCGCCATATCATTTTCCACAGTGGTTGTATGCATTTCTAAGTCTAGCAACAGTGCACACGAGTTCTGATCGCTTCACATCCTCTCCATCAGTTGTTGTTTTCTGGAATTGGGCTAGCATTGTGGGTATAAGGTTGTGATAGTTACATAATCTGGTGCCAACTTGAGACTATTTAGAATAAAGGGGTGGAAGTTAGACTGTCAATTAGGTCACAGCTTGATGAGCTCATTTGAAAGTGCTATGGAGATAAATAACTCCCTGGAGGCGTGACACACACTCTCTCTATGGAAGATTCCTGTTGATAAGCCACATGGAGCTAGGCTGATGCAGCCAGAGCCCTGGAGCTGGAGAAGCCACATGGAGACCCACACCAGCACTGACATGCTTCCACCACCACTGGATCCACAAGACTTGCCAACCACTGGCTTGTGATCTTCCTGCTTCTGCGCCGTTGCATGTGTTGTCGGAGTCTGAAGAGGAATTCACAGACTCGTATCAGACATACGGGCTAATATCAGACTTATGGGCTTGACCTGGACTGGACTAGGATGTTTCCTTAGTATACAATTACTCTTTGATATACAGCTCTTTCTTATACTCATATGAGTGTCTCTGGATTTGTTTCTTTAGTCAATCTGGACTAACACAAAGGTGGTATCTCATTATGGTTTTAATTTGCATCTCCTGGATGGTTAGTGGTCATGAGCATTTTTTTATGTTCGTTAGCTACTTGTACTTCATTTTTGGTGAACTTATTGTTCACATTTTCCCCCATCTCTCAATTGTGTCATTAGTTATTTTTCTCATTGAGCTGTTGTAGAGTTCTATGGATTTTGGTCATTCGACCCTTGTCCAATGTGTCATTAGTAAAAAAATTTTCTCAATCTGTAGGCCCTCATTTTCCTCTCCTGATGAAGTCTTTTCCAGCATGCCCCACCCATCTATTTTGTCTTCTGTGGTGTGTGCTTCTTTTATTACACTTGGTAAGACTGGAAGTCTTTCTGGAGCAGACAGGAGAATCTTATGGGGTTGAACAGCTATTGTTGTGGTTGCATCAGTTGCTAACCATCAATGACTTTCATGCTTCATGGCTAATTAGATGCTTTTGTCACCAAACTATGAACCTATCTGCACATGCGGAAAGCCGCTCCTTTCTCTCTCTTCTTACATTTGGTATCTCTGACAGCCAAGCGCACTCCCTCGCCACACACTCTGTCTTCCTACGGGTGCAGTCCTTCGGGTAGCTCCTCTTGAGCATCCTGATGCTCTTATTACTTCCCTGGTTCATGCCCATAAAGCAAGCTATCCCCTCTTCTGGAAATCTCTCCCAGACCCCAGACCCATTTCACTGCACCATCATGCTCAGCCAGGCTCCAAGAAACGTTGTCTGCACACATTGGCTCTACTCCACCTCCTTCCACTCATTCTTCATTCAACACTCTCTGGGCTATTCTCTATGTTTCTAAAACAATTGCTTTGTGAAGGTCAGGCCTTACATTGCCAAATTGTGGGGCGTCTTCCGTTGCGATCTTACTCGAGTTCCAGGAGGCATTCTGCACAGCTGCTTACTTCTCAGATACATTTCGTTCCACATTCTGTTGATTGTTGTCCATGCTTCTCGTTCAACATCTTGATGTCCTTGAGAGTTCTTCTTCCCAGGCCCTAAACCCAGGAGTCTGTTCATGAGATTGGCTTCATTTGCATGATCTCTTTAGGAAGTTCATCCATTCCATCATATATGAGGGGGCTTCTAAAAGTTCTCAGAAAACGATTCCATTTTCCCATGAGCTTTTTGAAGCCTTCTCAAGTGGTTAACAATTCCCATATTTATAGCATCCAGCCAAATAAATGTATTATAGCCATACAGCATGACCCCCTTCCCTAGCTATCTCAAAGATTTCTCAAACTTCCCAGTGATGCTTGCAGCTCTATTTCTTATCACTCTCCCCAGGCCCATCCCTCTTCTCATCCTCTCCATCAGAGAAACTGAATTCTCTATCAGTGGCTGAAGTCAGAAATTAGAGAGTCACTGTTAATCCATTCACCCTATTTGTTCACCCTATTCACACTCTGTTTGTCTGGGCCCCTTCACCATTCCCATGCGTTTGTTCCCCTACTTATTTCCACCTCCGCCTTTGTCCATTCCAACATGCTAAGCATTTTCCTCAGTCTGGGGAATGTACTAAGGACTATGCCCGCCTTCGTCCACACGCGGCATACACGTATGAATGAAAGCATGGGACAGTAGTATCAAAGGATCAGAGTCTCCCTTCGATTCCAAGCACAAGGTGTAGCCCACAGTCATCTTGGAAGGAGCCTTCTGATGGATTTGGTGACATCAGTCATGGAGCCTATTCTCGCGAAGACTCAGTTTACTGATATAAAAAATCATGCGTGGCAAAGTACAGGGGCAGTGAAAAAAAGAGGAAGGCCCTCAAGGAGATAGATGGACTGACTCACTGGATGCAGCAATGAGCTCAAGCACAGGAACAATGGAGAAGATGGCAGTGTTTCACTGTGTTATGCACAGGGTCTCTATGGGTCAGATTTCGCTTGATGGCACCTAACAACAACAACAAATAACACCTAACTCATTGAATTATTGTGAGAATTGAATAGCCCAATACAGTTAATGTTCAATTTATCGATTAAAAAATATCCTTAAAGCTAACAACACTACAATTTGATGGGTTATTTTGCCTCATGCTTTGGCATGGGTTACACGCAGCCTGAGGTAAACCGATGCAGCATATAAGTGAATGAATAAATAATGAGCATGTGTCATTACCAATGAATCAGAACAAAGAACGATTTCAGCCCTGCTCCCGGAGGGTGGGGAGACAAGCAGGGGGCGTGGGAGGGTCTAGAGCTCAGCTCCTGGGGCAGGGTCAGTCCAGGCCTCTGTTTCCAAGTTGGTACAGACTCTGAAGCTGTCTCCTGCTCCTGCTCCCGCTCCCAGAGGGGGAAATGATGGATGGAAGCATCATAAACAAGAACAATGCCTATTGTCCTCTGCTTAGAAAAGGCCTGTGTTCTTTTAAACATTATTAATAAAACAATATACTGACTAAATTGGGTAGTGTGGAGGGTTTGCAAATAAGAATGCAAATGAGCATCAGGTTAGTTGGGACAAAAAATAGCGGCCCCAGAAACAGCCTTTTTTTACTATGAAGGTGGTGAGAGGAGAGTCATCATTGTTAACAAAAGATCAGAAATTGCCTCCTGAGCCCTGGCTGTTTGCTTCTGATGAGAGGTCTGTGCTTCAGAAACCTCTTTTTTAGGAAAGAGTACACTTTGGGGGACCAGTTCTGACAATGTGGTTGTTATTTGTTGACCCGATGAGATAGGATATAGTTGAAGTATTAAATCCTCAGGAGGAGGGCAGAAGGGGTTACGATAATAATTTTTAAAAGCCCACTCCGATTCCTCTTCTTTGGCCTGTACCTAATGTAAGCCAGCTCCCTGCTCTCAGGCTGCTGCTGACTGAACTTCACCTTGGCCTCAGCACTGGAGGAAATGAAAGCTTTGATGCTGCCGATGTTTATAGGATTTGCAGAAAATTGAATATATCACACACATCTATTTTTTTCCTTGCCCTTCCTTCAAAAGAAATGGAAGTATTGGTGGTTTATGAAAATGAGAACTGATGAAGGGGAAGTGGTGCCAAGTCTTTTGTAGGCAAGGGGATCTGAGATTAGATTCCGAGCTTGGTGGGATTGGACTGTGGCCCAAATGGAGCAGCCCGACCCATACCCGCCTTACCATTCTGCTAGTCAGACCGGTCCCGTGTTGGGGTCTTTCTACTCTGGGGGTGCAAGATGACCAAGTATACTTGAATCCAAACTGTGTGAAAGGGAAGAGGAGGCAGAGAAGGGTGGTCAGACTTTATCTATAGAGTTCTCTTAACAAGTTCATGGGCCATTGGGCTGCCCAGAAGGCTGGGAAAAGTGTGAGAGAGGGCAATAGGAGTTCTTTAAGTTGGAGACACAGAAGTATGAGCAGCAGCCTAGATTCCTACTTGCTGTCTGCATCCCAACAGACTGGCAAGAGCAGGATGAAGGGAGAGGGTGGGGGAGGGAGTCTTCAGAGACCCGTTGACTGCATCTATTTCTTGCCCCTCTTCTACATGACAAGACTTTCTTCCCAGCCTAGCCTCACTTTTCAAGGGACTTGTGCTTGGATGGATAGTAAAAAAACCCAGCTGGTTCTGAAGTCTTAAGGATGATTCTTAAGTCTTAAGGACGGGAGGCCAAGCATTGAGGTCAGTTGTGCCAGGAGATAGCTTATGGCTGTGATTTGTATTGGCTAACTGATCACTACAAGTGACAGAAACTTTCTGTTTTTTCTAAACCTGCAAAATCAGCAATTATTACAACTTCTTGGGGCTTGCTGAAAGGATACAATAATTAGTGGCATTGGCAATGTTCTACCCATTTGACCCTTCCAACAGCTCTATGAGATTAGTACTATTATTGTTTTTGCTTTATAGTGGAGGAAACGGAGATAAAGAGAAGGTGCGTGGCTTTCTCTAAGTTCCACTGGTAGTAAGCGATAGAGTCTGCAATGGAAACCATGCAGTTGGGCCTCAAAACCCACGCGCTGAACCACCCCACCGCAGGGGATTGTAAAGCTAAATCTTTTTATACCTAATGGCCCAGCTATGCTGCTGGGGATGAATCCTAGTGCGCTAGAAAACAGGCACGAGGCAGCTAATAGAAGTATTCTTTATAGGAGACCCTACAGACAACCTGATTGTTCACTAATGGGAGACCAGGCTAATAAATCATGTCACACACACACACACACACACACACACACACACACAGAGCTATGAACTGGAGTTAAGAGCAGCAACATGAATAAATCTTAGACCATAATAGAGTGAAAAAAAAGTAAATTGCAAAGTGCTAGATATTAATTTTTATAAAGCTTAAAAACAACCCAAATCATTGGGGATATATGTATGTGAAAAGACTATCAAGGCAAATAAGCAAAAGATAAGAGATGATTAAGAAAAATGCAGCAATGGCTTCTTATGGTGGGGAGGAGGCAGAGGAACAGGACATGGAGGAAGACACAGGAAATGGGTAGAATGCACAAATGCTAGCTCTTCCAGTGATAAAATCATGTATAATGTGTTGTGATCAAAAATACATGTGTTGGGTGTATTACTTGGGATGCTACGGAGATGGCACCATGAAATGAAGCATGTTTAGTGCTCAGTGTTCACACGGATACATTTTTATCGCCAGCCCCAATAAGACGAGAGGGCAATGAAGTGACCTTTTTAGTGAGACTAAAGGCCAGAGCTGGGCAGAATGGGAGGTTGCTCTAATCCTTTTAGAATCCTGAGAAAACTAGAGGGCTGGGACTCCCTGGGTGGAGATCCAGGTTGGGCCAAAGGAGGATTATTTTGTTCTTTGACACCTACCTGGAACAGGAACCCTGGTCCAGGGTCTGCTGAGTTAGCCATCTTTCAACTGAAAGAGAGCACGCCAGGGTGAGACTAGTTAGTTCTGTCCTAAGGGGCTCTACCTGAAGCTCAAAGCCAGCATTGACAGTGACTCCCACTGGGGAACCAGTGCTCTTTGAGGGTAAGTCCTTTGTCACGGGAGTCATGGGAGGGGGAGGGAAGGAATGTCATCCAGAGGGACAGGGGTGTGTGAATGATGGTGCTGGACCAGTTATGGGAGCGAACTCATGAGAAGTACAGATAAGAAGCAGGCAGATATAATGAATGAGTCGCGGTCCTTTGCATATCTGAGCTCAATTGTGAATAAATTTACAATCCACATACACAGGTTGCTGCTCTCTACTCTCGCCCTTTACCTAAATGTTAATAGGTACCTACTGAAACTCTGGAAAGTTATGTAAAGGCCTGAAGGAGTACATTTGTAATGGTTGAGTTTCCAGTGCTTGTGGTGGGCTGACTTGAATGGGGAGACATCAGGGCTTGTAATGAAGCCTTAATGAGGTACTAAATACTGAAAATACAGAGTGCCTCCGCATGTTTTTAAAATATAAAACTATTCTGAGATACAAATTAATGGTAAATCTGCTTACCAAAATTCTGATGTTTCTTATGATGGCTGGGATTAACTTTGGAAACATTAAAAATCAAATTTTATCCAAAATATGTCCTGGGTACCTCTATCTATTGGTGCCTTTTTGACAGTCTCAGCCTACCTGCTCTGTAACTTAGTCCCCATAGTGCTGAGCAGCTGCGCCCTGCGGGCTACCCCCTACTTTGGGCGCGAAAGAGAACATGAAATGTGCAATTGGATGACTGGACTTTAGTCCCTGCTTTTAACACTCAGGTTGTTCACTTACTCCCACTGCGCCTCAGTACCCCCATGTCTAATATGGGTAAACTATGAGCCTCTTCACAGGATGATAAAGATCAAATGGAGATCCCCTTGCAGAGGGGTCTAGGGGAGGAGACGAGCCAGTTAAGGTGCGATGTAGCAACGATGAAAAATACAACTTTCCTCTAGTTCCTAAATGCTTCTTCCCCCCACCCGCCACTATCATGACCCGAATTCTACCTTGTAAGTCTGGATAGAGCAGAGGATGTACACTGGTACAGATAGGAGCTAGAGGCACAGGGAATCCAGGACAGATGATACTTTCAGGACCAGCGGTGTGAGTGGCGATACTGGAAGGGTAGAGGGTGACTGGGTTGGAAAGAGGGAACCGATTACAGGAATCTACATGTGACCTCCTCCCTGGGGGACAGACAACAGAAAAGTGGGTGAAGGGAGACGTCGGACAAGGCAAGATAGGACAAAATAATAATTTATAAATTATCCAGAGCTCATGAGGGATTGGGGAGCAGGGAGGGAGGGGTAAAAATGAGGAGCTGATGCCAAGGGCTTAAGTGGAGAGCAAATGTTTTGAGAATGATGAGGGCAATGAATGTACAGATGTGCTTTACACAATCGATGTATGTATAGATGTGATAAGAGTTGTATGAGCTCCTAATAATAATAATAGCAAAAAAGATCAAATGGGAGCAGACTCAGAGATGTCGCACGTTTGTCCGTCGATTTACCACAGTATTCTCCTCCAATGTCCTCTGAAAGCTAACTACAGGACTACTTGACCCGCTGGCTCTCCTTTCCCATCGGAAAGTCCAAGAGAAGGGGACTCGTAGGAAACAGGCAGAACGTCCCATCCCGGTCATGCCTGGCCCACCCTGCCCCAGTGAAGGCTCACACAGGCACTGGGAGAACAATGAGTCAAAAATGACAGCATATTTTTCACACTGAATGATTACCTGGCTTGGCTACTTTGCTATTCATACAGCCAATAATAAGTCACTGTGCTATCATGTCTTCATTGAATTTGTTATTTGGAGTAGTCTGCCAGTGAGACACTCCTATACCCACTGGGGGACATAGATTTTATTTTATTTTTTCTAATGCAATATAGTTGGAATCCTGAATCTACCCTTCAGTGTCTGGTGGTAAGGGGAGCTAGGCAGGGGAAGAAACAAAGGCAAGACTCGTTACATTCAAAATGTCAAACAAGAAAGCACAGACTTGGTTAATGGGGCACAAAGGGAGAGGCTCAACTCCCAGCCTCCCCTGGGCAGCCATGACCTCAGACCTGGAGGACGTCTGTGAGTGAGAGACGCCAGGCTATGGGTGTGTCCTTGTGCACAATTCCAGGTGGCCTCCTTGGGCACGGCTGACAGTGGAGGACAGCGCAGACAGCTCAGGGCAGCTAAAGAGGAAGATTTCATCACTGGCAGTGGCCTTGTCCTTTATAGCAGTCACAACCGTCTGAATAGCCTCTCCCCCTTAACTGCCGCTGACCCCCAGGTTGTCCTCATTTACTGTGCGAAGCTTCCAGTCCAGTGCCCACTGGGTGCTGATCAGTGGCCATGCCGGTGCCTCTGCTGTGGTTGCTCTGTTCCCTCCACTGTGTTTTTGGCTTCAAAGCCTTGATTACGTCCTTTCTCTCTTTGTTCACCCATCCCCTTTGTTGTCTCTTTCTTTAGAGTAGCAAAAATGCATTTATCCAAACGTTTGCATGTGTATAATTCGGTGACACTGGTGATACTTTCTTCATGTTGCAAAACCAGCCCTTTTCCATGTCATTCCGCCACCATCAATGTAGACTCAGTGCCCCCTCTGCACAAGCTCCCCATTGCCCCCCCCCGCTCCCCTCCCCTGGGAACCACTTATAGTCTTTGTTTTCTCTATCTTTGCTTATGTCATGTCACTGAGATCATTTAGTATTTGTCCTTTCCTGTGCTCATTTTAAATGCAAATAACGCCATGCAGCGCTGCCCTGTGGCGCGGGGAGTTTCTGAGCCTTGTCAACAGAGCTCTAGGACTTACGAGACGGGTGGCCTGAAAATCAGGGTGAAGAGAAAGGGAGTGGAAAGGCATCAAGAAGGGAGTCAGCTATGGGCTGGTGCCAGAAATGGAGGTTCTTCCACACACTGGGGAAGGGACAACCTTTCTGAACGTTGCCCTATGACATTTGAGGGAAAGATTATTGTGTAGGCATCTTCACAGTTGGGGGAAAGATTATCATGTGGTGCTTATGGCCGGCATTTGAAGGATGGCATTGCACTGAAGGGCTGTCATTTTATGTCTACCCAGAGAAGACTCAGAAGAAAGGCCTGGAGATCTACCATGGAAAAAGCCATTGAAAGCGCAGCACAGTTCTACTCTGACAAAATGGCACCCATCACCATGAGTTAGTTGCTCTGTGCCATCTGGTCTGACTGGTCTATAGTTGTATAAAGGCTCTGAATAGCTGATAGCTTTCAATGTAAGCCACTTACTCAACCTCTCTAGGTCTCAATGTATCATCTACACCTTTATTTTTGTTGTCACTACCACAGGAAGTGAACCATCCAGAGTTCTTAGCACACTATCTGGTGCATGACAACACTCAAGACACCATTGTTCTGACAGCTTCACCACTGTTCTTAGGAGACAGATGGCCCTTGGTGGCACACATGGTTGAATGCTTGGTAGCTAGTTGGTTGGTTGGTGGTTCAAATCTACCAGGAGGTGCCTCAGAAGAGAGGACTGCCAATCTGGTTTTGATAGGTCACGGCTCTGAAAATTCTGGGGAGCAGTTCTTGGGCACACATATATAGTCTGAAGCAACTCAACAAGAGACCAACATTGTCGGTGCTGCTCCATCTAACCCTGCAGATCTCCCCCAATTCACCTGTTACCTGTGGAAAGAAGCAAGCTAAGTCCTGCTCTTCCTGGGGCCAGCTCTGATGGACTAGATTACTGGCTGATTGCCAGCTTTATCCTAATCTACCCCTTGACCATGGCAGCTGGGATTACACTATGTTGATGCCGAGAGGCTGGCGACGTTCAGTTCATTGTTCAAGCACATTTACCATTGGGTTGTTCGATATGAGGAAGCTCAGAATCATATGGTTGAAATGAGCTGTAAGTGTAATGGAAATTAAAATCATTCCACTGAACCTGTTTGCTGCATTCACATTTTGCCCTTGTAACTGAGAAGCATTGGGAGCGATTTATTTCTAAACATCAACAATTTGAAATGGGAAGGAAGATGAAATAATTGCATTCTGACTGGCTCAAAACAATTAATCTGCATGTACATGCAAATTCTCGGGTCATGCAAATACTGCAAAGTAACTCATGGGCTATTTTCCTGCTTGTTCCACCTCCAGTGTGTACTTGGAAAGGTGGAGGGTGAGGTGAAATCCTGCTCCTCACGGCATGACTCTGATGTCTGGAAGTCCTGGCTCATTGCACATGCCACTGCCAGGTGGAGAGCAATGATCCCTCTTTGTTGGGGGCCCTGGGCAGCCCCTGCAGCTCTCATGCTTCGTGAGTTCCAAGGGTGATCTGCAGAGAGCCCTGCTGACCCCATTAGGAGATCCCAGACACCCCAGGCCCATAGCTCCTATTTCTCTTAAATCAGTGGTTCTCAACCTGTGGGTTAAGACCCCTTTGAGGGGCAAATGGCCCTTTGACAGGGGTCACCTGATTCATAACAGTAGCAAAATTATAGTTGTGAAGTAGCAACAGAAATATTTTTATGGTTGGGGGGGGGGGGGTCACCACAACATGGGGAATTGTATTAAAAGGTCGTAGCATTAGGAAGGTTGAGAACCACCATCTTAAATCATGCCAAAGTCGTCTTCTTTGTCCCAATATTTTCTTTTTCTAGAAACTTGGTTTCTCTCTTGCCAGGATCACTAAACTGGTTGATGCTAAGGGTATTTCTATTAGGCCCACCAAAGCTAAGTGCCTATTAGGTGGCACAAATAGTCACTCTGTGGAGCACATTGTGGCCCACCAGGCCTTGAGCATGATGTTCCTGCTCAAAGCAGCTAGTCCACATGGCCAGTCCCACAACAAGGCATGATGTCCCTTACTGACCCATAGCCCTACAAGGGACAACACTGGAGTCACAGTGTGGGAATTGTGCCCAATCTGATCCAGCCACACTGAGGCAAAACACTAAGGGGACAACAGAACAGCAAGGGAATGAAACGGTAAGGTCTCCAGGGAAGGCTGAAGGTGGAATTTGGGGCCAGGGCTTGATGCTCCAACAGACTGGACTGGAAAACACTCCTAAAGGCCAACAAATAGTCCTTGAACTAACCACAAGCTTTTCTTTCTTGTTGTGTTTTGTTTTAATTTTTTTGTCATTGGTTTGTTTATATTATTGCTCGGTTGTGCTCTGTCTTGTTTTTGTGCATGTTATTATCTCTGCAGGTCTGTCTAAATAAAATAGACTGGATGAATAATATGGAAGAGAAAACAACGGGATCAATAGTTCTGGGGTGACATGGGAGAGGGGCAGGTGAGGAGAAAGGTAGTGGTGTTAACAAACCCAGGGCCAAGGGAACAACAAGCGATCCAAATCAATGGTGAGGTGGGCGTAAGAGGCCTGGTAGGGCATGATCAAGGGTAATGTAAACCCAAATGAAGACTGAGCATGATAGTGGGACAAGAGAAAAGTCAAAAGAAATAGAGGAAAGAGCTAGGAGGCAAACGGCATTTATAGATGTTTAAATAAAGGCATGTACATATGTAAATATATATGTATATGAGAGGATGGGGAAATAGATCTATGTGGATGTATTTATAAGTTTAGTATTAACGTAGCAGATGGACAATGAGCTTCCACTCAAGTACTCCCTCAATGCAAGAATATTTTGTTTTATTAAACTGGCATTCTATGATACTCACATTCTAGACACAATTGCTGAAGACAAACCGGGTGCATAAGCAAATGTGGTGAAGAAAGCTGATGGTGCCTGGCTATTAAAAGATATAGCCTCTGGGGTCTTAAAGGCTTGAAGGTAAACAAGCAGCCATCTAGCTCAGAAGGAAAAACAAGCCCACATGGAAGAAGCATACCAGCCTGTGTGATCACGAGCTGTAGAAGGGATCAGTTATCAGGCATCATCAGAACAAAAAATTATATCATTGTGAATGAGGGGGGGAGTGCAGAATGGAGACCCAATGCCCATTTGTAGGCCACTGGCCATCCCCTTACAGAAGGGTCTCGGGGAGGAGCGGAGCCAGTCAGGGTACGATGTAGCAAAAATGAAACATACAACTTTCCTCTGGTTCCTAAATGCTTCCTCTTCCCCCTCCAGCCCCCCCACAATATCATAATCCCAATTCTACCTTACAAATCTGGGTAGACCAGAAGGTATACACTGGTACAGATAGGAACTGGAAACACAGGGAATCCAGGGTGGATGATCCCTTCAGGACCAGTGGTCTGAGTGGCGATACTGGGAGGGTGTAAGGAGGGTGGGTTGGAAAGGGGGAACTGATTACAAGGATCTACATATAACCTCCTCCTTGGGAACAGACAACAGAAAAGTGAGTGAAGGGAGACGTTGGACAGGGCAAGATATGACAAAATAATAATTTATAAATTATCAAGGGTTCATGAAGGAGAGGGAGCGGGGAGGGAGGGTACAAATGAGGAGCTGATGCCAGGGGTGTAGGTGGAGAGGAAATGTTTTGAGAATGATGAGGGCAATGAATGCACAAATGGGCTTTACACAATTGATGTATGTATAGATTGTGATAACAGTTGTATGCAACCCTAATAAAATGATTTAAAACAAACACCACAATAATAAAAAACATACACACACACACCCACACAAAATCCAACTCACAACATGTGGAACCCAGGAACAGGAATGGGAATAGCGATACCAAAAGAGTAGAGGGAAGCGGGGGAGAGGTAGGGAGGGAGGAGGTGGGGAGGGAAGAGGGTACCGATCGCAATGAATGGCGTGTAATCACACACCCCCATTCAGGGGCAAGAACAGAGGGGAAGGCAGACAGCAGTAGGTGTGATATTTGAAAATAATTAACAACAATCTAAAATCTATCAAGGGGCCACAAGGGTGGGGGTTGGGGAGGAAGGAGGGAAAAAAAAAAAAGAGGAGCTGATCCCAAGGGCTCAGTGAGAAATAATGTGTAGAAAAGAAGGATGGAATATATGTACTAATATGTTGGATGCAACTGATGTATGGATTGTAACAAGAGTTGTAAGAGCCCCCAGTAAAATGATCTTAAAAAGATTAAAATAAACCAAGAAGAAGAAATGGTCACTCTGGACCGAGCCAAAGCAGCAGTAACCAATGAATCCAAAGACTTGTTGTTGTTCTGTTATTAAAATAATCGAGGCCAGCATTAGAACAAACTGAAACTTGACTGGGTTACCTTATGCAGACTTTAGGGATTGCTATTGCTAGTTGCTGTTGTCCTATCTATTGTGACCCATGGCCCCCGGCATTGCAGAGTGGGGTCGCTCCATACAGTTGTCAAGGCGTGACCTTTTGAACACAGAGCATCAAGTTTGCTTGCTGAAGTGACTCTGGGTGGGTTTGAAATGCCAACCTTTCAGCTAATGCTCAAGTGTTGAACTGCCTGTAACCACGTAGAATTTCATTTATAGATTGTTGTTGTGTGGCATTGAGTCCATTCCTACTCCTCATGGCCCTACCGGACAGAGATAGGGTTCTAAGACTCATCTTTAAGGGAGCAGACGGTGCCATTTGGTTGGTTGGTTCTAATGTTCTACCTTTCGGTTACCAGCCAAGTGCTTGGCTACTGAGCCACCAGGACTCCTTATGGATTAAACAAAAAATACAGTGGGGCTGACGTGCCCTGGTGGGAGAAAAAGCAGATGACCACCATCCCAAGGCTGGAAATGTGGAAGTCCTTGGACATTGGTTCAAAATCCTTGCTTTGAGGGTTCCAGTCCTCCATGCTGTCAGATATGTACTATTTTCATATTCTGTTTGCCTTTCCATGACATCGATAGGCCAGTTCTGCCTTTGTGAATGAGCATTTGTGAAAATGTTGCCCTGTCTCAAACCTTCGTTGTCAGTATGGTCCATCCAGTCACCTACATTGCTGATCTTAATAATCCATGCACTATGGTCTAAAAAATTGTCCTATATATGTATACTTTCATTTTCTTGGCATTGTTTTAAATTCTACACCATTGGCTAAATTAATGGTGATGCCAATAGAATTACCATATGGTCCTTGAGACAAATGTACATTGTCCTTAAACAAAATAATAATAATGGTGTCTTTAAAGTGAACCAGGGACATATATAAATCATATAGATGAGTGGATTTTGAGCTGGCCCTTAATTGTAGCCCCAACGTATGAACAATTAGTTCTTTTGATATGGCCCTGCCCAATACCACACCCATGAAGTGATCACTGAAGATGTGGGTACAATAACAAAGGGTTGTGAAGAAACCAGATGGTGCCCCACTCGTAGAAAGAATAAATAGTGCCTGGGATCTTAAATGCTTGTCTTCAAACAAGTAGCCATTTTATCGAGGCATTAGCTAAGTCCAAATGGAAGAAGCACAAACAGCCTGTGTGACCCAAGAATTGTGAATAATAAAATCCAAACTCAGCGGACGGATTGGTATTAGAGCTTAAATTCCGAACACGCAAATTGCCGAAGGCAGCAAAGATGACCGTGAAAGCCCCAAAGCCCTTTGAAGGGTCTCCCAAGCAGATTGCCTCTGGTGAATCATCTCTGATGAAGGTCCAAGAGTGGAGAAGACCTTTCTATCAGACAATGCCGCGTAGATTACGACAACTGCAGTTGAGTCAAATTGGGACACTTTGTCACTGGTCTCCCTAGTCATCCAAAGTACAATTGCCTCCCTTTTTAATATTTTTCTGCTTTGTTTTCAATTAATTTTGATGGGTATTTTTGATTTAAAGTTGAAAGATTATTTCAGGGCTTTGTCTAATCATCATGGCTCCAGGAATTCTGGAAATTTAGAATGCATTAGGATTCGAAATTTTATTCTGTATTTCCCCCTTTTAGATCAATATTCCATGAATTCTTTGAACAAAATACTGAGCAATGGTAGGCATCCAGTTCATTTGGGCTCACAGTAAATGAGTCAGTTGGTCATGGGTCCACTAGCCACACGTGTCATGTTTTCCTATTCCTGACTCTCCTTCTTTGTTCATGGCTCAGGCTAGTGGAGACCAGTTGGTGTGTTTTGAGTGACTGCGTACAAGTTTTTAAAAAAATTTTTATTGAAAGATCATTTTATTGGGGGCCCTTACAGCTCTTATGGGTATACATCAATTGTAAATATTTGTACATGTGTTGCCATCATTATTTTCTAAACATTTCCTTTCAATTTGAGCCCTTGGTATCAGCTCCTCTTTTTCCCCTTCCTCCCCTACCTCCCACCCTCATGACCACTTGATAAATTATAAATCATTATTGTTTCCATATCTTACACTGACTGCTGTCTCCCTCCCCCCAAGGTTTCTGTTGTTCTTCCCTCTGGGGTGGTGGTTATGTGATGACCATTGTGATCAGTTCCCCCTTCCTACCCTTCTATCCCCACCTTCCCCCTCCCCTCTTAGTATCACTACTCCCATTCCTGTTCCTGGATTCCATGTGTTGTGCGCTCTTTTCTCTTATCTGTACCTGTGTACATGCTCCGGTTGAGCCCACAGTGAAAGGCAGGACTGGGGTCATGATATTGGGGGTGAGGAAGCCTCAAGGAATCAGAGGAATATTGTGTGTTTCATCAGTGTTAAACTGGACCCTAGTTGACTCATCCCTTCCTTGTGACCCTCCTGTGAGGGGATGTCCCATTGTCCACAGATGGGTTTGGGGTCTGTGCTCTGACCCCCTTTGTTCTCAATAATGTGGTGTTTGTTTGTAGTCTTCTGATGCCTGTTACCCAACCTTCAACACCTCATGATTGCACAGGCTGGTGTGCTTCTTCCATGTGGGCTTGCTGCTTCTCTGTTAGATGTGCATGCATGTTTTTAAGACTCCAGACATTGCACATTAAATTAAGAGGTACAAGAGAGGTATGGCCAATTCACTGGGATGTTCTAGGAGATCCTACAAACCAAATCCCATGAGGTGTTTGGTTGTAATAATCAGCCTCAGCAGCAGCTTTTTCTTTCATTTTTTTGGTCATTGTGGTCAATGTATCTGTTACACAATTTTGCCAATTCAACTTTTTATAGGTGTACAAGTTATTGCCAGTAATTGTAATAATCATTTGTGAAACCCTAACTTTAATCAAAGTGATTTCCCATCACTAATAATGTCCCTTTCCTCCCCCACTCCCATTCCTGGTAACCACATCTATCTTGTCTTCGTGTACAAGTGATATCATAAAATAGCTGTCTTTCATGATTGACTTAATTCACCAAGCAACAAGCCTTCTAGCTCAATCCTGGTAGATTATATCCACATTGCATTTCTCCTCCCCAGGAGCAGTACTCATGCATAACATGGATAACCCCACATTTTGTTTATCCATTCATCTTTTGATGGCCATTTAGGTTGTTTCCACCTTTTGGCTATTGTGAACAGTGCTGCAATGAACAGTAGCATACTAGATTTTTTTTCCCGAATTTCTTCTTGTGAGTCTGTGGGGGTACATATCGAGGAATGAAATTGCTGGGTTATAGGATAGTTCTGGTTTTTATTTGTAGTTGAGGGAACCACCAGATTGTTGTGCACATTGGAGTCCCAACCTGCACTCATACTACCAAGAGGTAAGGGTTACAGTTTCCATACATGCTCACCAACATTTATTATTTTCCATTTTTTAATCTGACCTATCCCAGTGGGAATGAAGTAGGATTTCATTATGATTTCAATTTACAGCTTTCTAATGGCAACATCTGATGCTGAACATCTGTTCATATACTTGGTGGCCATTTGGATGTCCTCTTGGGCAAAATGTCTATTCACATTTTTTACCCATTTTATGATTGGGTAATTTGTCTATTTGTTGTTACATTGTCAATGTTTTGCATATGTTTAGATTGTTAGATTCTTGTCAGATGTATGGTTTTCAAAGATATTCTCCCAGTTGGGAGCAAATCCAGCTACACAAAGGAGAAGGAACATCTAAACTACCCCAAATCTGCCCAAGGATGCTTCATGTGAGGCCGCAGTCAGATATCCCCTCATCCTTCAACCTTCTTTATTCTATTTTGACGCCCACCATCCCTCCCATGGCACTCTGCTTCTCTGCTGTGTTCCACCATTCATTGCAATGGTCAAAGAGAACTCACAGTCAATACAATTATGTGGTTTGCTAGAGAATTTAACGGGTCACCACAAGTCAGAAAACATTGAGGATACAGCTCCTTTGTCCACAATGGCTCCTCTCAGCCTGATACTAACGGGCACTTGCATCCCTCTTCACATGCCACCATGTGACCCCTTGCTATCTGCCCGGCTCAGGCAAGTGTTACAACGCTTCTTTGACACATGAATGCTCAAAGGGCATCCGATGATTTCCCCGACAATTTTGTTGTTGTTTTCAGTTGCCATCAAGTCAACTTGGACTCCCGGCAACCTCTTTTGTAACAACATAACCTCGTCTCGCACTGCATCATCTTCATAATTTTGATATTGTTGAATCCATTTGCTTCAGCTGCTATGCCAATATTTCTCATCGAGAGTTTCCTTCGTCCTCTAACTAGCTCACGTTAGTACTGTCCTTTCAGTTTCTTACAGGTCTCTTTGATTCCCACGGCTTTCCCTGGACAGGCGAGCACTTCTCTAGGATTAGAATGGGCGTGTGTATGTCTTTTTGAGAATGTGCAAAGCAGCATTACTCTTAGACACACTTTTTCAAATTATGGTAAGTACACACACAAAAGACATTTGCCATTTCCATATTTTACACTCATAACTAGTGATGACTAATGATAGAGCAGTTTTGTAGGGTGATGATGAGTCAGATTCTACTCAAAGGTAATGAGTTTGGTTGTGTTTTGCTTTTCTAAGATGTGCCTAACCCAAGCCATTGCAATTTCAATGGTCTCATATGCATTTGAAAGCTGGACAATGCATAAGGAAGACAAAAAAATAATGGATGCATTTGAATTTTGGTGTTGGTAAACAATAGTGAATGTGTCATCAGCAGGCAGAAGAATGAACCAGTCTTTCTTCCAAGAGGTACTGCCAGGATGCTTTTTCGAAGCAAGGGTAGCAAGACTTCATTTCAGGCACTGTGGACCTACTTCCAGGATGCGCTACTCTTTGGAAGAGGACATTGTCATGCTTGGTAAAGCAGACAGAGAAAAGAGGGAGGGAATTAGGAGATGGGGTGGCACAGTGACTGCAATGGGCTGAGGATGTTGCAGGACCAGGCGTGTGGTTTTGTTGTTGTTGTTCTGTTGCTTAATGGGTGGCTATGAGTCAGAACTGACTCAATGGCACCTAATAGCAGCAATTCAGTAACATTAATGATGTTCACCGGGTCATGAAGCCATCACCAAGTTCTTTTTCCAAACACCCCCATTACCCATGACAGAAACTCAGCGTCTCCTAAATGAGGGTTCTCTTTCCTCCCCAGAGTAGCTACTGATTTGCTCCCAGGTTCGCTCTCTCTCTATCTATTCTAGATGTTTCGCACAAACGGGACCATGTAATAGTCGTCCATTTGGGCTGACTGCTTTCACTCTGTTGAGGAGGAATCATAGTCTCTGAAAAGAGAACATGGGTCTTAAGTTGAGCTCAAGTCTTTACTGAGCTATAGGATTTTGAGCATGCTGTGGCTGTTTCTTTGTGTGTAAGGCTAAGCTTATAAAGACAGTCGAGTAGAAGGACTTATCTGACAGCACTGCGAGAACTGTACAGCACTCTGTGTCTATGTGTGTAATGAGGAGGAAAGAGTATATTAACAGCTGTCTTCAGAATTTCTCTTGGATATTGTGGGAACCAGAGTCCAGACCCTCAACAAGCTAACCTGTGAGCTGCAAAACACCGGATTCAGAACAGGCGGATCCTCTTCCTGGTGGAACTCTTCTCTGTACTCCTTCCTAGCCCCCATACTAGGACCCATCATTTTAGTTATAATTTTGCTCTTAATTTCTCCTTGTCTCATCCAGCTCCTGCAAAGCTGACTTCACGAAATCACCCGGATAGCAGTCCACCAGATGATGCTGCAGCAATACCAGCCTCTCCACCCTATGCCAGGCCAGACATTCCAGTACTCTGCGCAAAACCCCTCCCTGGTATGAGTTCGTCGTCCTTGTGTCATCAGGAAGAAGTTACAGAAGAGACTAACTCCGCCCCTTTTCACTATAAGGCAGAGTTGGGTATGCCTGGTCTTGGCAAAAGGGACTCCATTTTAAATCCGGTGCCTTCAGCTTGGCTCTTAGAATTCACCTCTCATCGACCTCCCTCACACTGACCTCCCCGCTCCCCTGCTCAACCCCAAACACCTGGAACCGGCTCGTCCCGGAGCCAGAATGTTTTCTGAAGATAAGCACACTCCACTCTACCCATCCTGGACGTACAGATAAAATTAACGAACTCTTCCCTGCTGAAGCCCCGATGTGCACAGATCCTCCCCAGCTTAGATCCTTCCCAGCTGTGCCTGCCAGCAGGGGTATAAAAACGCAGCCTGAATTCCCCAAGGCGCGGTTTCAATAGCTCAATACCCTGAGTTGCTGAATCCGCCCGCAAGCCTCTCAATAAAGCCTGCTTCTAAACTTTGCTGATTGGATCTTTGGTTCTGTTTCACACCCCAGAATTCCTTACAGATATCACATTCATGGAGAAATAAGATCAATGTGTGCGGAGAGAAATGCGCCTCTTAGGAACTTGCGCGAGGTGTGCCTGCACTGTCCACAATGAGATAGTCATCTGGTGGTGCTCTAGTGGAGGAGGCAGGTTCTCCCACTGGCCTGAGGAAGGAAAGGTAGGACAAGATGGGAGAGCCAGGGAGATGGCAGACCTTCTTCCTCCTCTGGAAAATCCTTCACCCAAATCTTTATTAAGTTTTCATAGAATGATCAGGAGCTTGCTGTGAGCGATTTCTTATGGATACTCCAAACGGAATGGACGCTGCTTTCCAGGGAAAATGCACCCCAAACACAGGCATCAACAAGAGAAAATAGGACTTGAGGAAGGTTTTGCACTAGTGGTCTCAACTCTAGGTGCTTCGGAATCATCTGAGGTGCTAAAACAAATAACACCACAGAGGCCTCACACCAGACCAACTAAACCAGAATCTCTGAGGGTAGAATTTGAGTACTGGAGCTCACCAAACCAAACCTAACCAAACCAAACCAAACCTAACCTAGCCAAACCAAACCAAACCAAACCAAACCAAACCAAACCAAACCAAACCAAACCAAACCAAACCAAACCTAACCTAGCCAAACCAAACCAAACCAAACCAAACCTAACCTAACCTAACCAAACCAAAGCAAACACACTGTCATCAAGTTGATTTTGGCTCAAAGCAACCCTGGCGATCCTAGTTTGCAGCCCATGCTGGAAACCACACCGTAGACTGTTATAGGCCAACTCTAAACAGTTGTACAAGAGTGGAGTCACAGGGTGACTTCCAGGCTACATGAGTGTTACAGATTGAATCCTCTTTCTCCCAAAGATAAAAAGAAGTCTTAATCCCTTCTACCTGTCATGTGGCCGAGGTTGGAAATAGAGCTTGTTAGGTTAATATGGGAATATCTAGGTGGCACATCTGATGCATTATTTTGGCTGCTAACTGAATAGTTGGCAGGGTCCACCCAGAGGGACCTTGAAAGGAAGCTTGACAATCTACTTCAAAAAAATGTCGCCGCTAAAGACCCTCGGAGCGCAGTTCCTCTCTGACACCTTGTGCTCCCTATGAGTTGGAATCAACTCAACAAAGTGGGGTTAAATTCACACGTGATCACAGAAGGGTAGACTAGGTCCTAGTCTAGTGCCCCTGAAGTGACTCCTTACAAGAGAACATAGGCCACACAGAGGAACAGACCCCGTGAAGAGGGCCACATGTTATTGCTACAGCCACCTGTTAAGGAGCACTCATGGTTTCCAGGAGCTGGGGTGGGGGTGGGGGGCGGTGAATGGGTGGAGACAACTGCTTCCCCTAGAGCAGTGGTTCTCAACTGGTGGGCCGCGGCCCCTTTGGGGGGGGTATCAAATGACTCTTTCACCAGGGGTTGCCCGATTCATAACAGATGCAAAATTACAGTTATGAAGTAGCAACAAAAATGATTTTATGATTGGGGGGGGGGTCACCACAACTGTATGAAAGGGTCCCGGCATTAGGAAGGTTAAGAGGCCCTGCCCTAGAGTCTTCAGTGAACGCATGATCCTGCTGATGCTCAGAAATTGGACTTCTGGCCTCTGAACCATGATACAATATGTTTTTGCTGTTTACAGCAACTCCGTTTTGTGGTATTTTGTTAGGGCTGTCTGAAGAAGGTAATCTTGTCAGGAATGACCATGGGTCTGGGGTCTGAAGAATTCCTTGGGCTTCTTCGGGGAGGTGGCCTAGGTCACTGAAAGTTAATAACGGTGGGTACATTTTCTAATGATGCAGTGAAGCTGAGAGTCTGGTGTACCTCTCTGGCCTCATTTGAGCCCACCGCTTGCCTTAGCACCGCTCAGGCTTTCCAGCGTGAGGAAAGGTGGGGTTCTTAGCAAGGCAGGTAACTTCCATTATTATAACCTGGTGAGAGGAGCTTGGGGACCGGAGGAAAAATATCTCGTTAGGGTCTGAGTGTAAACGGAACAAATGGCAGGTAGAGAAGTCTCCAGAGAGGGATTTCTCCCTTGATTAAGATTCAATTGCAGTAGAATATCAGAAACATTATGCCTCTTGTGTGTGCCAAAGAAAGAGAAAAAGCTAGAATTCTCAACGATCTCCAATATGTTTCTCTCCCGTTTGAGCTGCAAATAGCATTGGAGGTAGGGTGACCTCCAAGAGCACCTCAAGAATAATGAGCCCCGGGCACCTTTTCTCTGCATTAGTGACTGTGAGTTACAACCCTCCTTCCATGCTCACACACAGGCCCCGTCAGAGGCCCGGCCGTGAACTCCGGCTCTCTGCCCGAACTGCGCTATTCAACCCCAGGACAAGGAGGCTGCGCGTGTGAAGTCCAGGGATCATTATACGGTGGCTGCAGCTGTGAGAGGGGATAATGGTGTGGTGGAGTCGAATGGCTGGGCTCCGAGTCACAGCGTAGGGAAGCTCTGTCAATAGGGTGTTGGCTGGCTTTGGGGTTTGGTGAACATTTAGGGGTGGGACACCAGGCACAATGCTTCAGCTAAGATTGCTAGAGGATGCATGCTGACAAACCAGCCCATCGTGAAAGTTCAAACCCATTGGACTTTCCGGTCAAAGCTTGATTAGCTCGGTTATTGAAGTGGGGGTTGGAGTGGGGGGGGTTTGTGTTTACTAAAAAGTGAAAGGTTGCTCAGATCTGCCAAGTTGGAGGTTTGAGCCACGCAGAGGGATTTTGGAGGTTGCCTGGTAATCTGCTTCTGTCAAGTCAGCCATTGAAATCCACACAGAGCACAGTTCTTCTTGGACACATCTGGAATCGCCACATCTCAGAGTTGACTTGATGGTACCCGGTAACAGTTATTTGGGAAGAGTAGTGGTTGACCAGTGGTAGAATTCTGGCCTTCGCGGTACAGGTGGGGAATCCAGGCAACGTGCCTAATATGCAGCCACTATCTGTCTGTCATTGAGGGATGGCATGCTGCGGGGGGGATGCTGAAGAGGTTTCAGTGAAGCTTCCAGATGCAAATAAAATGGTAGATCAGCAAGACAGTTCGGACTAAGCTCTCATTCTGAAATCAGTCATGAAGACCCTCTGGAGCATAAGGGTCTGATATACAACCAATCATAGGGATGGTGTAGGGTCAGGCAGCAGCTCAGTCCATTGTGGCTGAGTCTGTTTTGGAGCACTGAGCTATTGCTGTCAGTGGGTAGACGTAGAAATGTGGCTAACACCACGTGAGTCCAAATTCCCAGATACATTCCCCAAGTCACAAAATGGTGGGATGCCCACTCCCACATCTCTAACATGTGAAAGTCTACCCAATATGAGCCAGCAGGGCAGTGTGCACAGAGCGCACGATCTGAGTTAGAGGCCCTGGGTTCACATGCCTGCTCACCAGGGGTGGGGCCTTGGGTAGCTCCCCTTCTCTCTCTGAGGCTTTTCCCTCAGCTGTAGAATGAAATGATAACACCCCCTTACAAGATAGAGAATACATAAGAATAAGTGGGTAGCAACCCCCAAAGCGCATGCCATTGGTGCATGTTTTTATGAACTTTGCTTTTTTAATATTGGTTTGAAGCAAACTCCACTCAATACTCCCAAATATCCCCAGTCCCAAATCAGTTGGGTACAACCTGATTCTTAACTCTTCCTTGGGTGAATGAAGTCACGCATCCGTTGGATATGTCTAGAGGGTCACCATGAGTTGGCATCCACTTGTTGGCAGTGAGCTTGAGTTTATGAAGGAGAAAGATATAAAACAAAGAAAACTCCCTGCCATGGAATCAATTAAAAGTGACTTTTACTTGGTGCCTCAATCACCTGGTCATTTCTCTTCCATTATTTGCCTCGATCCTCCCTTGACTGGAGAGAGTACCCAACGAGCAACAAGACTCTCGAGGTGGCACAGAGACAAAGGAAGAGCAGCTGGGGTGAGGGCATCGAGCTAGGTGGCTCACCACTCAGATGGCAAGGAGGAATGCTTCTACCTAAGGGAGCTGTATTCCCCGGGAGCTCCCTCCATGGGTATTACCGAGTTACCTAATTGATTACTTCATTCATCAATTCAGAAGCCCTGAGCACATGCAAATTAGGTGCCAGCCCAGACCTGATGGCAGGTGCTGCACGGAACAGAGACGAGGGGGCACACCTGGCTCTCTGAAGCGCCCGGGCTGAGGAGTCTGTGCTTACCCGATTAAATGTAACATATGCTCTGCCAGTGGCTTGTTCACCGTGCAGTGGGACTGCATAAGAAAGTGTAATAAATCAATTCTGTTTAGGGGAATGGGAAAAGGCTTCCCAGAGACGATACCACTGAGCCAGGCCCCAAGAATACCAAGCAGAGAATGAGAGGGATAGCATTGTAAGTAGAGGAAACAGCACATGCAGAAACATAGAAGTCTAATTAGAAACAATCGAATATCCGGTTGTTGTGGAGCTCGTTCATGGTGACCACTGGCTGATCGTTCAGAAGTAGATCACCAATCCTTCTTTCCAAGGTACCTCTTGGTGAACTTGACCTGCCAGGTGGGTCAACCATTTGCAGCCCCCAACAACTCCAGGCAGGTAATACTCCTGACAAATGAAACTCCAGACAGATGATACTCCCCAGGTGAGGTGCCTTGTCACGTTAGCGTCAACAGCTTGAAGTTAGCCGACTCTTACCTCCTTTGGGAGAGAATAGTGCTGAGATTTGTCATATAGAGAAATTAGGATATGTCACTATGAAATTCTCCTGTAAATTACCAAGTCACCAGGTTGAGATGAGCTGAATCCTTCTGTCCCTGGATGCGGGGAGTCCCTTTGCCACAGACATACCTAAGCAGTCTCTGGCTCTCAGCGGTGACATCCACTTGAAAGTCATGGGCTTTTACCTCTTTCCTAACCTGTTTGTGTATGTCCTCTTTGTTTCAGTTATCAACCAGATACACTCAAGGGTAAGAGCTCCACAGGGACCTGGCCTAGTGACTGCCACACAGATAACATCTGTTTCTGTTGCCAAGGCAATGGTAATGCAAGCCGTCCTCAGGTTATGAACATTCCTAGGTTGTAGCTATACCGTCTAATGTGCAGGCAAAAAGGACCAGTTCTTTTTTAGCCTCACTCAACTGAAGAAGAGAAACCTTTATCGCACTTCAGGTTAGGCACTGGGCTGCTAACTGCAAAGTGGGGAATCCCAACCCACCAGCCACTCCAGGGGAGAAAGGCGAGGCTCAGAAACCCTGTGTAGAGGGTCACTATTGGTAGGAATTGACTCAATAGTAGTGGGTTTGGTTTGCTTAAGTGTAAGAAATGAGCCCTGGTGTCAAAATGGCTTAACCATTTGGAAGTTAACTGAAGGGTCAGCATCCTGTAAGAGAAAGAGGAGGCTATCTTCCCACAGGAAGATTCCCAGGCTCATAACCCCAAGGAGCCATTACAGAGTTGCTAGCGGGTGGGACGGACTCCCTGGCTATTCGTTGGGTTAGTGCAAGAAAGGCTCCAGGCTTTTTCAGTGATGTAAGAAGCACGCATGCAGTATGTGACTCTCAGTGAGGTGAGCGATCTGTTTCTAATAGATAGGCAGGCATGTCAATGCGAGGGCAAATATTTGTAACTTTAAATGGGTGTCACCTGAATGCAGGTATGCTACACTGGAGTGGTGGAGCCAGTTTACTCATTCCAAGTTAGAGGAAGAAACTGAACTTATTGAAGAGGCACACCAGTGAGGAGACTGAGGGTAAAACTAGCTGTCCGTGAGGTGTCCCTTTTAAAATCAGAATACGTGGAGACCATGGATCCTTTTATTTTGAGATTTATACATGGCGGAGTCATGTATAGACATTTTACATTAATTAAGGTTTCAGGTTTTACATTAGTTCATGGGAAATAACTGTTGCCCAAAAGCAAGAAAACAGAGCGACAAGTTTCTTTAAGCCTTGGGTCAGTCTCAAAATGTCTTTGTTAAGTAACTTTATAGCAGGGCCTAGCTTTTAATCACGAACAGTCAGGTAAATAAGAGAACACTCTTAGCATTATTCGGCCCCTCTAGATGAGAGTCACATCCAACCTGTTTGCCTTTGAGCGATTTATAAAAATTCCAAAGACTGAATTGAGCACCTTAGGTACTTTCGCTTAGGAAAGGGGATTTTTCTAACTACATTAAGCCCAGTAACTTAGGCAACAAGGGTAAACAAGTGCAAATGGTAAGTCAGACGTTCGTAACCTGGGGACTTACTGTAACATCAGCTTGTAACTGGGCCCTGTGAGGTAGGACACATCAGAGTTATAGGAGGGTGGGTCAAAAGTATTGTTACCAAAAAAATCCACAGGAAGCTTTGTTAAACAAAAACAATGAAATGTGAAGCAACTGCTTTTCAATATATGCCTATACATCTCAGAAGACATATTCTATACCTCTCTGACCCATCTCTGAAGAATTCTGAGCGCTTCTGTTTACACCACAGAAACCCGGCAGCTGAGGGACTCAAGTCACCTTCCTGTTTAAAGTTTTTTGAGTTCAGGGCAGAAAGGAAGTCTGAAGGGAAAAGATGAAGGCTGTGGGATCGAGGGGATAAGGTTTCCCAACAAAATCTTCACACTACAGTCCTTGCTACGCCCCAAGACTGAGCAGGTGCACCGTTGTGGAGGAAAGCAAAGCCCTGGGTGCAACCGTGCTGGCTCCCTCTCAGAGTGCAGGTTTAATGTCCTTACAACGTGCTCAGACGAAGCCCCTGGGGTCATCCTGTGTTCTTTGAAAGTTTTGATCAAGATTAGTCCTTTGGAATCCCCCAAAGCAGTCGGCTCTAACTTCCTGATTTCTCTTGCCTGAGAGATCCTCTTGGAATCCATGAATTTGATTGGACCTTGTTTTTGAAGACCCCCCCCCCACAAAGAGATGAAGACAGATGTCTGCCCAAGACAGCTGATCTGCAGCCACCACTGAATGGGGAGAAGTGCTGAAGCAGGTCTTGCTGGGCAGAAACCTGTGTATGGATGACTGGGGACCCCAGGAGCACCAGTTTTGGGGTCACCTTTTTACAAGCTGAGGAGGGGAGATGTAGTGGCCTTTGTGCGACCTATGTGCATAGCTAAGTTTGGAAACATGAATAGAGGTATGTTAGGTGTATTTATGAATGCTTTTGTTTGTGTGTATCTGTGTCTGCATGCATGTGTGTCTATTTTAGAAGCATGTGTTTATATATATTTGAGGAGTCAAGGTGGTGTAGTGGTTACAAGTTGGGCTGAGACCACATGGGGTCAGCAGTTCAAAACCACCAGGAAGCTCCTTCGGAGAAAGGCTGGACTTTCTACTCAGGTAAACAGTTGCCATCTCAGAAATCCATAGAGGGTTGCTATGAGTCATCATTGACTTGATGGCAGTGAGTTTTTTGACATATATTTGGGTACTATGTATGTTGTGTTTATATAGGGATGTGTGTCTACGTTTGTATATGCATGTGTATGTTTGGGCGAATTCCTGTATTTTTTTCTATAGGGGTGTGTCTATGTTGTGCGCATGCAGGTGTGTTTTTAGAACATCCATATACATGTTGTATGGTTGTATGCATGTTGGCATGAGTATGTGTATATATTTCTCACACTCCGGTTATATTTCAAAAGAAGCATGAGGTACCATTTGTACCCCTGTCAACAGGCAGCATCATGCTAGGAAATATGCCCACGGAAACCAAACACCTGTGACCACTGAGCTCTTAATCTGGGAAGGCAATTGCAGTTTTTGAGTGTGCGATTTCTCTACCGCTGTCAAGAATTGGAGTTCTGTGCAGTGCAGAAGTCTGAAGATGACCTTTCTCTGGAGCCTTTACAGCTTCGTCAGGCCCGCACAGGCTCAGAGCCAATCCACTGTCCAGGAGGTGGGCAGGCAGCTGGGGAGGACCCACTCCATACCCTCCATCGCCTTGCTCTCGTAATGCTTCCGGGACCCAACTCCCTCCTTTCAGCTGTATCAAGTCACTTAAAAGTCCCCAGCAAACCACTCAGAGCAAATGCCTGAAGAGTCAGCCGCCCAGCAGTTGTACAAACATCCAGACCTCGAATCCCAATTTGAGTTAAAACTACAAAAAGATGAAAACAGAGGCTGGAGAATGAATGAACGAGATGAAAGCCAGGGGAAGATCTTCTGGGGAAACTATTGTCTTGATTCCTCAGCCTTGATGAGCCTCGTGGAGATAATAAAAACGTGAATGATAGTCTCCCTCACGTACTCACCAAAATATGAGCCTTAAGAGTGGTAGTAATAAAGCAATGCATTGTTCTCAGAGGCAATCCTCTTCCTAACATTGCCCCGAAGCAGCCGAGGGACCCCGGCTAGCAGCCACTGAAGCGTGTAGATCACCGTCTGTGAACCTGGTGCATTACAGAGCACCCTCGTCCTCTCCAGCCCTAGGATTCCCTAGATCGACAACAGAGAGCTCAAGGACTTTCAGGAATTCTAGAGGGCTTGTATCCAGCCACATTCCCACTTCTACCATGTACTTGCCATTAGGACCTTTGGCAAACTCTGCGACCTCTCCTAATCCGGAGTCCCTCCTCCCCACAAAGAGGCAATGCTGGTAGTGGTAGGAGGTCAGAGTCAGGTGTGAAGCACATTGTTTTCTGCAGAAGAGGTTAGACAGACACTCCTCAGTCCCCTTCCCCACAAACGAATAAATGCATGGTGACCTAGGCTGCTTACCAGAAGGTCAACAGTTCGAAGCTACCAGCTGCTCCAAGGGAGAGAGAGAAGGCTTTCTGCTCCCATAAAGAGAAACACTCTAGGGCAGTTCTACTCCATACATGCCATCTTCATTGTTGGGCGCCACTGAGTTGGTACCCACCCATAGTGACCCTATGCGCAAGAGAACCAAACCCGCCCAGCCCTGCACCATCTGCATAATTGTCCCCATGCTTCGGCCCACTGGTGCAGTCACTGTGTCAATCCATCTCACTGAAGGCATTCCTTCCTAGGTTTCAGTGTCCCCAAAGTGACTCAATGGCAGAGGGGGGTTTTGTTGTTGTTTATTTTTCTTTGAATACATGTCCACATGTTGGTGAGTAAGTTGGGGCATGGGAAGCTGGATGTCCTGACTCCCCCAGCCCCACCTCTTACTGGCGTTTTCTCTCCCTGGAGCAGGCCAGGAGCTCTGGGGGTACTGTGGTTACAAGTTGGGCTGTGAGCCGCATGATCTGCCGTTCCCAAACCGTCATCGGTACCCCACCCACCCCCGCTCCGAGAGAGACTGAGCTTTCTACTCTCACCAACATTTACAGTCTCGGAGATCCACTGGGGTTGTACGTGGAAGCACTGACTCCATGGCCATGGGTTTGCTTTTTGGAGACTACGGCACACTGCCTTTCCCCCTGCCCCTCACATGTCCGACGGAAAACACGCCACTCGCTTCTCATCGGAAACTGAACTAGGCCACCCTTGTAAACACACTACTGCACACTGCATGCACTTGGGGCTGCATTTTGCATGCAGCAGGGAAGTGGTTTTAGGAAAAAGGAAGGCCCTGGTACAGCATCCAGCTCAGCCCAGCCCTGCCCTGCCCCTTCTGTAGTCAGCATGGGTCCCACACGTGGTTAGCCTCTAGTGCTTGACTTCTTGTGTGTGCCATCTAAGAGTTCCTTGAGTGCCCAGTGATGTGAGCTCCGTGGTGGGAACACCAACCAGGTTAGCCCAGCTCACCCGCATGCTGTCAATGCCCACCCAATTTGGCTGGAGCTCCATCTTTGATCTTGCCCCTCCCTCTATGTAGAATGTCTTTCCCCTTCACCCTTTTCCTGGAGTTTGAGAAAATGGTCCTTCAATCGTTCCTTGAAGAGCATTTGAGACTGCTCCACATGGGCGCTCTGTGGTATGGACTGGGGACCCCATTTTCATCCCATCACACACCTTATCAATATAGATACACCTACCATTTACTCAGCGTTTATTAGGTGCCAGCCAGTGGATTAGGGGGCTTGCACATAATGCCCTAAAGAATGTTCGGCATAGTTCTCCGAGGAAGATGATGAGAGGAAGCTCAGGTTAGGTAGTATGAATAACTTGCCCAAGGATACAAAATCTATATTATGTCAGAGTCAGAATTTGAACTGTCGCATAAATAAACCAAAGGAAAGCCCCCACCCTCCAGTTGATTCTGCCTTATCATGACTTTGTGGGAGATTTCTGAGACTCTAAATTTTCATGGAAGAAGACAGCTTCATCTGTGGGGTGGCGAGCCAGCCACCGGGTGGTTGGCTCACCTGCGAGCAAACCATAGCTGTGTGTTTCCCTATTACACCAGATAATAGCAGCGCTCTGTCTCCACGCATGGCAAGAAGGGTGCTTGGTAGGGATTGAACTAATGTGCGATGAATGAATACCACAATTGGTGTGCATGAAAAGGAGGGTGAGCAAGAGGAGCCACTGTCAGTTGTAGATCCAGCCCATGTTCGCAGCACAGCAAGGTGGATTCCTTTACTCAGCTGGGGTGCCCGCCATCGGCTGCCAGCACGTTGGGCTCTGAGTCAAAGCAAGCCCACAGATCACAGAAGCAAACATGTGTAGGTCCTGCCCTAGCTCCATATGCAGTTGCAAACTGGATGCAGATTGGATCACTGTCATGATCCATGGTGTGTCCAGTGGTTGCTTTGGAGAAGTGGAATGGCAGCCTTTTCTTGCTAGTCTGTCTTAGTCTGGAATCTCTGCTGAAGCATGTTCCGCATTACAGCAAGACACTGGCGTCCACTGACAGGTGGCACTTGAGCATGGGGTGCACTGGCACGGAAGGTAAGAGAGCCACCGCTGAAGTGCCACTGCCCTTCTAATGACCCGGTGGGCTGGGGGTGAGGGGCGTAGGGCCACCCTCCTGAGGTTGGGAGGGTCAAGGAATGGAGCCACTGGCGTCCTAAGATAAAGACCTCTAGGGAGGTCAGTAGCAAGGACAATCCATATTTGAAGAAGTACACGTCTTACCAGTGTGTTCTTGTCAAAGCGGGGGTCCACAGCGAGTTTGGGAGATTTGCTCTGCCGCCCTCCCCCCCCCCCGACCCCGTGTCCTTGTCCAAGGCGGCGCACCCCTCGCCCACCCTGCCAACTGCTGCGAGGACCTCAGGTGAGAAGGTAACAAAGCTATTAAAGCCTGACAATAAAAGCCATTTTTCATGAGGTTGGTTTTTTTCCAAGTGAGTTCCTGAGGCAGCAGACTCCACAGGTTCAGGCCGGTACTTCACAAGAAGATATTTTATCTCTTTCGCCTTATAAATTCATTTTAATTGTAACAACAGAAACATCAGCAGCAAAGGGGAAGCAAATGCGGTCTGGGGCCCTTGCTTGCACTCTCTAACTAGCTCAAATTAAATGCTGAATTGTATTTTGGGGTCTGAGTTTTGTCATGCAAACGAAGAAAAACAACTTGCTTTCCAATTTCCACATGCAAATATAGAGTGAATTGTTGAGACGGAGAATATATTTTGCCATCTCAGTGCTTCTAGACAAGATAAGGGGCTCTTGCAGAAAGTGCCACAATTTGTCAGCTGGCAGCTTATGAAATAGCCAATACAAATGCTTATATAGCATTAGTGGGCCACTGTCAAGGTCGGAAGGTTCCAAAATGGACGGGTCCTGCTTTTTTTTTCAAGACTGTTTGCAAAATAGCTTGTTCTTTTTTTATCTTCCCCAAACAAATGCAACTCTTCTGTTTTCAGCTGCCGCAGGGAAAAAAAGAACAAACCCCCAAAAACAAACAAACAAAAAAACTGACACGAGACCAACTCTTAGTGCGCAGGCATCTAACAATAACCCGAACGCATGGCTAGTTGCCCCGCTGCCATGTCCAGCCGTACAATAACGAGAAAGGCAGCCAACCCAGTCTTGAGTCCAAGTCCTGACTCACAGGTCCTGGGGTAAATGAAACTGGGCAGCAGGCTGAAGGAAAACAGAAGACCCTCCCGGCTTGAGAAGGGCCCTGTAAAGCTATGTTGCTGCTGCTGCTGCTTGTTGCCATAGCATCGGGAACAAAGTAGAACTGCTCACTGAGGTTTTCTTGGCTGTAATATTTTTTTTTTCAACTAAACAATGTGTGTTCATTATTACACACCTACCCTCCATTAAAACTCCAGTTGCATACAACTTCACTAATGAGTTCTATCAAAAAGTTAAAGTGGCAGCAATATAACTATTACAAAAACTCAGTAATCAGAAGAAATAGTTAATAATTCATTTTATGAAGTGAAAACCCCCCCCAAAAAAACCCTGATATCAAAACAAAACAAGAATATTAAAAGAACTGCTCATTTTTGACCAATTTTTTAAAGCCATCGTTGCAATTCTCACATTCTTTTTTCTTACTGTTATTGGGGGCTCTTACCTCTCTTATCACAATCCATACATTCCTCCAGTGTGCCAAGCACGTTTGCACATAAGCCGCCATCATCGTTTTCAAAGCATTCTCTTCCCACTTGAGCCCCAGATATCAGCTCCCCATTCCTTCCCCCACCTTCTCCCACCTGCCCTCCCTCATGAACCCTTGAGAAGTTATAGATTATTATTTTCATATCTTACATCATCCTCCATTGCACCTCACCCACTTTTCCGTTGTTCTTCCCCCTGGGAGGGGGTTATAGTTGGACCCTTGTGATCAATTCCTCTTTTCTTCCCCCACCCTCCCTAATCCTCCTGGTATATCTACTCTCATTGTTGGCCCTGAAAGGTTTATCTATACTGGATTCCCTGTGTTGTGGGCTGTTATCTGTAGCAGTGTGCATGTGCTGGTCTAATCCAATTGATAAGGCAGAATTGAGGTCATGATAGTGAGGGGAAGGAAGTAGCAAAGAACTAGAGGAAAATTTATCATTGCTATACTGCACTGACTGGCTCATCTTTTCCCTGTGACCCCTCTGTGAGGGGATGTCCAATTGTCTACAGATGGACATTGGGTCTCCACCCCATGCCTCCCCCACACCCACCCCCATTCACATTGGGTATGATATTTTTCTGGGTTTTAGGTGCCTGATACCTGATCTCATGGACACCTCATGATGACACAGACTGCTGTGCTTCTACCATGTGGGCTTTGTTGCTTCTCAGCTAGATGGCCACTTGTTTATCTTCAAGCCTTTAAGACCCCAGACACTGTATCTTTTGATAGTCGGGCACCATCTGCTTTCTTCTCCACATTTACTTATGCACCCATTTGCTTATGCACCAACAACAATTGCGTTGGGAAGGTGAGCATCACAGAATACCAGACTGTTACAACAAAGTGTTCTTGTGTTGAGGGAGTACTTGAGTTGAGGTCCAAATGTCCATCAGCTACCTTAATTCTTAACATATAGCTATGAGTACATAGTTCTATTCCCCTCTCATTATATATGTTTTTACATATGTACATGTCTGTATTTAGGCCTCTACGAATGTCCTTTGCCTCCTGGTTCTTTCATTTATTTCCTTTTACTTTCTTCTTTTCCCATCATCATGTTCAGCCTTCATTCAGGTTTAGTAATTCCTCGCTGCTACATTGCCCTTGATTAAGCCCCACTAGGCATCCTACGACCTTCTTTCCATTGATTTTAGTTCACTTGTTGTTCCTTGTTCCTGGGTTGGTTTCCCCCACACACCCACTTCCTTTCTCCCACCTCCCTCAAGAACTACTGGTCCCATTCTTTTAATCCCTGAATTATTTATCCTGCCTATCTTATCTAGATAGACATGCAGATACATTAATAAGTGCAAAAACCAGGCACAGTCCTGGCTGTGATCTTAACAGAAGCAGATTTCTTATCATCAGGTTGGGACATAAGTGAATCTAGTGACATGCATTGACGTTCATCCCAAGTGAAAGGCATGTTGGATGATACAGAAGACAGGCATGTGAGGTACTGACCAGACATTAAAAGGCTGTTATCATTCAGTGGACAGATGGGGGAGACAGATGCTTAGACAGCTATAGTGCAAGGTACAATAATAAGGCTGAGAAGCACTATGCAAATTTAAAGTAAAGGAGTGGTAACAAGTAAAAATTAAATTTCCCCCTCCCCTGTCTTTGGACTAAAGATCTATATATCTCCCCAGTTGATTTCTTTCATTTACTGTTTAATTAAGCATTTAATTCGGTTACTCTTGCTTACTTTGGACATGATGTCATGGAAAATCAACCTTGGTAAGTTGGTGGGTCAGTGAAAATGAGGGAAGTTTCCCATGAGATGGATTGATGCAATAGCTACATCAGTGGGCTCAGACACACCCATGACCAGGAAGCCGCTGTGGGACCAGTCAGTGCTTCATCCTGCTGTACATATAGTCACCATGAGTTAGAACTGACTTATACCAACTCACCACCACAACCTGCTAACTGAAGAAGTCAGAGGACTCTCCGGAGATCTCCGGCTATTTAGAGATTGAAGACAAAGTCCTGAGGTCCTGCCCTGTACAAGCCTTTGCTCTCTGCTGTTTCTCAAAGCCTAAGTGACCAGCTCTGGTGAGAGAGAGAGAGAGAGAGAGAGAGAGAGAGAGAGAGAGAGAGAGAGAGAGAGAGAGAGAGAGAGAAACAATTTCTCTGTCTCTCCAGCTTATCACATATCTCTTCCTCCCTTTCTCACCCACCCTGTGTCCTTTAACATTTCCAGTTGACTTGAGAGGATGTGAATCTGGGCATAGAAGGAGGCATTCCTGGGGCTGAATGGCTGAGGTGTGAAATAGTTCTCTTCCTGTAAGTACTTAAGGACATGTTGGTCCTCTCAGCTTGCTTCATGAATAGAAATGGATTTCTGTCATTCTTAATGATGGCCCCATTTGCCTTGGACTCGACAGCAGTGAGGTAAGAGAACTCACAAGCCAAATAGGGAATGGCCCGGGGGTGAGAGTGGACAGCAGGGAGAAGAACTCTCAGCCCCTTGTTCACACAAGACTGTTTTTCTTGTCGTTCTCAGATACCGCTGGGTCAGTTCGGACTCAGACCACCCACATACAACAGAACCGGTTCCATCCTCCTAATCGTGGCTGGGTTTGAGCCCACTGTTGGAGCCGCTGTGTCAATCCGAAGCATCACACTGAACTGAAAGCTTGCGGTACACGACTTCTGCAAGCTGGGCAAGTTATCCTCGGAAAGCTGTTGCTCTGGAGTACCGTGACAGACTAACACTACAAAGTGAGTCTTCTATTCACGCCTCTCCAGCAAGCAGAGATTCCCAGAAGATGCCGCCACAGCGGAAAACAGCAATACATCCCTTGTTATGTTGTTGAGACCTGCAGCTCCTCCCCACCACTCTGAGGACCATGTATGTGTTAGCTCTCTAGAGACTTATGGGCACTTTCTGGGAGCCCTGCCTTCTGGATAATGCTTTTAGGTGACTCCTTGAGTCTTGCTAGATCCCTCCAGAATCCCTACTTTCCACGTGTCTCCAAGCTGTGCCATGTCCTTTCTCAGTAGGATAAGCAGTCTGCAGACCTACTGTACACAGGAGTATGGGGCCACGTGGAGAACGGAGGAGCCCTGAGATCTCTGTGGGCACGCCTCAGCCCTGGGCATGATCGGCCTGTTAGAGGCTGGGTGAGTGGCGGCATGTTGTGTTGAGGAGCAGAGGTTGGATCCCAAGGAAAAGACACAGTAATGGCTCATAAAATGGACATCTGTTTGGAGGAGTAGCTGGAAGCGATAAAGACCTCATGGGCTACTGAATCTGAAACACCACATTAATAAGGAAGGCCGAGCAAGAGAAAGCAATTCTACCTGGTGTTGAAATCCTGGCTGCAGCCCTGGGAGGGAGGCAAAGGGGGCCGGGATGGCTGCTCTGGGGTTGACGAGAGCTCACCCTTCCACTCGCCCGACATCTGCGGGCTGTGTGTGTGTGCACACTGGAACGCACGCAGGGTGGAGGCAGCACGCTAATGAGCCCTGCTTCCCGCTCCACAGACCCCATCTGCTCCTGCCACTGGCCACCAAGGCTTGGCCTGCTCAGGCTACAGCCCCTGCTGAGGCCTCACCAGAGGGCTTGCTTTGTTTATTTTCTTTTGATGGTGGTGGAAATAAATGTCATGCAACATTTCTCAACTTGATTTTTCCACACGTGCAATCCAGTGACATTGACTGCATTAAGTATGTTGTACGACTCTGGCCAGTATCCATTTCCATTTTCCTCCCACATCACCGCTTACAGACACTCAAGGCTTCCTAAACGGGAACGCACTCTGGCTTCTGCCCTTGCTCCTCCACCTGGAGGCCACACATAACTTGGGTCTCTACACAGTTGCCTACTCTTGTTTTATCAAATTAGGGTGATGTCACAGTATTGGCTCTTTTGAGTCTGGCACCCTTCATTCAACATGAATGCGCACCCATGTTGTGTATGTCAGAGGACATCATTCCTCTTTATGGATGGGTCATACCCCTTGCTGGTTTGTGCTATATTTTGTATGTCCGCTCATCTCTTGGTGAACATTTATGTCGTTTCCTTTGCTCTGCTGTGAACAGTGACACTGGTGGATGTGTGCTTGCACCCCACACTTTCAAGTCTCTTGAGCATGTACCTGAAAATCAACTTGCTAGGTCACGTAGTCGCTCCATGTGTAATGTTCCGAGGAGCAGCGAGACTGGTTTCCACAGTGGCGGTACCATTTTTCACTTCCACCAGCAATGGATGAGAGGTCTGGTTTCTCCACATCCTTATTTTAAATCCAAAATAAGATTTAGCGATCTTATTTTGCTAAATCTTAGCCATCCTAGTGGATGTAAAGTGGTATAACATTGTGGTTTTGGTTTGCATCTCCCTAATGGCTAATCATGATCAACGACATGGCTCTGTGACAAAGTCTTTGACTTCCAGCATCTTTTCATGTGTTTCTAACAGGAGTGTTTACACTCAAGATTAAGCCCCCGTGCTGTCACGATCTCTGAAGTCGACAGCAAGCAATTCTAAGCTTGAGGTATGCCACCAGGGCCTGCTGGGCACATAGGTGTTCACAATGACCCCTGTTCCCTTTCCTGAGAAGCTGCTCCACTAAGGAGGTGCTTCTAGCATGTCCTTCCCCTCTTTCTCTATGGAGAAATCTTGATCAAGAAATCAATGCCTTTATTAAGGAGCCGCGTGGTCCTATCTGAGTGGCCCATGGGTTTGCTGGCCTAAAAGCTCCAAGAGGGTAGGCGGCTGGATCAGGAGGGCTTATTGTTTCATCCCTAGAACCAGCATGTAGAAAATCCTTGACACATGTTTGTCGACTGGCTGGCTGGGCAAACGGATGAGCACATGAATAGGAACTAGTGAGAATTGAAGGAGGATGTTGCCAGCTCCAGCGAAGCCTTCGTTTACGGCATTAGCAATGAACTTCTTTAAGCTTGAAGGAAATCAGACCAAGACCTGAAAACAGTAATATACAGTCAAGAGACAATTTCTTATTTCCTCTAACCCTAGCATTGACACTGAGAGATGACATCGCCATTGGTAAATATAAAAATGTTAAGGCACTTTTCAGGATTGCAAACCTATTTACACAAGAGTCACTTGCCCTGATGACCAAATACAATAGATTCTGCCTGCTAAATAAATACATGGTCATTTGCTACTATGTAACATATTCCTTCTAGTGAGATAATGTGAAATAGAAGGTCAAAGACTTTTACTTGCCTTACTTTGACATTTGGGGGTATTTATGATCGTTCTGTGTATACAGGAGACACTCATTGATGTTATTTTGAAGATGCTGTTGATATTGATAATAAATAGTACAACATATGCTTTCCAGGCTAAACCTTTTAGGTTAGACAGATGGCAGTCCTTTTCTGAGTTTACTCAACTCTATGATAATACCCTTCCACCTCTATGTCAATTTATTGCGTGTTGCTCTAATGCTGAAAGGCATGACACCAGTATTTCAAATACCAGCAGAGTCACCCTCGGTGGAAAGTTCAGTGAAGCTTCCAGACTAAAACAGACAAGAACTGGTGATCTACTTCCAAAAATTAACGAAAGACAACCTTACTGAACAATACAGAACCTTGTCCACCTAACACCAGAAGATGAGCCCCCTACAGAACACGATAGCCACAATAATGGATGCAAACACGGTGCTCATGAAGACGGTGCGGGATGCGCAGCATTTCACTCTGTTATAAGTAAGGTTGCCATGAGTTGGAGCTGCCTCAACAGCAATCAACAACAACAACAACAACGACCACATGACAACACTTCTTGATTGCCCTTTCCACTAGCAAATCGAGACAACCCACTCGTATCGGTCAGTTCGGGCTCAGCATATTGTTTGGCAAATGGTAGATAGTTCATGAATATTAACCCCCAGTAAATGAGTGGATTCCAACCTGGCAGATTTCAGATGTAATATAATTGCTAGTGAATTAAACCTTCTCATTTCCCCCTGACGTGGGGTCTTTGCTCACATCATACCGCCTGATCTTTTTGTTGGAATGAGCTGTCCTATTGCTGGCTCACTAGTCTCCCAGCTGCCAGCCCACGTGCTTTCCTCATGCTCTGGCCTGGTCTGTGTTTAAGGGAACCTCCGCTTTCCATGACCGAGAACATGGCTCCATTTTGAGTGATGAAGGATATGGAGACCTGCTCACCTCTTCTCTGAGAGGGACCGGACAGGTCTCAGTTGAGAATTGGATGGTGGTCACAACCCCCCGGGGCGACCCACATCGCAATCCATAATGAGCAGACCCAGGCGATAGTGTCTGTTTCTCCATTTCATTTCCCCACAGCTGGTTTTTTGTCAGGTCTTGCCTTCTCCAGGTCAGATCCATGACGCAGCTTCCATCACTGACTTATAACCTACTTCTTCTTGTAATAACTGTGAACCTTGAGAGGGTGGGACAAACTTAGCAAGAATAAACCAGCAGCTCATTTGCGCTGAAAATAACTTCGTTCAAGGACTTTGCCTTCAGACACCAGGACTCCTGGAGATGAAGGCATTCACAGTCTTGCTTTCCTTTGTGACTGGGGCATTAACAAGACCTTGGGATTCACTTCAGAATCATTAAAACATGTTCATTAGTCCAAAGTATGTCTCACCATCTGTGTATGAAGCAGACCAATGAACGAATCCTCTGGTTTCTCTAGCCCTGTCTTTATCTGCTTTTCACTTAGTCTTACTGACAAGATTCAAAATTTTGGTTAAAAAGTCATAAATATTCTGGTTCAATATATTACCTTGTGATTTTATGTAGCTGACTTCCACTGGAGTGAGTGGAAATTTTACTCAAAGAAGAAGTGAACAATAAATTCCCTTGCCTATTTAGTGCCTATTATCACCAGAAACATCTCCACTAGCGTTAACGCTTTAGTCATTAAACTCAGGAGCAGGGACCATGGAGGCTGAAGTCTATATAGGATGATGAATTTTAAGCAAAGAACTCTTGTTGCTGAGAATGTGAATTGGACCCTTACTTCAAAGTTTCTATTCCAGTAGCTACAAAGTGATCAAACTAAGGCTAATAAAAAAACTAATCATATTTCTTCCTTCAATGAGAACCTAAATTTGGTAATCACTAGGTGATATTAGTTGAAAGGTTGTGGGGGAAGGGCCATCCCACAACAGCTAATCGCGGGTTCAATAGACGCAATTGTACGGTTGAGATATATATTATAATAAAGTCATTGAGTGCATGAGAAATAGAGGAGAGATTGAAATAATGGAGTCAGACACATTTCATGGTAGCATGCTCACCTCAGTCCCGCTTGGTGGTCCACGGGGAGATGGGAGATCAGGAGGGCAAGAGAGAGGGGGACGGAAGGAGGCCAAGGGGAAAGGGAACAGGGGAGCAAGGACTGGGGCAGAGAGGGAGTGACAGAGGCCAAGGGGTATCTTTATTGCTAACCAACGCTTATATATCTTTGGGGGGAGTGCAAGCCCACTAATTACAGGTAAAGATATATATCACAGGAAAGGGGTTATACTATAGGTTATACATCAATGAGAGGGGGACAATCTAGGGATATACACACAATAGGAAGAGGAGGGATTGGGCGTATACATGAGACAAGATGGGCTGATCCTAGATTCAGAATGGCTGTCTAACTTTGGATGTCACTGATCAGGTCTGACCTGTTCTCTGGCACACTATAGAAACCATTGTCAGTAGGGTGTAAATCACTCCCCTCCCACCCCCCCCACCCCCCCCCACCCCGGCCCCCTTACAGGGACCAGACTAATGGTCACAAGCCTTTAGGGAGAAGTAGTCCATTGTCCTTAACAGCAGGGAGTAAGCCCTACTTGTGGTGGGACCAGAGAGTAGTCTGGCAACTGAGTGCCTTCAGGGAGGTAACTTGACAGTCATTTACCATGAGCAGCTAGCAATGTCCTAAGTCTAACATATATTTGGGGGAGATGACTTAGGAGAAATCTTTCTGTTTCCCACAAAAGGTTGGTGGCTCAATCCCATGCAGAGGTGCTTTGGATGACATGCCTAGTGATCTGCTTCTGATCCCAGCTTTGGAAACTTAGGGAGCAGGTCCTCACTCCACACACGAGTTGCCATGAGGCTGAATCAACTGATTAGCAATGAATCGCTGTAATAGAACTTGACCTCACCTCCCCGGAGCCCTTCGATCTACTCTTTAGGCTATAGAGTCAGAAGGCAAAAGAAGTCTAAATCTTGCTTCATTCGTCTCATGGTCTTGGCTTTACTAAAAACACAGATAAACGAGTCTCTTCATTTGTAGTTTCATCAGTCATCTCGAGGGCCATAAAGAGCAAACACCTTTTACAAGCCCATTTCCACGAACTTAAATTTTTGACGGCGTCAAGCATGAGAACAGCAAGCTTATACATGTCTAATCAATGTTCCAGGAGCCCTAGTGGCTCAGTGGTGACGCTGCGGGTGTGAGACCGGCAGCTGGAGACCACCAGCCGCTCCCCAGGAGAAAGAGGAGGTTTTCCACTCTTGTAAAGAGTAAAGGTCTCCACAACCCAGAGGGGCCATTCGACCCTTCCCTGTAGGGTTAGGAGTCAGAATCTACTTGAGGGCAGTGAGTTTTTGAAAATAGCAACATTTCAAGGATCCACGGTGGCATAGTGGATTACTTTGAGCTCCTAAGGCCAGGTCAACAGTATGAACTCATCAGCTGTTCCATGGAGAACGATGAGGCTGTCTGTTCCTATAAGGATTTGCCGTCTGAGAAACCACAGGGAGCAGGCGTGAGACTCTACTATGGGGTTGCTATGAGTCCAAATGAACTCCATGGCAGTGGGTTGGCTGGCTGTTGATGATCCAGATTCTCAGTAGAAGGGAAGAAGTACAGCTGTGAAACCTGGTTCCATTCCACACTTGATGCTCTCTACCTATGAAACCTCAGCGACATTACCAACGTCTTTAATCCCTCCATGTTCTCTGCCCCACAGGGGAAATGATAGTGCCTATTTACTGCACATTCTTGGGGGGGATTAATAGGGCAATGGTTTTAAACCACACAATATCTAGCCAATAATAAGTATTCATTAAATGTGACTATCATTGTTATTATGAGGTGCTTCTTGTTCTATTTTCCCCTTTGTTGCAGCTCTTATCGACTCTTAATAAACAAAACCCACACAATGATAGAGTTTTTAATTGACTTAAGTTCTCACAAAACCCAATGCTGAGTTCATCCATCTACCAGAGAAGAAGAGGAATTAGAATGTGCTTTGAATATTAATGAACAAATGACCCCCTTCCTTATTATGTATCTGTATTCAAAATGTCATAGCTAATTCTAGTGATAATTATTGAATTTTCAACATTTATTAAAATATATACAGTACAGAGATAATTTCCCCATTCAATTTTAAAGAATGTATCAATTTTTCTTTAAATATAGAATTTGGTGATTATCACTAGTGGAACGTGTTAAAATTAGAAAGTTGGTAAATAAAAAATAGGAACAGTACTTATTCATGACAATTCAAATATATGTTAGCTTGATTACCCTAAAATTGCACAGACAATAGGAAAATTGCTTTTGTTCTGCTGGGAGAAGACATTTTTTTGAGTTTACATTTCTCAAGATTGAGTGAGAAATCCACTGTGTGACAGGCAAACAAGCTCGTGATGTCCAGTGTATCTAGAGGAGGGCTGAAGCAGGTTTCCTTCTGTGCTTCTGGATCCATTCTTTCAGTCCGGATCCCTGTGCTAGGATGGTTAGCATTCTAAAGTTAAGAACTCACTGTTGCTAAAATCTTCACGAGGACGCCCTTTAGAATCTCTGAGGCTGACTTCCAACCTGATGGCACTGAGAGAGGTTGGAAGGTCTCATTTTTAGGTCAGATCCAAGTACAAATCTCTAAGACTGCCCTCCTTCAAAATCTTCCTTACCCCCAATTCTCTCTCCCATCCTTGGAACCCCTGACTGGCGCAATGGCTGACAAGTGCAGCTGCTCACGGACACGTCAGAGATCGCAGTCCACCAGAGGCGCCCGAGAAGAAAGGTCTGGCAATCTGTCTGCAGATGGGTCACCAGGAGTCAGTGTGGACCCATGGCAACCTGTCTTTTCTCAATCCACCCCTGGGAGGTAGATCAGTGGCTACATTGAAAGCCAAACCTAAAGTTCTTCTCTGCCGCACAGGCCCCTCTCCATGTTGTTAGAGACAGAAGCAGCTCTAGGAGCGGTGGGAGACTCACCACGATCAATAGCTGTCCCGGAAACCAAGTCAGAAGCGAAAGAAACGATTTATAGAAAAGACACCGAGAAATGGCAGCAGCACGGCAGGCATTCCTTCCACAGCTCGAGGAGCCACAGAGCAGGGCCTCGTTTGGCAAATGCAGACATAGCAGGCACCATCAAAAGCATTGAAAAGGAACACGCTACTTGGTGAAGGGGAGAATCTACTGAATGACAATAAGGCTCAGGGAAGAAACATGCAGTTATAGGAGTGCAGGGGCAAAAAGACCAAAACACAGAGACGCCAGCCCTATCGAAATGATCCGGAGAGAAGAAACCAATTAAACAGCTAGACCAGGGATACGCAGCAAAAAGACAACTGTATTAAAATAGTCCACCAAATGACAGAGTGGGACAAGGGGATAAACGGCTCAGGCCAGGCTGAAGATGTTTACCTTTGCATCTGTCAACCAGAGCGGAAGGTGAGGACTTGTCTGAGTCAGATGGGGCTTCTAAGGAGACTGCCAGCTGCCTGCCAACTGTGGTGGCAATGGCTGAGCAAGTCAACAAAGCTGAGGAGGGCTGAACTGATACTGCAGGCCAAGAGTGGTAAGTAGCCAATGGCTTTCAGCCTCCAGGTCTTCAAAGGTGAATGAGGCTACGGTGGCGGTGCTGCTCTCTGATCTGCTCACTGGAGGCCTGGAATGAATGGCCCACTCCTCTGACCAATCAGGCCTCCACCTCATCAAGCCTCAAGGAGTGGGAGTGTCTCATCTTTGGACCCCGGCATTAGCAAACATCTCCCCATGCCCCACTGAAGACTGACAAACAGAAAGCAAGCAGACCTCAAAGGGGTCAGGAAGCACACTGAACTTCATACAGAGCTTCCCAAACTTGCTCATGTCACAACACCTGGAGACAATCACAACGCATGCAATAAACAGGTGGCGGGATTCTTTTCTTCGTATGACTCGCAGGGACTCGGGCTGCCCCAGCTCTGACCTGAGGGCAGTGAGGGTCATTCCGTTGACCTTTGCTGACTGACAGGTGGGAAGCGTGGACTTGCTCACCACTAAGAGTCCATGAATACAAAATGGTCTCCTGTCCCCAGCCTCTGTCTGTGTAGCTATGAGTGGCGGGGGGGGGGGGGGGGGGGTTCTCTTAGTGAGCATGGCAGCGGACGCAGAATAGCTCCCACAGAAGACAGGCTGAAAAGGCCACACTGAGTGAGTCCAGTTGTCATGCTCTGCAGAAGTGTGGATCAATCTTGATTAGCGCGCTGGGAACCTTGGCGGAAGCCCCGACTTCTGGCACGGCAGCTCTCTCAGGTAGGCAACAGCATCCGTCACAGATTAGCTTGGGAGGCAAATCTTAATGTCTAGGGCCAGGGATGCTTCCTGGCTGGAACAGCAGCCACCTGCCTGCCAGACACAGTGTTTTCATAGCTGGTGGGTCTCCGGTGGGAGGGGAAGACAGAGATTATAGGTCAGCTCTTTGCAATTGCTTCTGCTTCATCACCAAAGGCAAACAGTGACCAGAAGGGTCAGAAGTGAAGAAGGTGGTGTCTTTCAGGAGGTAGTATGGCAGAGTGTAAGAAGATCAATATGTCTGGAGTAAGGCAAAAGGAATTTAAATCCTGCCGCTACCATGTTCATTAGCTATGTGGCTTTGGACAATTTTCGAACCTCTCTGAGCCTGTTTTCTCATCTATTTGTGACGACATCCTTCTCAAAGAGCTGCTGCATGCACTAAAGAACACATGCATACAAAGTACTTTGTAGACTACTGTAAGGTTTCCAAAAACGGTTCACCACTATCCTATTTGTGTTGTTGAAAATGGAAGTGATTTCACACTCATGTGTGTGTGTGTGTAAGACTTACCTAGAAAATACCACACAGATAAATAAATCTGATTGATAGTCCCTTGAAAATACGCTGTCCCTCCCCATCGTATGGCCTCTGCAAGGTCATTACAATGTCCGAGTGATGGTTTGCCTCTAACTAGAGTCCATCAATCTGTCTGTTTCTCAGCTCTTGTGAGCATTTCCAATGCAACCAGTTAGAAATCTGATTACTAGTCAATGATGCAAATTTTTAAGTGCCTAGCTACTTGCCAAAAGGTTGGCAGTTCTAGCACACCCCAGAGTACCTTGAAAAGACAGGCCTGGTGATCTGTCCGGCGCCCAACTCAGGGAGAAAACTCAATGTTCTGTGGGACTGAACTGGACGCAGGTGGTGGGCAGGGTTGGGAAGGGCTGGACAGGGTGGGGAAGAAAGATGGCAGAATATGTGGTGGGAACATATGAGTACGTTTAGGTAGACACTCGCCAGAAGGGGAAGAATGGTCAGGGAGGAGGGGACCAGGGAGACGACCTAAAGAGAAGGGTGGGCGGAAATACGGAGCCCCGGCATGCTGGGCAGACCTCCTGGGTACTGAAGGAATCCCTGGGCAGTTCAAATGCTTAAGTACTCAGCTACTAGCAGAGACATTAGAGGTTCATGTTCAACCAGAGTCACCTTACAAGAAAGACCTGGTCCAGCCTGTGCGATCACGAGGTGTCGAAGGCATCAGGTATAAGACATCATCAGAACAAAAAAGTATATATACCATAGTGAATGAAGGGGGAAGTGCAGAGTGGAGACCCAAAGCCCATTTGTCGGCCACTGGAGATCCCCTTGCAGAGGGGTCTAGGGGAGGAGATGAGCCAGTCAGGGTGTGGCGATGTAGCACCAATGAAGAAGAGGGAGAGTGATTTGGAAAGAGGGAACCAATTACAAGGATCTACATGTGACCTCCTCCCTGGGGGATGGACAACACAAAAGTGGGTGAAGGGAGACATCAGACAGGGAAAGATAAGAAAAAATAATAATTTATAAATTTCAAGGGCTCATGAGGGAGGAGGCAGCAGGGAGGAAGGGGGAAATAAAGAGGACCTGATGCCAAGGGCTTAAGTGGAGAGCAAATGCTTTGAAAATGATGAGGGCAATGCATTTACAGATGTGCTTTACACAACTGATGTATGTATGGATTGTGATAAGAGTTGTATGAACCCCTAATAAAACGTTAAAAAAATAATAAAAATTTAAAAAATAGAAAGACCTGGTCATTTATTTTTGAAAGGTCACCCATTGAAGACCATCTGGAGCACAGTTCTGTTCTGACTCACATCCCCGAGTTGGAATTGACTCAATGGCAACAGATTTTTTTGTTTAATTGCTTGGGTTTTGTTGTTGTTGCATGCTGGGCAGCCTGGGGTGAGGTACCAGTATCCCAATGTGCATTGTTCTCTACATGCACGAGAGACATGAAGGCTTTGTGGCAAGAAGTCCAGTCACAAGTGCTTCTCAAGGGAACATGGGACAAGAGGACAAAGAAGCCAACAGGAAGCGTCTACCTGGCATTCCCCAACCTTCTTTGTCACATGAACATTAGTTTCTCAGGCACTTTCAACACATAATAGGGTGTGGACGAGCAGGAGTGGGCAGGCCCATTGTGGGGGAGGCTGCTTCTTCCTGCCCTTTGTCACGGGCAGAATTGATAGATGGTTCCTGCAGGCAGCTTTCCAGTTAGACACATGTGCCACCGCCTCAATTAAGAGCACGTCAGCAGATCGGTTCTTCTGCAGCATCAGTGGCACGCAGTCCCTGGGGGGTAGGGGGTGGGGGTGGGGCTTAAACTAGTCTTGTAGGGCTGGCCAGAGGATGTAGAGCCCCTCACACGCACCTCTCTCAGGTTAATGGTGAAGGGGCCAGCAGGTTAGCCAATACATGGGTCTGTGAACAGAAATTCGCCTGCAGAAAATTGATCTATACAAGTGAGAGCTTTTTGCCAGATTCTGAGAGCAGTACCAATTCTCTGATAGGGGAATAGCTCCACATCTTTGTGTGCGTCAGGATTACTCAGAGAAGGTATTAAACATACCATCATCCTGAGGGAAAATAGGGCAATGAATTTGGTGGTGGCTACACATCATCTGCGGCATCACAAAAACGTACACGGGCTAGCTGCTGTGAGAGCTCTCTATCTATATTTAGGTCCATGTTCGCATGCACATCCGCCTGTCTTCATCAATCTCCTCTGCGTCTGCATCTCTAGCTCTCTCTAGCTTCACTGCCATGGAGCCCAGGATGACTCTGGGGCTTTCTGGGATGCTTAACTATTTACAAGAGGGGAAAGCCCTGTCTTTACTTCTGAGTAGCTGGTGGTTTGGGATTGCCAACCTTGCAGATCACAGTAGTTCAACATGTAACAGGATGCTCCACCCCCCCCCTCTCTCTATATATATACATATATACATGGACTCTTTGCATTAATTGGAACCCATCATTCCTGGGTCCCCTCTGACTGTGAATTAAGTACACAGGAAAAGGTGTTCTTTTTCTTTAACTTTTCCAGGTCCTGTTTATTGTGGGAGTTTGTGTGTTCAAGCTATACACATATACACACTTTTGTTGTTTTGTTTCTCATAATAATAATGAAGTATCCTCAGTTTTTATAATTTGAATAGTCTTCCCAGTTACCATAAGTCCTTATATGTATTATTTCTTCTTTTTTGTTGTCATTAAAAGATCACTTTATTGAGGACTCTTACAGCTCTAGCACAATCCGTACATCAGTTGTATCAGGCATATTAGTACATATATTACCATCGTTCTTTTCTAGACATTTACTTTCTATTGCTCCCTTGGTATCAGCTCCTTTTCCTCCCCTCCCCCCCTTGTGGCCCCTTGATAGTTTATACATTATTATTAATTTCATATCTGATATTGACCACTGTCTCCCTTCCCCATGGTTTCTGTTGTTCTTCCCCCGGAGGGGTGTGATATGGTTGGGTGCCGATTATTGTGATTGGTTCCCCCTTCCTATTGCTATTCTCATTCCTGTTCCTGGATTCCATGTGTCGTGAGCTTTATCTCTCATCTATACTGGTATACCTGCTCCAGTCCAGTCCAGAGTGAGAAGCAGCACTGGGGTCATGACAGTGGGGGGGGGGTGGTGAGAAAGCCTCAAAGAATCAGAGGAATATTCTGTGATCCACTGTTGCTTCACTTCACCCTGGCTGACTCATCCCTTCCCTGCCACCCCTCTGTGGGGGGATGTTCCATTGTCTACAGATGGGTTTTGGGTCTCTGCTCTGACCCACTTCATTCTCAACACTGTGCTTTTGTTTGTTTGTTGTTTGTTATGAATCTTCTGATGCCTATTACCCGGTTCTGATAATACCTCATTATTGTACCGGCTGGTGTGTTTCTTCCGTGTGGGTTGTTGCTTCACTGCTAGATGGCCGCTGGATGAACCCACACGCTATATTTTCTAATAGCTGGGCACCATCACCTTCTCTATCACATTTTCTTATGCACCCATTTTGTCTTCAGCAATTGTGCTGGGGTTGGGGCGGGGTGTGTGTGAGCATCACAAAATTCCAGCTTGTTAAAGCAAAGTGTTCTTGTATTGAGGGAGGGTATGAGCTGAGGCCCAGGGCCCATCCCCAACCTCAGTGTATTGCCTTATAAATATATGTACATTGGCCAATACTTCTATTTTTATGAATTAATGTATTTACATCAATACATGCCTCTGTGAATACCTCTACCTCTAGCTTTGCCTCCTAGAGCCTTCCTCTGTTTCCTTTTGCTTCCTCCTGCCCCACCATTATGTCTCCCTTCTTCCACCTCTTAGTGCTTCCTCTCAGCTAGAAGGTGCTCATTTCTTATTCAAAATGTTTCCCACAATGTTCATTCATTCTTTGATTCATTCATGCATCGATTCCTGCAACAGTAGTCAAAGAGTGCTTACCATGTGCCAGACACTCTTCGAGGTACTGGGGATACAGCTCAAAAACAGAACAGGTACAAATCCCTCCTCTATTCATTTTAGTCATGCGCTGATTTTAGGAAAAAGACCAGTGCTAGCTCAAAGAATAGATCCAATGTTGCTTTGAGATTTGGGATATCCAATGAATAGGGTAGATACAATCCATGTTTTCTGACTGAAACCTGAAATCAAGCTTCTTCTTCTTTTTTTAAAAATCATTTTAATGGGGGCTCAGCCAACTCATCAAAATCCATACATCCATTGTGTAAAAATAAGCTTCTTTAAAAAATATATATCAAGAAAACCTGAAGATTGATCACTACACATCAGGGAAATGCAGATTAAAACCCACAATGCTAGCCCAAATTAAAAGAAACAAACAGAAAACAACAAATGCTGGAGAGGATATGGAGAGATTGGCATTCGCAGACACTGTTGGTAGACTTGTAAATACATACAGCCACTGTGGAAAATGATATGGGGCTACTTAAAGCAACTGGGAATTGAAATCCCACACGATCCAGCAATACCACGCTTATGCATACACCCTAAAGAAATAAGATACAAAGCACAAGTAGAGGTATGCTTTCATGGCAGCACAGTTCACAATATCAAGAAACTGGAAACAACCTCAGTGCCCAACAGAAGACTGGATAAAGAAACCATGGTACATGCACACGCAAGCATCCTATGCATCTGTAAAAAAAGTGATGAATGCAAGAGAAACTGCATGACATGGAAGGATGTGAAAAGTTATGCTGAGTGAAGTAAGACAGTGACAAAACAACAAGTAGTGTATGAGTGTACTACTATAAGAAGAAACACCAACTTAACAAATCTTAGGAACCAATTCCTGAACAAAAGGAGAGAAGGCTACCTCCCTGCCATGACCCCAGCATCATCTCCCTTTTGGGCACTTCACGAGAGCCAACTTGAAGGAGGAGACCTCACATTGCCTGGGGTCACTCCGTGAAGAGAGAGGAAATAGGAAGTGTCCATCCACTTGAGGATATACAGATTGAGACAAGACTGGGGAAAATCAATGGCTCCCTTACAGGAATGGAAGGAGAATCTTTCCAGAACATCAAACTGGGACCAGGGAGGGGACCATCTACAGTTTGGGGGAGACACTGAGAGTTCTGTTGGTGAGTATGGTGGGTGACTGGGGAGAAGTAACCTCACATGGAGAAGGGGTGCTAAACAATGATTGTAGGGAACCTAAGGGGACAATGGGTCAGATTTTATGTTCCCGGGTAGACACTACAAATACATTTCTACTCAACCTTCCATGAACCATGCCATGAACTAAGTACCATGATGATGGTGGAAGCTGACCTTGCAGGCAGCATGGCATAGCACAGGGGCTACACCAGAAAGACTTAACACAGAGCCTCAGCCGAATGAGCATAGCCTTGCCTTGAGGTTGAATGCCTCCTTGCACTGAGGACTGAGGTACTTGGATGAGAGAGGAAGCAGAGAGTGCCCAATTCAGGATTGTGGAAGCGGCAGCCATTGGACCTTGAGTGGAACCTCTGGCTTGGTAAGTGTCCAGTGGAAAAGGACCCGGAATCACCATATTTTAGTGCCTCAATACCCACCTTGCAGGATATGATGGGTTTTGATGTACTGGGCAGGGATCTGCACTTGGAAGGATTGATTCAGGAAGCCCCAGACTTAAGAGTAAACAGAGGAGAGTCCAGTGGGAGCTGGAACTGTGTGGGGCGACTACTCCTGGGCTGCGGCTCAAAGTGGAACAGTACTCATGTAGACTCCTCACACCCACAGGGTCCAGAAGGCCGGGTCATTGGGAAAATGGATAAAAATATCAGGGCAATCATATACCCCAGGGGGATGATTGACAGTGTTGTGCTTTGTTGTCTCTATGGGTTTTTGTTTTCTTGCTTTTAGCTTGTTTATTCTATCCCCCACCCCACCCCATTTGCTGGTTCGTTTGTTGCTATTATTGGTGCAGTTGGTTTGATGGGGTTTTGGTTTTTGTCAAATTACAGTGCCACTGAAGTAAACCTGAGTTGTGCAGCTCCCCTGGACAAGCAGATGGATTCTGTGCCCTCACTTAACATGTCCATGCTCGATACTCACCTTCGTGAAATGATCACTGCAGATTAGCGTGCTACAGCTAATGTGGTGAAAAACCCAGACGGTGCCCAGCTATCAATCAGAATAGCGTCTGGGGTCTGAAAGGCTTTTATTCAAACGAGCAGTCATCTAAGCGAGGAGTCAACTAAGTCCACATGAAAGAAGCACACCAGCTTGTATAATCCAAAGATGACAATCACAAAATTCAAATATGACGAAGGGAAAAACATCAGACTGAAAATTATGAACACCCAATTGGTAGAAGGCCATGGAGGACAGTGGAGCCGACGACCCATCTGCAGAAGAACTGGTCAGATTAAACCGCTGGCAGACTCCCACGAGCCACAGGCAAAGGTAGTGGATATCCTTACTATCAGAGAGCAATCATTGTCATTTGATTGTGCTGGATCAAAATTGATACTTGGTCGGTTGACCTCCCTCTTGACCCACCCTGAACTGGTTCTAGGAGCAAGTATCTTGTGCGTGTTCCATGACAACAATGTGGTTTTATTTTTTCTTACTCTTTTTATTTTTGTATGATTATACTTTATCCTTACCACTTTATTTTGATTTTGTTGTTTATTGTTTCTAGTTGGTTTCCCAGTTGGTGAAGCACGAAGGAGCAGATGCATAACGGATGACAGGATCTATAGGGGTCGTAGGGGTGGGAGGAGGGAGAGACGGAGGATAAGGGGATTTCTGGAGTAAACAATGAAGACTCTATCAGAGAGGGAGCACTAGAACAGATTGTGATGACACAACTCATTTTAAAGACTATTTAACCATGGAATGGGGCAGGGGCAGAGGAAGGTGTTCTAAAATTGACTGTGTTAATGATTGTACAATTCTTCTTGCTATGATCAAATGATCAAACTACTGAATTGTATGACATGTCAATTAGGTGCCTATAAAAATGTAAAAAGAAAATAAATGGCATACTATAAATTAGCCAAAAGAAGAGGACAACGACTACAACCTGGAGATGAATTCAGTCAAAGCGAATCAAGATACAGTGATTGAGCACTTGCACAGCTACCTCTATGATAAGTGCCATGACAATCCCAAGAGAAATAGTGTAGGAGGTGCGGGTCTTGCGCTTGATCCTGGGAAAATGAATGAAACCCAGGAAGAGAGATGGATATCAGACCTACGTCATGGGGTCACAATTCATGCGAGTAGCTCTAAACTCAAACCAAACCAACTTACTGCCACCGAGTCCTTGCTGACTCCCAGCAGCACTATTGGACATTGGGGGGGGGGGCGGCGCCCCACATGCGTTTCTGAGACAGGAACCCTTTATGTAAGTAGAAATCCCTGTCTTCCTCCCTGGGAGTGGCTGGTGGTTTCAAACTGCCAACCTTGCAGTTTAGCAGCTTAACTGACAACCACTATGCTCTAAGCTTTTGGTAAAAGAAGAGAGCGGACAAAGTCGGGGCAGCTTCACGACAGGGGAAAGAGGGTGTGGGTTGATCTAAGCTTGTCATATGGAAAGGTTTTGGGGAAAGGGGAGATGTGCTGAGACCCCCGCCCCTGGGAAGTGCTCATCATGGAGTGGGCAGAGGCTTAACTGTGGAAGCATGGGCTGGGACAACTAGACCCGGTCTGAGTTCTACTTCTGTCACTTAGTCATAATTACAACAGGGTAAAAACAGCTGTGAAAACGAACGGAAACAGAAGGTCAGCACCTGTTTCAAATGGTTCTTGTGAGGATTAAAAAATCATACATTTCAAGGGCTCGGCCAGGTATGGGTGCTCAGCAACCAGCTACCGTTTGCATAGCATGTGGAGGAGGGCAGGGCGAGTCGCTGGCTAGAGTGGAAGTGCTGCTGGGCTCTTGGCATGCTGTCTGTCTTTCTCAGTTTTTCAGTACTGCTGTGACACAAATATGGCAAATGGCTTTTAAAAATGGAAATGTATATCCTCACAGTTCCAGACGCTGAAAGTCCAGCTGAGTTTACTCCTCCCTTGAGTAGCCTTGGACAGTCCTTGGTCCTTTGGCCTGGAGACATGGCACCTTTCTTCCCTCTTACCTGCACGTGTCTCTGGTCTAATTGCCTCTTTTGATAAGGGAAGGGATCAGATTTAGGACCCCTCCTATGCTGGCTATTAGCATAACATTAGATGGCATTATGGAAAATAATTACAACACACCACATTATCGTACGTCCATAGACAGCATGGGGGTAGGATTCAGACATATATTCCAGCACAATTCAACCCACAACGCTGTATGAGAAATGTTTTGAGCATTCTAGGGCTGAGATACCTTGGCCACATAAAATGTTTTATAAGAGCTTCCAAGCATTCCCGCTCTCTCTCCCTGGGGCCTGAAAGGGTTGATGCACACAAGGCTTCCCTCTGAATGGAGCCCCTTTATCGCAGAGTTCATTATCAGAAAGCTTTACTGCATTTGAGAAATGCTGTTTCTTCAATTCCCAGGCACAGATAAGGAAGCAATCTCAGAAGGGTTTTCCAAGATGAGGTTTCTCTCCCTTTGGTTAGGGCTAGCGAAGCTGGCAGGGGAAAAGCCCCCATAATGCTTCTGAGCTCTGGAGATGTTGACAGGAAATTATATTTCTATGAGGTGGTAAAAGGCACCGTAATTTTCAGTTCCCTTCCAAACAACATTTCTACGTTTGGAAGGGGTTCTTTGGCCATTCTCCAGAACACGTTTGCTCTTCATTGTGAACTCCACGGTCTTAGGGAAGTGCATAAAGTATAGGTGATCTTCGGCCTCCTTAGGTGTAAAATGAGAGACATTAGGGTTCCCATCTGTTAAGGATTAAATTGGGTTCCCTAAAATATATTACTAACCATATTCCTGGGGCTGTAATCCTGTTGGACATAGTTTTCTTTGTTTTGCTAATTAGTTTAACCTGAGTAGGGTGGATCCTAAATCTAATCACTTCTAAATTATAAAGAGCAGGGTGTTTGTTTGTTTGTCCCCCCCCCCCAGGTAAAAACAAAACAATGAACCGGTTGAGTACAGGGATGGGCACTCATGTGTGGAAGATAGGCACCTTGTAAGGGAAAAAAACAAGGTACCAAGATGTGTCTGGAACTGCACACAAGAAAGGAATCCAGATAGAAGAGACCCTGATTTGAACTTTCAACCTCCAGAAATGTCAGAAAATACATTTCTCTTTTCCAAGACACTTAGTTGTGGTCATTTTAATGACAATCGCAATAGGAAATAAAAGCACCATATTTTAGAGTAGGTAAAATAGTGAATGAGCTTCCACAAAATGCTGTTGCCCTAATCCCTGGAGAATACTAATATAGATGGAATTAAGGTGGATGAACAGCTGACCTTGAGAATGAGGCAGAAGAGACTTGTCAAAATGATGAAGATGAGGAAGATGAACTGGTTGTGACTGGCTTTGAAGAGGGTCAAAGGGTCTATAAGCCAAGCATGGAGCAGCCTCTAAAAGCCGGAAAAGCCAGAAAAGGGACTTTTCTTAGCGCTACCTGAAGGAACGCAGTCCTGTCAGCATGTTAACCCAGTGTGGTGCGTTTCAGCCTTTTGACGGCCAGAACTGTACTTATAGTAAACCTGTGTCGTTTGACGCCACCACATTTGTGGCAAATTTGCTGGGGCTGCAATAAGAATGTGTGTTGGCTGAGGTGGTCAGCAGATTATACTATACTTCTGGGGAAAGACACTCAGCTAATCTGTTTCTCCCTTTTCTCACATGCCAAATGGGAGTACTCACAAGAGCTACCTTATGGGATTACTGAGGAGCCCGAGGGTCACCCTCTGGGCTGCTAACCATACGGTCTGCAGCTTGAACCCAGCAGCGGAGATGAGGTTTTCTACTCCCTTACAGAGTTACAGTCTTGGGAACCCACAGGGCCAGTTCCACTCTGTCCCAAAGTCATTATGAGTGACTATCGATTCGATGGCAGTGAGTTTGGTTTCTGGCGAATGCGATTGCTGAGAAGGGTAAATGGCTAATTCTTGTGTACATATTTGAACAGTGTCCGCCATATCATAAGGGCCTATCTAAGTGCTGGCTAACGGTATACTTTGTATGCTTCGGCCACTTACCAGTTTTAATAGAAATGCTTATATGCATCTTTCTTTCTGAGGAATGTGGTGTGAGTTTTGTAGCTCATGCAGTTTCTTCTATTGCTCCATAGGAAACTTAGTGGCTCGGGAGAAGCGCCGGCAGCCTGAGCACTGTGTAGTCGGCATGCCCAGCCGTGCCTCCTCCCCGAGACTCTTTGCACCTCTTCCGCTCAAAGCAAGAGCCAACCTGACTTAAGCTCTCGCGAGATGACCAAGCAGCTTGACTGTGACCTGGAGACCTTTGAGAACAAAGCAGAACTCACCCTCTCAGCCCTCCAGGGTTTCAGGAAGGCCCTGCACCCGGCCATGCAGGTGGAGAGCAAGCCAGCAAACAAATCAGCAAGAAACAGCCCCATTGATGACTGTAAATCCATTTGAAAATAATGGAAGTTTCCCACAAACTTTTTGAAGCCCCCTTGTGTATCTATCACACAACTTTTGCCTGTTCAGTTATTTACAGGCTTAAGCCTTATCGACAGAAATTACAAGAGTACGTTTGCAAGTGTACCATTCCATGATCCATGTAGTTTTCCATCATCCCTATCCTCCGCCCCCCACTTTCTGTATACTGACCCGAGTAGCCACTAATAAACTTTGATAGCTACAAAAAAGAAACGTAGTGGCTCAAAACAAACTCCATTTTCTTTTTTTTTTTTTTAATGACTCATGATTTGCAGTTCAGGAATTCAGACAGAGCTTGGTGGATTGATTCTTTTGCTTCCTATGGCATCAAATGAGTATTATTCAGCTGGTGCAGGGTTGGAGAATCCAGCCGTCTGTGTTTCCATTCCTGTGCTGAGTGCTTGGGTTGGGACGGCAGGAAGAGCCCAAGCAGCACAGCATTGCCCTCTCTCCGCCCTCTCTGGGCGGCTAACTTGGACTTCCAGAGAACAGGCTTCCAGAGAGTGCTTGAGGGATTAGGCCATGAAATGCACACGGCATTACAGCCACCAAAATCTATTGGTCAAAGCAGAGAGCATTTCTGGATTCAGTGGTAGTCAATGACCTTACCTCTCAATGGAAGAAGGTCCAAGGAATGTGTATCTCTCTCTGATCCATCATATAGAAGGGGCCTTCAGGGAGGGTGTGGAAAGAGTAGAATTAAAGAATAAGGACCTTTTTTCCCCATAAACTTTATGAAGCCCCTTTGTGTTCAGTAGAGAGAACTCAGGGAGAAAGAGATGGGGGTAGATGACAGAGACTAAGCTGTGCATTCAGCCACCCGCATAACAATAGCGAACCCATTGGCCTACAGCACTCCAACCATTCTGGATTCAACGGATTTTATTGAGTACCTATGATTTGTAAAGAGTTGTTCTGGGCCCTTTCATATTCATATTTCTTTGGATCCTTTGAAAAGAGAGCATTGTGCTTCCAAACGAAGGTATAAACTCAAAGCCTGGAGGCCAAGGGAGGCCAAATGAAACTGCTCAGCTCACTTGCTTTTCATTACAGGCTCATCTAGCGTGGGCTTTCTGCCTCCACTTTTTTCTGACTCTGGGCGGACAGAGCGGCTTTGGGGGAATGCAGGCTCTCTTATACATCTGTGTCCTAGGGGGATCCTGGGGCACTTTGATGCCAGGTCAGAATGGACCCCAAATGAGCTCATGTTTCTAAAGTGCTTTGAGCTCCTCAGAGAGCAAAAGCTATTTCATTCCAGGGCCTGACTGGTGTCACTGGTGGGTCCCTGCAGTGGAGAACCTGCTTTGTCACTGCTAGTGCCAGGCTGGTGCCTTGGATAAATAGAGAAAGCCAGTCTCCACGGTTCTCTGTCTGCCATCTTTTCAGCTGCAATAATTTCCTTTTCAGAAAATGAAATTCAACAAAAGATGGGTGTGGGGCATGCACGCACACACACAAAAGCAACCAACCTGCTAAGTCTGAAAGAAAACAAAATTTCTGCTACGTTGCCCCCAAGCTGAAGATGGTGGGGGTGGCTGACAACTGGGACTAAAACTTCGTCCAAGCACTCTGGTGCCAAACACCAGCAGAGGAGGGAGGACAGGGCCCAGGTGGAAAATGGTGGAGGGGGGTTGGGGGGAATCTGGTTGAAGCGACCTGTAGACATTTGAGATTCGTTAGCATCTCTCAAAATGAGATGAGCTTGATGCTGATTAAAGCTGAACAACCCCACAGCCCTGCATGCGGAGTGTCTGACTGTAGGCCCCTGAACAAATTGTTTTCCCTTTTCCTGCTGAACTTGTGAACTCTCCCGGCTCAGCGTGCCTTGCCCAGGGGGACAGGGCTGGAAATGGAAGCCCAGGTTTCCTCTTGGCGCCTAGCTGTCAGAGGCACCCCAAGCATCACAGTAGCCCCAAAGTCCCAGCAGAAAGGATACAAAAGAGAAAAAACTTCCTTATACTAGAGTGGATATTTACATATGCAAATGCACTGAACCAGATTCAAAATCTGCTTCTGGAACACCTATCCTGTTCCAGGAGCTCTCTGAAATCGTCTCAAGTCATACAATCACTCTGGGTATCACATCATATATGAGATTTCATATATAAAGACATGGCCATTCAGAACGTAAATATCTCCCCCAAAGTCACTGTTATGGATGAATAGTCACCCCTTCTGCCCCCCAATATATGTTAGAACCCTAACCCTCATACTTGTGGTTGCAATCCCATTTGGGAATAGGGTTTTCTATGTTAATGTAAGGAGACTCTATCGGTGTTGTGTGTGTTTGCTGACCAGCTGATTCAAGCCCAAACTATCCCATCCAGTCAGCTCAGAGAAAGCTCTACCGTATGTACTCGAATATAAGCCAACCCGAGTATAAGCTGAGGTACCTAATTATTACCTGGGAAACCAGAAAAACTGATTGACTCGAGTATAAGCCTAGTGTGGGAAATGCAGGATGTGAATTAACACAGAGACCAGAGGTGAGAGACGGAGTGCAGCCACAGACACATCCTTACCAGTTCAGCTGCCAGCGTAAGTGAATTACTACGGGTGCTTCTGCGAATTGGAGCCATCCATGTCATAGGACGGCTCTGATTGGTTAGATGTGAGTAAACGAACATTCAAAGCCCCACAGTGTCAGGGTACCACTGACCTGTGTATAAGCCGAACCCCAGTTTTTCAGCACATTTTTTATGCTGAAAAACTCGGCTTATACACGAGTAGATACGGTCTATTGCTTTGCGGATAACAAACAGCATAAAGGAATGTAAAGGCCAACACGGGTTACCCTGTAAACAGCCAGCAACATTTGGCAGAAAAACACAAGCAGTCTGATGATTGGCCAGCACTGTATTAAATATAATCACTTTGAGAGATAAAAGGAACACATTAAAAACAGAAGCAAGAAAGCAGACATGAGGAGGGAAAGGTAGAAACCATAGAGATACAACACGGCCAAGGAACCCAGGCATGCTTGGACTAGGAAAGCTGAAGGCCCTCACCCCCCACAGTAGACAGAGTCTGCCCTGAAAGCCAGGGTCTTGAACTTAGACATCCATCCTACTCAACTGTGAGAAAATACATTTCTATTTGTGAAAGCCACATACGTGTGGAATTTCTGTTACAGCAGCATGGCTGGCTAAGACAGTCACACTTCGAACGTCTAGTTAGCGATCTGGGTCTTGTGTGCTTCCCCCACCCAGCAGGCACGCAGACCAAAGCCTTAGGTAGACAACACAGACAGGATTCCTGGGACAGAGACTGAGCGCTGGTCCTTGAACAGAAGAAATCCTCAAACTTTGGCAAGTCTGGTCAGACCTATGGCCCCTTCCCAGAAAAATATTTTCAGACATAGAACAAAATACACAATGTTACAAAAGAAAGTAATTGTACTGAAGTCTAATTTGCAAAATATTTTTAAGAAAACAAAATTGAGCTAGAGTAGTGCATGCCATTCTTTATTACTGCAATGGATAATGAGATGGAGTAAAGGCTTCATAACTATGATAATTTCAAACAGTGATAAGCATAAATGTTGAGATTTTTGCAAACATAGTGATGTGCTATGAGAACTCTGTGATTTTAATTGGTGACACAGTCACAGGTACTGCTGTCACCACTGGCTCTGTTGTCTATACATATAATTCAAAGGAATGCCAAATCTCAGCTCAAAGGTAGTAAAACCAAGGAGGTCATGTTTTCCTCATCCAAGGCCATGTGCTTTCTTCAGCTCCGCAGGTTAAGCCCTTTACATATATTGATACCATCAATCTCCACAAGAGGAGCTACTCTTCTTCTTCTTCCTATCTTCATTTTACAGTTGGAAAAAAAAAGGGGGATGGACAGAGAGGGTAAGTTGCCCCAGTGTCACTTAGAGCAGTAGTTTTTGTCCTTTTTCTAAGTGTGAATTCCATAGCCAGCGGGGGAAATCCCACTTGAAGGAACATCTTTCACTTGAATCTCTTCAGTGAGTTGAGCCTGACTGACAGGCTCGTTTCTAATGTGGGGTGAATGCTGATGGCCCTTCCCCACCTTGGGTACGGCTCCTTCCTCCTCTCTCACCTTCCTCCCCAGGTACTTTCTGTTCTTTGTGCTCTTTGCTGGCCACCCTTGCTTCTGCAGATATTCTTGGGAGTGCAAGTCTTCCCTAAGCGGTTCTCAATCTGCCTCATGCCGCGACCCTCTCATGCAGTTCCTCATGTGGTGGTGACCCCCCAACCATAACAGTATTTCCATTGCTACTTCATCACTGTCATTTTGCTACGGTTATGAGTCATGTGACCCCTGAGAAGGGATCGACCCCCAAAGGGGTTTCGACCCACAGGGTGAGACCCGCTGACTGATAACTGCTGGTTGCCCTTCACATTTCCTGGACCAGCTTTCCTTCCTGGAGTGCTTGTCTCCCAACACTGAATAGACACTTGGCCATGGTAAGTTCTTCCACATGGTTATATATATATGAGTAATGATTATGTTAATGGCTGTTGCTTTTGCTAGAGAGGAAGTGCCAAGAGGCAGGGAGTCCACCTGGCTCTGCATGTCTGGCAGAAGGTAGACACTCAATAAACGGATAATGAATGAATAATTGATCACCCTTCTCCATGTTACCAGCCATCAAAAAAAAAATCACCAACTCACTGCTATTGATCTGGACCCATAGTAACCCCATCGGACAGGATAGAATTACCTCCGTGGATTTCCAAGACTATAACTCTTTATGGGAGTAGAACACCCTGTCTTTGTTCTCTCACCAGCCATTAGGAGATCATTTTATTGCTGGTTATTAAGTGTGTCCATTGTCTCGCTGGCCCTTGGATCGTCATTCTCATTGCTGAGATGCCTCCAATATCTTCAAACATGATTTCAGCTTTGAACCATCAGGAATGAGGTATTCTAGGAAGAAGCTGCTTGGAGTGTTGGGAGACAGCACTCATTGAGGATGCTGGTCTGCTCCAGAGTTCGGCGCCGCAAGTCGCAAGCTGGAAGTCGATGGGGCTGCCGCCCTACACCATCATTTCTATTCTGCTCTAGGACTGAAGCTCTGAGACAGGAAATAACTGCTTATGCTTGAACAAACGCGTAGGTAACCTACCCAATGCGTTTTCTCCAAAAGAAATGCTTCCGTGAGGCTCCTATGCCGTCTTCTGTGACGGACAGACTTTCTGTGGAAGCTTCTTAGGTGCCGTGTGAAAAACAAAGCAGCCTAAACTAGGATTATCCTCCTGCTGTTGGATGAAGGGGACAGAGGTTTCCCCTGGGTGGTACAAATGTTTCTCATACTCAGCTGAGAACCAAAAGGTTGGCGGTTCAAGTCCATGTGGAGGGGTCTTGAGAGACCATAGAGTAGATCTACTTCAAAACTAGCCATGGAAACCCTGTAGAATACAGTTCTACTCTGACACACATGGGGGCGCCATGAACCACCTTTAGTCTTCATTGTCTTCTTCGCTGACTAACAGAGGGGAACACAATGTCATCCGCCCATGGTACCCCTAAACACTAGAAATTGACACAAGGAAATAGTCAGTTTATGGGCTTCCTAGATTGAGACATCATTCAATCCCTTGCTTTAGACCAGATGACTTAAAAAATGATAGTCCCGCCTCTTACTGGGATGAGTAAACAGTAATACACTTCAGGGGTCATTCATTTGAACCAGTTTAGAAAATGATTGGCAATGATTTCTGAACTATATAGAGGGTATGGCCATATTGTTAAATATGAAGGCATATTCCAATGTGACTGTTTTAATGTTGGCAACCCTTATTCGGATGTATGAGTTTCAGTGTCTTTATATTTCACTTTCTTCCTTTCTTTACCCAGACTACTCCCAAAGAGGATCTGCTACTGCCTTGTCATGGGCCATCCGCTGGGTATATCCCAAACCCAACCCAAACTGCCATGGATTACCTAATGTTCAGAGCACCAGGCTTTAGAACTAGACTGTCACTATAGAGATGGGACTACATGTCTTCCCTGATGTAGTTTCACATCTGCAAAACGGGGATAATATGACGTGCTTCAAAGGACTGCTGTAGGTATTCGATGAAATAAAGTATGCAGAGAATTTAGTACCATTCATCCCGTAAAAGGTAGCCATTTTAAAAAGTCATGATTTTTTTACTTTGCTGTCAATTTACTGAGGCTTTTCACACAGAGAGTCTCAATTAAGCCTTACATCCAACCTATAGGTGGAGAGTATTTCCTATCCTTTGTCGCTGAGGAGGAAGCTAGTGAGAGGGCATGCCTAGCTTGACGCTGCAAAGGTAGATGCGGGGATCGGTTCTGGCAGGCAGGTCTTTGGCCTCATTTGGACCATTTCTGCCCACACCCGCCCTCTTCTTTCCTAGTAAGGCATAGGGTGAGTCATTGGATAAGGGCCCTGGGCTTCGTAGAATGTGGTTGGCTGAGCAGTGGGGTTGTCAGAGAGCAAGCAAGGACCAGGATGAGGCAAGGGAGGCTCCTAAAGGACCAACATTTAAGAAAGGACTCATTCTTCTCATAAGTGAATGTCTCCTTATATTCTGTGTCCTAGTACCTCTCTGGCCTTATGCGAATCCAAGTCCTGGCAAAACAGGATCTGCAGCTGCTCTCAAGAATGCCAGGGTCAAGGGCAGTCTCTGTAATGAGCATACAATCTTTCGAGGTGATGGATTTGAATGATATCCTTACCTGGCTGTCAAAGATCTGGACTACTTATTTTGAAGACCTGAGCTCTGCCGAACTGAATAGCCAATCTGTAAGTATCACTTGAGAGCAGGCCTTGCGTGCAGGTCGTTGATTAGGAAGGTATCATAGATTGAATTGTATTTTCCCCAAATATATGGCAAACCTGGCTGGACACTGATTCTCAGCAGCTTGGCAGTTATGTGATCATGTGAGTATCTCCCATTAGGTGATCTTCTCAGCAGCTGTAAAAGGGATTAAGTTGGGATGCGACACCCTTTCTCAGCTCATCGCCTGGATCTGATGTAAGGAGAGGCTGTCCCTGGGATGTGGCCTGTATCAAGTATATCTTGTAAGAAACAGAAGGGGAGAACAGTGAGCCGCGATCCAGGGAATGGACTACCATCATGAAAGAAGAGTCAGGAGCAGAGAGTGGCCCTCAGAGCTGGGGTCCCTGCCCAATTAAGCCCAGGGGAAGATTGATGACAAGACACACAGAGATCTCAAAGGACCATGGACACTACAGATGCTGAAAGGAAACAAGGATCTTCTTCTTGAGCCAACAGAGAGACAACCTATCTCCAGATCCTGCACGTTTACTTGGGACTTCTAGCCTCCTACATCAGGAGGTGATTCCAGGAAGAAGGAACAATAGTGTAAGAAGAAGGAGCCCAGCACAGGAAAAGAATCCACCTGGGAAAGCATTATAGAGCCCTTTGCTGTGATGCTCATCTCTCGGGAATTCCCAAGGAAATATCCAGAATGCCTCCTAGGATTGTCCTCTAAGGTTGGGGAGGTCAGATATTTATCTTCCTAATTATATCCCCCCACAGGTTTAGGGTGCCACAGAAGTGGTAAATTCCGGACACGTCCAGATGTACTTGCATGTAAGCTGGGGGCTACCACAGTACTGGCAGAGGTTCTGATACGGAAAGCAGGAAAACATGATAGCACCACAAGAGTTTAATCTGCGCTCCCATGGAGCCATCCGGTAAATTTTTGACTGAAATCAGCGATGGATCAAGGGATGGGTCTGTCAAAATTTGTTAGACATAAAGCTAGAGTATTTTGCTGAAGTTCAGATTAGGTAAAGGATAAAAGTCATAAATCAAGGAAAACATGCGAACCGGAACCCGTTTTTGTGCATTCTTCATGAGTTAGCAGTTAACCATCCCTGGTTCATAAGGAAGATCTTGGTAAATCTTTCTGATGAAGTTTCACACTATTTCCACAGGTATTAAGAACATAATCCACAGATACAAAAAAAACATCTGCCTTTAAATATGACATTAGGGTAGCCCCCTGCCCAAACCACCTTTTTACCTGCCCCAGAGCTGCTTAAAACCACTCCTTGAATTAACAAGAGTATTTTCACTTCTTCATTCACATAATCATTGAGCACTTATGAGTCAAAGACCATGTGACTCCGAGGAAGTCAAGATAAGGGCAAAGAGACAGGAAAAGATACTCTTACTGGAGTCGCTGGGTGACACAAACAGTGATCAAGAGCTAGATGCAGAAGTTGGTGGTTCAAATCCACCCAGGGGGCCTCTGGAGAAGCCTAGTGGTCTGCTCCTAGAAGATCACAGCCTTGCAGACCCCAGGGAACAGTTCTACTCTGCCCACATCCGATCCCCACGGATTGGAAGTGACATGAGGGCAACTAGTAGCAACCTCCGAAGAGCCTGTCTATTTGTATGGAAACTATGAGTGGAAAGTACTAGTAAGGGTCCCCTACATGGCAGGGTTGGGCGAATGTGAAAGGAACTGGGTGGAAGGAGTCCTGAGGGATCATGGACAAGGAGGGCTGTTGGGAAGAAGTGAGTTTTGACCTGAGCCTTGAAGAATACACACAGCATTTTCCACACTTCATTTCTCTAAACACACACACACACACACACATACATACACACACACACACACACACACACACACTTCTGTTCTTCGGTTGCCTTCCAGACCAAACCCCTCAAGGTACCAAAAAAAAAAGAGTCGAGATTAAGGCAACAATAGCTACTTTATGACCATAAGCACTGGCAGAAGAAACCAAACCAAAGCACCAAATCACATTGCTGTTACGTGCAAGTCGGTTGTGAATTAACCACCTTTGCTAATCACTCCTCGTTGATATTTATCACAGGTACATTTTACAAGATGAATTCTGTCACCAGTGCTGGCAGCTCCTCACCAAGTCCCACTAGCAGCTGCAAAGATTCATTAATAATATTTTGTTTGGGCTCCCACTTGCCACCCTCCCTCCTCCTGCTTCATAAGTATGAACAGCATCATTACCGAGTGGTGCCTACAGAAAGGATCACAAAAGCAACTTGGAAATTTTAAATGAAAACAGATGTTGGGAAATGCCATTATACCATGCGTGCCACAATAAATAGCATTAACATTTCTAAGTGGTGGGCCTCCAAATTGGATTGCAAGGAGCTCGCATTCACAGTTAAATGAAGGCCTTATCGTTGGCATCCCTGGAGCCTACAGGTGGCTTGGTGGCAATCATAGCTCCGTCTTTTGATTTTAGTGCTGCTGTTAAATGCCCGTTAAGCAGAAATTAAGCAGGCAGGCAGGCACTCAGAAAGGTGTGGGTGCCAGACACCATCATTGTCTGACTGCCTGGATGCAAAACCACCTCAGCATAATCATTAAAGTGCAGAAGTGCTTTGAAATGATCTGTCCCCAAACAGCATGCTTCCCTGTACAAGGACCAGTGTCACTGTTCATGTTGCTGACAACCGAACCCTGAGAATTCCTGAAATTTGTCACCCCTGGTTATTAGAGTCATCAGATACAGTCACCAGATTATGTACAGTGGTCAAAGAGCATCCCCACATATGTCTTCATTTGAGCCTTGCACCACCACAGAATCATTACTACCCAGATATTATGCAGACCTCGGTTCGGTACCTGGCCAATTCACCTCCTTCGGAGCCACTACCTATTTACCTAGGGGATGGAACTTGCATTTTGCCATGATTTAAATCGGTTTCTGTGGCACTTCCAGACCAAGAGAGACTTGGAAGAAAGGCCTGGTGATTGACTTCAGAAACTTATCCAGTTAAAACCCCGTGGTTTGGGGGCACAATGGTCTTGGGGCACCATGATGTGCGGGTCAACTTGATGGCAATTTAGGACAGTGAAGCGCAGCTTGTGGATCATACAAAATTGGCCCTGAATTGTGGCACCAGCTCTTACGAAGTCTCTGGTCTTAGGCAGATTGTTTATTCAGTAGGGCACCCGTTCTGCACCTGTAGAATAAGGACAATGATAGAGACCTTAGTGCTGGTGGGAACCTAACTAGAGCCCAGTATTCAACTCAATAGCTCTTGGTTTGGGCTCAATTTTGAGATACACAGCTCACAAGTTCGGATACAAGATCCCTTTTACCAAAGAATACTCTAAAGGCACATGGTCATCTGAAGAATGTCAGGCTCAATAAATTGAGTTTAGAGCAAGCTTTTTTGGAGACTCTACTTGTTATTTGCTGAATCTGTCTAATCTATCTGTCTCTCCAGATGCCTGTCCATCCATCAACCTAGGAATCCCTGGGTAGTGTACAAGGTTAATGCTCTTGATTGTTAAACCCAAAGTTTGGTGGTTTGAGTCCACCCCAAAACCTCTCAAAAGTAAGACCTGCAGTTCTAATCCTGAAAAGTCAGCCATTGAAGCCCCCATGGAGCAGAGTTCTACCCCTTATGGCTTTATATTGAACTGGTTGGTATATAGATCTTGGAACCACTGGGGAAAGAAATCTAAGACTATTTCCCCATCAAGTATTGTTGCTCACTTTTAAGCTGAGGGAAATGAGCTGCATGTCCCAGCACGCACACCAAGCTGGAGTCCGAGGGGGTCACGTCCTTCTCAAGCTAGCATGGGGCAGGCATCATAAGTGTGCACGCCGACCATCATGTTCTGCCTTTGGTGTAATTCTGCATCAAATGTGCATACACAGCATCTACCAGGGTAATGCCAAGAGGTCAATGGATGTTTGTTTTGAAAGTGAAGTTCTCACCAAGGTTATAGGCTTAGACGATACATGTGAGGTAGGTAGTTTATTGTGCTAACCTGGCCGATAAATACTTGTGGGATTCATTGAAAGGCAGAGGGATAAATGGCTCAGTGAGCCTCGCCTTTCTAGTTCTCGGGTCTCTTGCTTTCTGAGGGTCGGACCAGGGTGCAGCTGCCTTAGCCCGTTCCCTGCTTCAGCTGGAAAGGCTCACTTTCTGCAAGACATCCCTGAGGAGAAGGAGCATGGATATACCCCGATGCAGCCCTAGGTGCTGGAGCACCCGTGTGGAGACCCCTGTCAGGGCTGAGATGCTTACACATTTACTAACTCACTTTCCTCCTGCAGTCAGCATTATTGCGTCTGCTTTGTGAGAAGGAGGAGGACGTTGTGTATTGGTGTTAGACATATGGGTTAATGTTGGACTTGTGGGTTTAGGCAGCACTAAGTTGGGATGTTTTCTTGATGCACATTTAACCTTTATATAAAACTGTCTCTTATACATGAGTATTTGTGGATTTGTTTCTCTAAAGTACCCAGACTAACACAACATGTGATGGTGAAAAAATGTAAATGAACATCTGAGAATTAGAATTGTTCTGGAAATAACCATGTTCCTGGAAGGAGATCCCTGCAAGTATGTGAACAAAGAGGCAGCTGCCCTCCCCTCTTAGAGCAGCTGTGATTGTCCGGCAGGAAGATGAAAGCAGGGTGGATCTTAACCCGGAGATGCTTACCCCTTCAGAAATGCTCAGAGCACCAGCCCTGTATGCCACTCTGGCCCTCTAGCTGGGGAGGGAGACTCTTGGCGCTGCAATTTGACTCTTACAGATGTACGCTCCTGAGGCGTCTTCTTTCAGAGGGCTCTGCTGACTGTTTTCAGAAGTGGCGCTGAGTTTGGGCACCGTTAATGTCGTCATGAGCAGAGGTGTGATCTGAAAGGGTCAGCGTGGCCCAGGACCAGCCCCCGAGGAAGGAGAAACCCTTATCCTTGTCAGCATGGCCTCTGTCCCAGCACGCGGACACTTCAGGGACTTAGCGTGGCTGTGTTTGCATTCCCTATCTGGTACACAGATGGAACGTTCCTCTTACCACCGATTTGTTCAAGCGGACATCACCGTGGAGCCCAGATCAAGCTGCATTAAAACGATACTAAAAGGTCTGCACTGAAGCAATTCAAATCAGGAAATCCCAAGTTTCAGCTGCCACACCACCTTTAAATCAACGTAATGTGCCTGTGTACGGCTGTCCACAGACGCTTCTTGCTGCTGTTATCCTGATCATAGGATCATTCAAGTCCTCTTATCTAGTCTCCTAGCTGCTCTGCTCCAGCTCCTGCAAACAGAAGTGATTTGTCGCATCGCACCCCCTTCCCCTCCTGCTACCAGCATGCGCGTCCTCTTAGGTGGTGCCTGATCCTGCCTTTTCTCACCTAAGTATTTTACTTGTAGAAGTAATGAGCCCTTAAAAGAAAGTATAGGCACACCCACACATTCCAAAAATGCACACACAAGTGCAATTAAATAACTTAGAACCTGCTGGATCCATGGGGGGTCGCGGGGTCCCAGGAACAGTTTGCCCTCTGCCAGTCCACGTGGCCATGTTTCCACTATGCAGTGTGCCCTGCACATGACTCTCGGCATAAAGGTTGGCGTTTCAATCCCACCCCGCTATTCTGGGCAGGAAAAAGCCAGGCGCTCTGCCTCCTGCCAGACTGCAGTCAAGCACACCCCACGGAGCAGGTTCATTCTGAAATGCATGGAATCGCTCCGACACAGAGTGGCTCTGAAGGCAACTTACAAGCGGCCCCTGTGGTACCAGTTGCTCCATTTACCCCAGGGGAGAGGGTTAGGAAAGGAAGCAGGGACCACAGGGAGAGAGTAGAACAGGGCACGGCCCAGCAAGGCCATTGCCATCAGCAAGCTGACACACCTGGGGGTGACCCGTTGAAGTAAAACCATTGATGGCTTATTCCGTAAACCTCCACCAAATTCACAATATAAAGTTAGAAGGAAGGCCAATGGTTGTCATGTTTGCTAAATGTGTATCGCCTACTCCTTCATCTGTGGCTCCCACTTACTCAGCATCCTTTGAAATATCATCAGTGTCCCACTTGGAAAGCAAAGGAACATGAGTCACCAAAGTGCATCCTCACATGGAAACATGCAAATTGGAATTCCTTTGTGGAGGCAGCTGGTGACAGGCCACCATCTGAGAAGCTGCTCACTCACACCCCTAACTGCCTGAGCACAGTGTGCTTCAGGTAGACAGGCTGCTGACACCTGGCGCTCCCGCCGCGCTCAGCAAACCCTGACGAGAAACCCCACACAGATGGCTCCATCTTTCTTGGTTTCACATGTCCCTTTGTTCCTTCATTGGTTTTCTCAGGTCTGATTAGGTCTTACATGCTTGAAGATGATGTGAAGCTACATCTCCCTCCAGGCTGGTGAGGAAGAATTAGCACCCTGCTGCTCCCCGAGGCTGCATAGCCCAACAGCCTACATTGGGTCTCAGCCTGCAGAGTCCACTCTATCTCCTCCCATCATCTTCTGCTCCCAGCATCTGCTCTTCCCAAGACAGCCACTTGAATCTACACATGTTGGGGAGAAAGTTTGTTCCTTTCCCCTTAATATTTTTCCTTTTCGCTTTATAATTTCGCACCAGGGATTCCAAAATCTAAGTCAATACATACAGATTCATGAATTATGGTTTGGTGAAATAGCCCCTGCGATTCTTGGGGCCAGGGTTTTCTGATCCCAGCCCACAGGCCCTGCATCTGAGCGGGGAGCCGGGGTGCCATTTCCTCCATGACGTGCGCGTGGCAGGGCATTTGATTGCTTTTAAGGTTTCACCTTGCAGAGGATGGTAGTCTGCAGAGTGGATCAAAGCTGGGGTGAAACTATTAATTAGTGTAACAGTTAATCTTCACTCATTCGAGGGCGAAGAGGAAAACCTGGCTAGGGATGCAATGGGAACGCTGCTCTCCTTTTCTGAAGCCCAAAGCATCTCTTCTGTCAGACTCTGGCACGAGGCAGCAGAGAAAGTAAACAATGGCATTATAGATCATCTCCGTTGTTCACGATTGAGGCAAAATTAGAAATTAGATCACTCAGGAGCACTATGCCGTTACTGAATATTATTTTAAGATGCTGCTGGTTTGAAATTCTGCCAAGCCAGTCTTGCCCTACTCCCATTTGGAAAGAACACAATGATCCTGACAGGAGCTTAAGCAGCCAGCTCCCGCAGTCTTCCCCCCACTAACCCGTAGAGTGCCAGGCTGCAGGGAGCTGCACTGCCACATCACTGTCCCACGCACAGCTGGCAGACTGGCCCCTGTTCTGCGCGACTGTTCCAGACGCATCAGGACCACTCCACAGCCGGCACATAATGAGAAGCTCAGAGCAAGTGAATCACTGCCTGTTTTTGGTGGGGGCTTCTCTTACTGATCATGCTCAGAATAAAGCAGCTCCGTCCACATGACAACACGTGGATATCAGACACACACACACACACACAGAGAGAGAGAGAGAGAGAGAGAGAGAGAGAGAGAGAGAGAGAGAGAGAGAGAGAGAGAGAGAGAAAGAGAGAGAGAGAGAGAGAATCAGATGCCTGCAGTTATGTGTTTGGTGTGATTTCCTTGTCCCTTTCCGACATAAGACGCTATTGGGATTCTTGGGGTGGGGAGGGGTTCTACCACAATGGGATTTTCCCATCAGATGCCTGTGGTTGATCCTCAGTAGGCTGGAATCTCCTCCAGGCTCATCTTTTCATCTTTCCATGGGAATAAATAATACAAGGAGGAGAGACCTCTGCTGGGCTCTATACCAGCTATACATAGCACCAGATGCATAGGAAGGTATGTGGCTTAAGAAGGTCTTTTGAGCAAAAGTGGAAGTTAAGATACAATACAGGGTTGTGGCCAACATGGTTGACGGCCAACTGCAAAGCTGGAGGTGCAAGTTCATCCAGCATTGCCTTGAAGAAAGGTCTGTATACCAAATCTCAAACCATCAGTCATTAAAATTCCTGTGACTCACAGCTCTTCTTGGATGCACACGGGGGCATTTTTGAGCTGATGTCAACTCGATGTCAAGCGTTCATTGATTTTTAGAAACTAAAGATGTGAGGAAAGAATGACTTTGAAATACATGAACATTTAGCCAGGAAGGGAAAGAGAGGCCTCCAATAAGCTTTAAGCCCCCTGTATATCCAAGCAAAGATGAATTTCTCCATAAACTTACCCTTGATAGTGGGACAGGAGGAAAGTAAAGGAAATAGAGGAAAGAACTGGGAGGCAAAGGACATTTATAAAGGTCTAAATACAAATATGTATATTTATATAAAATGATAGGGGAATAGATCTATGTACATATATTCATTTATAAAGTATTACAGCAGCAGATGGACACTGGCCACCACTCAATTACTCCTTCAATGCAAGAATTATTTGGTCTACTAGCACATAGCTCTGTGATGTTCACCTTTCCTGGCATGATGGCTGAAGACAAAAATGGGTATCTAAGCAAATGTGGGGAAGAAAGCTGATGGTGCCCGGCTATCAAAAGATATAGTGTCTGTGGTCTTAAAGGCTTGAAGATAAACAAGCAGCCATCAGCTGAGAAGCAACAAAGCCCATGTGCAAGAAGCACACCATCCTATGTGATCGTGAAGTGTTGATGGGATCAGGTATCAGGCATCAAAGACCCAAAGCAAAACAAACCAAACAAACAAAAAATCTTATCAATGGGAATGAGGGGAAGGGTAGAGTGGAGACCCAAAGGCCATCAGTAGTTAATTGGATACCCCCTGTCAGAAAGGTCACAAGGAAGAGACGAGCCAGTCAGGGTTCATTATAGCACTGATGAAATATACAACCTTCCTCTAGTTCTTTAATGGTTCCTACCCCCTCCCTCACTATCATGACCTCAATTCTATCTTACAAATCTGGCTAGACCAGAACATGTACACTGGTACAGATAAGAGCTCATAACCCAGGGGATCCATAACAGATAAATCCCTCAGGACCAATAAGGGGAGCAAGACGGTAAGGGAAGGGTGTGTGTGTGGGGGGGCATGTAAGGTGAAACCAATCACAATAATTGATATATGGCCCCCCTCACAGGGGAACAGACAGCAGAAAAGTGGGTGAAAGGAGACAGTTGTTGGTGTAAGACATGGAAAAAAAAGAATAATTTACCAATTATCAAGGGGGCGTAGGGGAGGGGGCAAAAAAATGAGGAGTTGATACCAAGGGCTCAAGTAGAAAGAAAATGTTTTGAAAAAAGATGATGACATCATATGTTTGACACCATGGATATATGTATGGATTTTGATAATGGCTGTAAGACCCTCCAATAAAAAAATTTTCAAAAATTACCCCCAAATTACAAAAAAAATAAATTTATTAAACATCTACAATACACTTAAGGATTGGGGGTTTAGTGTTACATGTTGGGCTGCTAACCACACAGTCAGCAGTTCAAAGCCACCAGCAGGTCCAAGGGAGAAAGACAGGGCTTTCTGCTCCCATAAAAAGTTATAGTCTCAGAAACTCAAAGGGGTACCTATAACCTGATCTACAGGGCCACTATGAGTCAGAATTGACTTGAAGGCAGTAAGTCTTGGCTTTTTAAAATGAACTTAACTGGAAAGGTTTTGAATTCTGGGGGACAAAAAGAGTATTCTGATGTGGTCTGCAATAGAATAATGAAAACAGCAAAACCCAGAGGAGGAAACGAGATTCCGCTTAGGTGATTGCGCGTAGGAAGTGAGTATTGAAGAACAAACATGTGCCTGTTAGGCAGAGATAAATATGCCATCGAATGAACCTGGAATCGCTACAGTTCTTGTATTCTAACAAAGCCTTGATAAATGGCCCTTTCCCCTGACCGGTATTCTAGGGTAGCCGATAAAGAGCTGAGTCAAGGAGAAGTAAGCAAGACAGACAAAGAGCTTGAGTTTTAGATGAGTCATCTACAGTCACGCACCACCCAAGGTCTGCCTGGGAAATGTCTGCTCTTATACATGACTATGTGGTTCCAACATAAAGAAGTCTGAAAGAGAAAGGTGAGGCTGGAAGCAGGAAGCAGATGAGGTGAGGTTTCCGGATGAAGTCCTTGGAGGACAGCCCTAACTATGGTCACAGAATGAACAAGTGCACCACTGAGATGGGGGAAGAATTGCTTGGCAATTTTTTCTGGCCTTACTTTATTGACACTTCTTTGGGGGCTTATATGAAGAAGTGTCAAAAAAATCGAGAGCATTCTGAGTTGACTTCTTTGCTTTGAATATAACAAACGCCACTCTTCAAAAGCTACGAGTTTGCTTGGACTTTTAAAAGTTACCCTAAGGCCTGAGAAGGAAGCCCGAGGGCAGGCACACTGCTTACACAATGGGTATTAACTGCAGGGTCAGCAGTTGCAAACCACCAGCCGTTCTGTGGGATTAAGAGGAGGCTGTGTGAGTCAGCATGGATTTAAGGGCAGTGGGTTTGGTTTTGTGGAAGGCCCGAGAATACTGAGACAAGTGCGTTACTGAGAGAGCATGTCTGTTGCCATCCACGGATCACAAAGACATGCTTGAGCATGTTTTATTTAGGATGAACCCCTGTATGTATGAACTTCCAATATTAGAATTGACTTACTCTCATCCAATATACTGAGGCACACATTTCACTGATGTTAGATATGAATTATACCTAACTGTGATGACTTATATGTCAATTAAACTTAATAACAAGTTTAGGAATAGAACTTAGTCATTATCTGGGAACTGTCACTACATCACATGGTATTTTCACAACATTCAAATAACATAATGTCCTAACACAGCATGTACTATGGACAGTAAGTGATGCCGGACTGTAGTCCAATAATTTTGTACTGTATAACAGTTTGATTAAAGAAGCCTGATTGAATTTCCTCATGGACAACAGTGCTCTTTGGATTCTTTCAATAGCCCAATGAAAAAATATGGGGCAAGAAGGCAAATATCCTGTGTACCTATGGGTGTGGATAGAGAGAGAAGACAATATGCACCAAGATTTTTTTTTTTTAGATCCTCACTGCAGAATGAGTCCATTCAAGAGTCAGGAACCGAGAGTGTGCTAGATGGACATGACCCAGGGGGCCTGTGGAACACAAATGTTTCATGACAAGATCCAACTTCAAGCCACTGCCTCCAGGAAGCTGTCTCTGAATTGTGTCATTATGGAAAACTCGCACAGGCTTTGAAAGCACCTCATGCATGTTGATACTGCAGCTCTTTCAACAAAGGTATGGGGTATTTTAGTTATTTTACGGACCCTGCTGAGCTAAGCTGCAGTCCGTGGCCCCTGCTGTGGGATCCTCAGCACCTGGGACAGTGCCTTAATGACCGAGAGTCTAGAAATGGCTAGGACTCAGACATTTCTTTTTGTTTTTGCTTTTAATTAAACAAATGAATGAGCATCATGTTGGCTTCAGAAAAGTGTGACGTAGGATAGAAGTTCTGGAGTAACAACAATTGGGGGGTTCGATTTTTTAACCAGTAGGTGACTTTGGTTAGTAATTTTGTCTGTAGCCCAATTTCTCCAAGGGTGAAATAAGCTTACTATGACCAGCCTCATAGTGAGGTAGCCAACACATACAACAGCACACACTCGGTGTCTCAGAGCTAGTAAATGTGCAGCACATATTAATTCTCACTCTTTTTCCTTGAGGACAAAAGAAAGAAAACTTTCAAGTATAGCTTAGCTGGCATTTCAAAATCCCGAAGACACACGATAATTCTGATAGATAGGGATGCGTGGAGTGGGAATAGAAACCTAGGGAATCGTAGGCTGGCCTCTTCATTATGGACCCATTTCCATAATGACTGCAAGGGAACAGAACTTTGTCTAGGATGTACGTCCAGATCAGAAGGAATGCCCTCTCCACCCTTCCCAATGCTAATGATCATTTAGGGACTCACTGGGTATAAAAACAAACATAGCAACGCCTCATTTACCCTGAACCAAGGTACAGGTAGCTAACTCGACATAATTTCCCGAGATGTCAGAGGTCTCAGATGGTATGTCAATGACACGCTCCTATGATTAAGGGTGATTTTGTCAAAACACAGCCCGACCTCTCAACACTGTATACTTTATTTCACATGGAACAGCAACTTACTATCTATTGAGAATATCTAGCATTCTGTGGCCTGGAAAACATCCTATCTCCCTACATTCCTGAAGACTGAAAGGACTGCCATGTACATCTAGGATATAATCTGTAGCTAAATGCACAGTTGATTTATCGTTATCTTGGGTTATTTGTAATTCACATTATTTATGTTACTAATTCTGTCCCCAGACCTCTAAATCACCACCCATCATTCATCTAACAAGTAAAAATACAAAAAAAATTTTACTCGACATTATATTTGGACATCAACTGTCTGAAAGGTAATAAGATACAGCAACTACAATGATTGAAATGAAGGGAAAGATTGTTAATATAATAGAGGTTTCTACTGGGCACGCTTTAAATCAATGTGCAGAAGCAATTTCAACAGCCATCCTGTCATCATGTTTAAAACACGTTATTTCTCTTTCTTCTCCCCTCCTGTGGTTTTATTTTAGGTTGTTTATTACCTTCTTGTGGACCGGGACAGCGAGTCAAAGGAGAAACTTTGAGAAGAAGGCTGACTGGAGAAACCTGGGTGACAGAATGCCCCTGTTAGAACACTTTTAATAAATCAAGAGGAAAAAGAAAGCTGCCATGGTGCCATATTTGACAAATTGGAATGAAATTGTACCAACTCTGGGGAAAGCGGGATGACCTGCATTGGTATTTCTTCCAAGCTAATTGTTAAGGAGGAAGAGGATGCTTGAGGGTTATGCTTGATAAAGAATACCCTTAATCTCTCAGAACTTTGATCAGCAACTGCCTCTAAACCCCAGATCAACATTCAGTATGGAGCATAAGTTCAGGGGCTAAAAATGACTTTGGAGGAAGACTTCCAACAAGATGGCGCATTAGGCAGACAAGCTAGGCAGACCCTCTGCCACGAAGACACAAGAGACCAACAGATGTGGATAATTACCCTGGAACCCTGAGCTTCAGAGAAAGGCTAGAGACGGGGATCAAATGCGGATGAGGCGAAGCTGAACAGAAGTGGTGAGCAAAGAGATAGACACGTGAGTGAGATGTCAGCTGCCCCTTTCCAATGCGGTCTCTTTGCACTTTTGCGAGCACCAGTCGGCAGGGATCGCACCAGTCGGCAGGGATCCCACCAGTCGGCAGGGATCGCACCAGTGCCCACAGTGGTAGCTGGTGACGACAGCCCAGAGAGATGCAGGTCTCAATGCTCCCCTTCGTTCCCACAGGCTCCCGATAAACAGAAATATGGTCAGCCCACACTCCCATGCACCTCGGCCAGTGTAGGTGACCCTTTGTGGATTGGGTGCTGAGTATACACCATACCCACACTGCCCCCCTCGGGCCAGTGGAAGGAAAGAAGCCAGACAGGCACGCTACCACTACACATCTCCTGGGCAAGCAGGGGCTTCTTTCGGGACTAGGCACCCTGACTCCAGACACCATGTAGGTCAGCAGAAATGCAGTTCATAGATGGGCGCTGCAGCCCGAGGTGTCCCTGGAGGGTAGAAAGCACTGACCGGCCCATGCCAACAGTCCTACCCAGAATCACTTCCTCGCCAGGCAGTTCCGCCAGGTGCCCTGCACACCTCCCTTTCTTTCACCTTCCTTTTTCCTTTCTCCTTGCTTTTGCTTCCCTTGTTTTTTGTTTGCCCTTTTTCTGTTTTCCTCTTTCCCTTTTATTCCCATTTTGCTTTCATTTTCACTCTTGCCCTCTTTCTGTTTTAGTTATGCCTTGCTATATTCTCTCCCCTTTCTGTTTCCATCACCTTTAGTTTTTTCCTCCGTTGCTTTTGTTTTTAATTACAAAAAAATTAGTTTTTAATTTGTTGGTTGATGTTTTCCCCTTCAGTGTTGTTGCGGTCTCAAAATCACAACATAAATCAAATACAACAGTAACAGTGGCTAGGTACACACCTATTAGACTAATCAACCAGTTGAGACTCAAAGGGCAGGCTGTACACAAGGAAAAAGTTCAGGAGGGTGAGAAAAGGAGAGGGACTAGAAGCAGGCAACACAGAGAGGAGTGAGAGAAGTGATGTAACATTGTGGGTATCACAATCAAGGCTATGCACCAAACTTTGTAGGAATCATTGGATGGAACAATTATTTTTTGGTAAACCATTGTGGCAGTTACATAATCTCCTGTCAGCGGTGGGGTGGAGTCTAGCCTGTCAATCAGATCATAGAAAATCATGACTCTGTGTGGGCATGGCCTTCTCCTGAGGATTCTGGGAACTCCTGTCTTCCTCCCTGGAGGTGGGACACACACTCTCTCTATGGAATATTCCTGTTGATAAGCCACATGGAGCTAGGTCGATGCAGCCAGAGCCCGGGAGCTGGAGGAGTCACATGGAGACCCACAGCAGTGGTGAGATGCTTTTACTGCCACTGGATCCACACGACTTTCCAACCACTGGCCTGTGATCTTCCTGCCTTCAGTGTCATTGCATGTGTTTTGTGAGTCTAAAGAATTTATAGACTAGTGTCAGACATTTGGGCTAATATCGGACTTACGTACTTGATCTGGATGGGGTTGGGATGTTTTCTTAATACAAAGTTACTCTTTGATATAAATCTCTTTCTTATACAAATAGGAGTACCTCTGCATTTGTTTCTCTAGTCACCCCACACGAATACAACCATCTAATTCATGACAAAGAGTTAAAAAGTAATAGTGATTTTGCATATAGATGCATGTGTATGTTTTCTTTAATTTTAAGATTATTATCTTGGCAAGAGTGATGAATGGAATTTCTGCTAGTAGTAAGTTAGTGTTATCAACTGTCAGGTTAGAAAAATGCACGGCAGGCAGTAATAAAGGAAGGAAATATATGAACCATAAATAAAACCTGGGTTTGTGTGGTTTTATACAGTTATAATGCCTTTAGGTAGCAAAGGCTCCAAACAAATCCCCTTTCTTTAAATTTTATGTTCTCTTCGAATTGTGTCTTTCATAACCTGGTTCCAGAGCCTATAAGTGGACTCTGGTCTGAGCAGCCCTGCCTCCCTAAGAGAGCAAGGCTAATCCCAGCAGGGTCCTCAGAATGAAATAAGCTTTTCTTATTTTAGAAATTAGTATCTTTATTCAATATTGTTTCACATTTCAGCGAAAACCATGTGAAAATCTTAAATATCAATACAGTCCGCGATGGTCATATCAGACCTTAAGAATTCTAAGTGAAGATTCTCTGGCCATATCTCCAGAGTAATAGGCTGTATCCTTTGAAGCACTATTAGAAGTTGAAGTCATACCCAGTTTAGAGCTCTATGAGGACTCACACACACAGCTCCCTGCCTTCATGTTGACTCTGACTCAATAGGGACCCTAGAGGATGGAACAGAACTGCCCCAATGCCGTAAATGTATTCCTGAGCAGAAAGCCTCATCTTTCTTCTGCGGGGCAGCTTGTGCATTTGAACTGCTGGCCTTTTGCTTAGCAGCCCAGTGTGTAGCCCACTACACCACCAAAGCTTCTAGGAGCACTTGAGTTTGTAAAAAATATTTTAAATATTTTTACATTAGACTTCAATACTTTACACATAAAGTATCATTTCAGGAAAATCTCCATGAGAAACTTGGTGATCATTTATTGATCTATGGAGATCAGAGATACCAAACATAAACTAAAGGTCTCAGTCCATTGTAATAAAGCCCCAACTGTTCTGCGGAATAGACTTTCAAACACCCTTTTGGTCTATAGATTAAAAAAAAAAAAAAGGTTGCTGATACAATCTTGTGGCCCTAGGAGTAATTTATCGAGCCTTTATATATTTTAAGGGTCACTGTGAAGAACATTCTAAGCTCATTGTTGTGAACAGCCATGAGAAAGTTTTCTTTTTCTATTCTTAAGAATTTCCATATGCAGCCATCTAGCTCAGAAGTAACAAAGCCCACATAGAAGAAGGACCTGTGTTACCACGAGGTGTTGAAGGGATCAGGTATCAGGCATCAAAGAACAAAAAATCATATCATTGTGAATGAGGGGGAGTGTCAAGCAGGGACCCAAAGCCCATCTTTAGGCAACTGGGCATCCCCTTACGGAAGCGTTGCGGGGAGATGAGCCAGTCGGCGTGCAGTGTAGCAACAAAGAAACATACAACTTTCCTCTAATTCTTAGATGCTTCCTCCCCGCAACTAACATGATCCCACTACTACCTTACAAATCCAGGTAGACCGGAGGATGTACACTGGTACAGATAGGAACTGGAAACACAGGGAATCCAGGACAGGTAAACCCTTCAGGATCAGTGGTGAGAGTGGCGATACTAGGAGGTTGGAGGAAAGGTGGGGTAGAAATGGGGAACTGATTACAAGGATCTATACATAACCTCCTCTCTGGGGGACAGGCAATGGAAATGTGGGTGAGGGAGACACTGAACAGTATAAGATATGACAAAATAATAATAATTTATAAGTTATCAAGGGTTCATGATGGAGTGGGGAGAAGGGAGGAAGGGGGAAAATGAGGAGCTGATACCAAGGGCTTAAGTAGAGAGCAAATATTTCGAGAATGATGAGGGCAACGAATGTAAAAATGTCCTTGACACAATGGATGGATGTATGGATTGTGATAAGAGTTGCATGAGCCCCCAATACAATGATTTAAAAAAAAAGCATTTCCATATGGTCCTGAGAAGAAACAATGTTGATTATCAATCACACTTCTTGGTCATCTCCATGCGGCTAGAGTCAGTGTTGGGTGCTTGCTATGTACGCAGGGTGAACAAGACACAAAACCTGTCTTCAGTGAGCTCTTTCTCTCATTGGGGAGAGAGGCTGTCAACTCTACTAGGGTGCTCGAATAGCAGAAGGAGTTAGATGGTAGACAGATGATTGCTAATAGGTAGAACATGGACAGATGTTGTCGTTGAGTTGGTTCTGCCTCTTTGTGACCTTATATATAACAACACAAAAGAAGACACCGCCTAATCCTATGCAATCCTTACAATTGTTGATATGGGATGAATAAACTGGGGAATGTAAATGTAATGCCCTTAACTAACTCTGGCAATGTGGGTGGTATTGAGAAATGTTTCCTTTGCTTCCTTTTGTTGTAAGGGCTGGGAAGGAGAAAGGGCTGGATGGGGCACCATGAAGCGGTGCCTTCTGCCCAGGGAGAAAATGAGGAAGAATGGCATTGGTTCCAGAAAGCTGTTGTTCACCATCACTTCATAGTATGTACATTTAGTCTTTAATGAGAAATTTGACAATGGTAAAACGGTGATGATGAGTCAGCTTAGCACAGGCAGATGCTGCTAAGCCACGGTGCTCTGGAGAGAATGTGTTGTCTTCTCAAAACATCCAGGCCGCTCCATTGCTTCACCGCAGTACTCACACGTTTCAGCAATGCTTGTGCATTGTGCTGCTCACAAGCTAAAATGTACACGCACGCTCCTGCAAATTTAGGTAAATTATGAATCAATCAATTCCTATCTAAGCAAGTATCTTTTTGAATCAAAATGCAAATTCTCATGAATACTGAAGGGAACATAGGAGAATCCTCATTCTGCTGTGGTTTTTACAACGTGATTCCTACAGTTTGGATTCAAGAAGGAAAATCCACAAAGTTAGGAAAGCAAACAGATTTCTCACTAGGAACATACATGTTCATGGAGGCGGCATGGCGGAGTGATATATATAAAAATAAATAAATCAGACCCACGAGGGGGATTGAGCTATAGGGTGTCTGCTGACACTGGTCATTGCCGCCTTTTCACTCTGCTTTGGAGATATGGAGGTTGAGGGCAACGCTGTTATTTGTACCTTTCCTTTTAGTGGAAAAAGGAAACTCGTACGAACGGCTGCTCTAGCATTCACGAACTCTAACTGAGCTTCTTCGCGGTCCATATGGTGTGTTTGGGCAACTTCGGAACCCTGGGGTTGACGCGTCCGGATCTCAATATTCAAGACAGTTTCATCTCCCATATTAGTGACATAATCCTATTCATCATCTCCCACAGACACAGAGAACCTAAGTTGAAAGGGAAGATGGGGATCTGGTTGCATATACATAAATAAGTAAATAATCCAAACTTCTCAAGATAAGTCATGCTATGTCAGAACTTGCTACACAGGCCCAATAATCCAAACAGCCTGATACGGGTACAATAATAGGCACATAGATCAAGACTGAGGACCCAGAATTAAATTCTATGGAGAGCTAATATTCAACAAGGGATCAAAGTCCAGCAAAACATAATTCAAAATATATTGTTGTACATCCTAGCCTAGTGTGAGCAGCACCTGAATTCTTAAAAGCTTGTGAGCAGCCATCTAATAATGCGTTTGTCAATCTCGAACCACCTGGGGCAAATGAGAACTAAGGATAATAGAGAAATACAAAGACTGGAGAAAGGAGCAATCACCCTAAGGACTAATGGTCCAGCAGAAGTCTTAGGCAGATAGGCAGGGATGGGATGTCCATTGAGGTATGCCCAAGAGAGCCAATCACGAGAACAAAGGGCAGCACACTGCACATACTCAAAGGCCTAGGTCCCCTCCCCCCACCTCTTCCCCCTCCCTCCCTCCCCCACCCCTGTGGTGGGCATGGGTGGGCGTTAAACCTGGATCAGTCCACCTGGGCCAGATGAATTCAATCCAGCCAATGGGGTCGATCTGGGGTCATCCACCATGCGCCCCACCCTGGAATCCTTGCAAAGGCAGGAGCGAGGGGGAGGGAGGAGAAACTGGGGAGAGAACTTGAGAAGGAACTTGAGAGGTTCTTTTATTTGGAGGAGAACTTGGGAGAGAGATCTTTGCATGATGCCAAGCAGTCTCTGCCAGGCTGCATGGTCGGGAGGAATCCTATGGGTGCCGTGTAAAACATGAAACTTCTTTTAACTCTCATTAAACTCACTTGGATCACGAGCCAGGCTTCGGTGTGAATTCTTTCTCGTGAGGAGCCAAGGACCGAGGTGTCACTCTAGCCCAGAGAGAGATCTTACAGAAGCACAGTATATCCTAAGTGGAGAACAGAAGGACTAGATGGTGCCCGACTTCCGTGACCATCCCGTCTTAGACCGCAATAGAAGGTCCTGGTTAGAATGAGTAAAAATATATAAAACAAAATTCAAAGGCAAAAGCAAATAGAAAAGGCCAGATGTACTTGTTCAGAAAGGACCACAAGAACTCCCAGGATTCTTGCCCTCAGAAAGCCTTCTAATTTGAAACTGATGATGCTCCTGGAGGCTCGATTCCAGCCAAACAAGGACAGACCAAAAGTAAAAAATGTAAAAAGCCAGCAAATACCCACGGATAGTGTGCTTCTCAGAGCAATCAACTATAGGAGACCAAAAGGTCAACCTGGGCACAAATTAAAAGATGCCAGGAGGGACAGAGACATTGGGCTGATAGAAATGGGGGGCCCTAGGAGAAAATAGGGAGAGCGATGGCACAGGTGAGCCATGCGCCCAATGTTATGGAGCTATTTGTGTATGAACCACTGATGGAAAAGCTCGTTTGCTGTGTAAAATTCTACCTGGTGTGCAAACAGACCAACCAAAGAAGCCAGACGTTTATAATCTCTCTACTTAGTACATGGTTTTCTCTCTATCTAGGGAGGCCTGCGGTTGAATAACTAGAACACTTTTCCTTCAAGACTCAAGACTGCCCTCGCATGGAAGTGACCCCAGGCCATGGAGGCAAGACCTATGTCTACTTCTTCAGCACCAGCATGCAGCACAGTGCCAGGCACGTAGAAGACATTCACAAATAAATTCCTCCTCTGGGGCCCACAGCTTCTTGTGTAGATCTCTCTGGCACTTATAAGATTACTGTGATTCATTATGTATTTGAATTCTCTCTCTCTCTCTAGTAACATATATACTATATAATATATACACTATATAATATACACACACACCATGGATATACTATTTATATATATAGCAATGGAAAATATATATCCATTAGAGTTTGATTTATAGCAGTAACAAACCTGCCATTTATTAACTCTTGCATACACTACGATGGGAGTCCCTGGGTGGCACAAATGGTTAAAAGGGGTGACTGCCAAGCCCAGGGTTGGTGGTTTGAGGTCAGTCAGGGGAGTCTTGACGGAAGAGTGTGGTGATCAGATTCTGGAAATCAGCCACTGAAACCCCATAATCTCCGCCTCAGAATTGATCCACGGTGCCTGGGTTGGCTTGGGCACATTACAATAACATCTTTCTCCCTCAGAGCCACCTCCCAGGTATGGCATTTGTTGTAATTCTTGAAGACAGAGGCCTTCCTGAATCTTCCTCAGCTGGCCAAAAAGAGGTCTTCCTCCTGTGTCCACGGGTCCAACGATCGCCACCTCCCACTTCATCCCCATCTACAGGCATTGTGATACCTGAGTTACCTAATGCTGCGGTAACAGAAATGGCACAAAGGAGTGATTTTAACAAATATAAATTCATTTTCTCATCGTTCAGGGGACTAGAAGCCCAGATTCAGGGTTGGGGAAGGCTTTTTGTCTTTTTTGGCCCTGGAGGAAAGTCCTTGTCTATTTTAGCATCCATTTCTGGGAGATCACATGGCTTGGCATCTTACTTTACCCATCTCTGCTCCCTCGCTGACATGCTCAATCTTTTATATCTCTAAAGAGATTGACTCCAAACATGCCCTACATTAGTCCTGCCTCATGATCAGAAGAAAGACAAATAGAATTTCAAACGGGCTCATTACCACAGGTATCAGGCATAGAGCTTAGGATTTACCATACATAAGACGGACTATGAATATGTGTGTATATATATGTATATATACATACATACATATATGCATATACATGATCCAGGTAGGCTTTGGATCAAGGTGTGGATGATGGAAGCAGCCACAGAGTAGTCCTCATTCACTTTGCCTTCTGATCTCAGCATCAGTCCTGTGCAGGCTCTTGCCAAGTAAGGATGGGGCAGGGTCCTTACCTGGACATATGTTTTTACAAGCTTCACCAAGCTCTACAGCAGTGAAGAGAGAGGACTCCGCAGGGAGAGAAGGGAGTCCAGCCAAGAGGAGTTGGAAGGGAGGAAAGGAAAAGTTCTAAGGTTGCTTTGATGGGGTCACAGTTGGGAAGACAGCTATGGCAGGGCCTATATCCTGATTCTGCCCCAGGACCACAAGTCCTGCTGGGTGGACCCTTCTGCTTCAATGGCTGCTTGCTATTTTCTAGAGAACTTCTACAAATGTGTTTTGGGTATAACTGTTAGCCCTGAGAAAATTATTTATATCAAGTTTAAATTTCTCAGGACAATATAATAATATAATACAATATAATATAATATAACTTTTTTGTGTCTACTCTTCTCTTAAGAGAGAGAACCACTATCGGGGCCCTTTTTTCTTGTGGTAAACACTCAGCTATAGAGAGCCAGAGCTACATCAGCATTTGTGCTTGTCTTCCTTAGACTTCTTCAGTGGTCTCTAAGGTCCATCTCTCCTTGTACTGTAATCCGGGAACACAGGTGGTGTGGGATTCGTGGTCCCTACTGATGCGCAGAACATCTCAGGATCAGATCTGGGTCAGAGCTGACAATAAGGCTAAAGAAACTGGTACTACAAAAGGGACCCAGACCTGATAGTTGAGGGAGGGGCTGCAATCCGAAGATTATTGGTGGGAAGGGCATATATTTATTATCGGAAAGAAGACTCCCAAGCATTCACTCAAAGCTCCCTTTGGGTTCTGTCATGGTCAGACTGGACAGTTTGACTCCACAGGACATCACTGCAGTCTGCAGAGCTGGCCCTGCAAACAGGAGTGAATGTGGGTCAAGTTCAGGATTAAGCATCACAGAACCCCCCCACCCCCCACCTACAAATTCAGGGCCTTTATTTTAGTGCTGTGAAGAACTTGAGAGTTCCAAGCTCCTCTGATGCCTGGGCTCCCTGCCTAATGGCACATAAGCCAAAACCAAACCGAGGGGCTGGCTCACATCTCAGTCCAACAGTGTTCGTATTCTCCCCCGGCCTTCAGGACGACGTCCTAAGGGAGCAGAGCAGCAAGACCCAACTGAGAGCAGCTCCCTGGGAGGAAGACATTGTCTCTGAGCAAGACGAAAACAAGCAAAGCCACAAGCAGAATACCTGATGAGTCAGCCATCCCTCCCATCGTCCGAGGCTAGTTGAGCAGCCTGCAGACAGGCTGCGCTCTGGCCTCAACACCAAAGAGGAAGCGATGCTCTCTATATGTACAGGCGTTTGTGCACTGTGCACTACAGGGAGAGAGATTTCATGGTAGTACAAACATTCCTGAGCCTCACTTGTGGGAAACAGAAAGGTTTCTCTCTATGTTAGACTTAGGACACTGCTTGCAGCTAATGGTAAATGACTGTCAAGTTACCTCCCTGAAGGCAGTCAGTTGCCAGACAACTATCTGGACTGGTCAGCCTCTGCTCCCCACTGTTAAGGACAATGGGCTACTTCTCCCTAAAGGTTTGCAGTCATGTATTTGGTTCCTGTAGGTGGAGTTCACACCCTGCTGATAATGATCTCTATAGTAGAGCCAGGGAACAGGTCAAACTGGCTCAGTGACATCCAAAGTTAGGCTGCCATCCTGTATGTAGGATCTGCCCATCTTGCCACATACATACCCCAATCCCTCCTCTTCCTATTGTATGTATACCCCTAGACCACCTCCTCCCATTACTGTATTACCTATAGCACAACCCTTTCCTGTGACATATGTCTTCACCTGTAATTAGGGGGCTTGCATGTCCCCACAGAATATAAAAGCCTTGGTTAACATTAAATCTCTCTCTCTCTCTCTCTCTCTCTCTCTCTCTCTCTCTCTCTCTCTCTCTCTCTCTCTCTCTCTCTCTCTCCACGTGGACCACCAAGTGGGGCTGGGGTGAGCCTTGCTGCCATGGAATGTGTGTGACTCCATTATTTCAATCTCTCATGCTCTTTATGACTTTACTATAATCTTTACTTATTATCGCTGTACAATTGTGCCTACTGGACCCGTGAGAATGTGTTAGGGGCTGGATTAGCCTCACACTCACTGATCCACTGTCTCATTATCTGACATTTAGCTTTTACTGCCATAATAAAACAATCGAAGATTTAACTATGCTGTGCACTAAGGACGTACAGACTCAGGAATGCCAAGGTGCCTAGTGAGAGGAACGCTGGCTATGCTGATGAAGATTATGGTATCAGCTTGGCTGAACCCTGCTTCTCGGCAATTTGACAGTTATGTGTGCATTGGCAGCTATGCGAGCTGATTTTGTGATGTGCTGTGGTCATCTTGCAGTTTCATATAACGCTGATATTCGGATAACGGCCGAGTCCACGGACCGTGCCTGCAGCAGTAAATCCGGAGTGGGTGCATTCATTGTCGGCGTGGGAAGCTCACTCAATCAACCATCAATATCATTGTGCCGGTTCAACTCACAGTGACCCCCAGTGTGACAGAGTAACACTGTGCTCGACAGGGTTTCCTTGACTGTAACCTTTACCGAAGCAGATTGCCAGGCCTTTCTTCCAAGATGCTTCTGTGTAGGTTTAAGCCACCATCTTTCGATTAGCAAGTAAGCATTAGCCAGCCATCTATGCCACCCCAGAAACCATATCACTTATGATGATGCAAGCCAGCAAGCAGCCCATGGCTGTGGAGTTGATTCGGATTCAGGGTGAGTTAATGTGATTAAGGGAGAAACGCTATCGCTCAATTCCTAGGTTTTACTTTTATTGGCCCAGTTTACTCCCCCAGGGACTGTTCATAGGTGCATGATAAACCCCAAAAGAACCAAACCCTTAACTGAAGTCCTGAGAGCTAATGGGTTGGACCATGAGGCCAGGCAAAGGAGTTGGGGGATCTGGGGAAGGAACGTGGTGGGAGACCAAGGAGTAGGGGTTCAAGTAGAACACGGGGCTATTGAGGTCTGTGTCAGGGTTGTATCCTTGTACCATACTTATCTGATATGTACGCTGAGCTTATCATCTGGGAAGATGGACTATGCGAAGTAGAACAGGCATCAGATTCGGAGGAAGACTTATTAACAACCTGTGATATGTAGACAACACAGCCTTATTTGCTGAAAGCGGGGCAGCCACGTTATCAGGAGGGACCAGCTCAGGGAAGAGGACATCACGTTGGGTGGAGGAGGAAGGCAATGAGAAAGAGGAAGAGCTACGATGAGGTGGATGGGCACAATGGTGGCAGTCATGGCCTCGGACATAACACTTGTGAGCACCCACGCAGGACCAGGGAGTGCGGGGGATTAGACCAGCTATCCCGCATCAAGCTGGGTTCGAACTGAGGCGTGCGGCTGAACGGAACAGAAAGAGCTATGTACAAAGCATGGGATCGGGAGGACTCCAATCTGATGGACTGAAGTCTCGAGTATATTTGAAGCTTGGTATATATACTCTTCTTACACAAGGGAATTGGTTACAAAACAAACATCAAAGAACTTAAACATTCCTAAACTCTTATCTATGCAAATGTTACTTAACTAGTCACAGCTTCTTAACTTTAGAATAATAAAAGCACTAGGTTCAAAGACAATCACATGGATATGCAGGATTCAAGAGAGCCTCAAAGAGATCGTAAATAGCTGAGTTATCCCTCAATGCTTTTAGCAGCAAAGTCACAAACAACAGTCATTTTGCAAGGCTTGTCTGCAGAGACACAGAGGCGCAGGGGACTAAATAGTCACCCATTAGTAAACACCTTGATCAGCCGGATGCTTCCCACCAGGGAGTGTTCTCTTTTGTGGCACACAGGATCAGTGTGAGTCAGGACGGACGCCACAGCCCCTAACATGAGCTAGAGGAGTCAGAGCTTCAGGGGAAGAGCGAGTTATGCACTGGGCTGCTGATCTCAAAGTCAGCAGTGGGTACCTACCAGCCAGCCATGGGCAAAAGAGGAGACTAGCGCTGCAAAGATTGCCAGTCTTGTGAACCCCATGGGGAATCCCTACTCTGTTCATAGGGTTGGTCTGAGTCAGAACTGCTTTGAAAGCCGTGGGTTTGTCTGTTTGGGGCTTAAGGGGGCCTGCTCAGGGATCTTCCCACTCCCCTGTCAGTAATCAAGCAGGTGTATTAGGAGACAAGCTGGAAAAGCAGGAGACGTGTGGCACCTTCAAAGACTTGATTGAAGGCCCTGGGGGTGGAGGGGCACTACACAGAAAGGAAAAACACTAGAGAGGGATGGGTGAGGGGAGGCAGTAGCAGCCCTGTGGGACTCCCTTGGTGCACACAGGTGCCTCCAATGAAGAACAAGGTGCTGGAGACCCACACACCACCAACCAGGCAGCTGTGAGGGCTCTCTGTTTCCAACAACTCATCTCAGAATCTGACTGAATAAATCAAAACCGGCAGCTCCTTCCAAATTGATAGGAAGAGGCTCTTTAGTGTCCATGACCTGCATATATTTTAATCGTTCCACTCTCTAAAACATGGGGTGAATAGTAATCACAAACAATCTGTTTTGTCAGGTGGCAATAACACATCTTTCTTTAGCCACCAGTAGGAGGGAGGGCCCGAAGGTCTGGCACGGCCTGGGCAGAGGAGGGAGCAATCAGAGTTCAGCCCCCAGTGCTAGCGTTACAGCAGGTGCAGAGCGAGTGGGGATTTCTCAGGAGATTTCACACACAGGATCTCACTGGAACTCCTGAACAGGCTGTCGGGTGGATTTTACTATTTTCACTTTTCAGAAGAGGAAGCTAACTAAGTAGGGCAGACAATATGGTTGGAGTTCTGCTACACGGCTGGTGTTGAAGCAGGAGAGCCTTGCCCGCAGCCATTTGGTCTTCTGGCTGTGCTGACCGCCCGCCCCCCCCCCCCAACTATTGACAGGGAGTCCCTTGCTGGTGCAAACAGTCATGTGTTCCAGTGTTCATCCAAACGGGGAAGTTCAGAGCCACCTTGGATCACAGGCCTAGCAATCTACTTCTAAAAAATCAGACACCGACAGCACTCCTTCGGTGGAGGCACCTGCGTGCGCCAAGGGGGCACCACAGTGGTGCTGCCACCTCCGTCACACATCCCTCTGTGAGGTTTCACCTTTATGAAGCCCACTTTACCCTGACATCATCACATGGAGTGGCCAGAAGCCAGGGTTAACTGGTTAACTCCATGGTGGGTTTGGGGTTTATTTGGTTCTTTTTTAATTGGCAGGTCTAGACTTTGCAGGGTTGGAGGGACTCCAACTTAGGCCCGTCCCCATGGCTGTTACAAAAACACCCTCAGCCTCAACGACAGCTCACTGCTCTTGCATCTCACCGCCTTGCGGTCAGGCCCTCTTCATTTTCGGTAGCGTCCACAAGTTTATAAGAGTCAAAGGGAGAGAGGGGGTGGACTACCTCTGGTTACTGTCTCGGCATCCATCAGAGCAATGTTTACCCAAGAATGGAGGGGCAGTGTTTCAGCCAGTGTTTCTTACCAAAATCCAGGGAGGAGCTCAAAGGATTGCAATTTTAGGCCTGGGATCTAGTATGTGAGAGTTCCCAGCTATGGACTAAAGAGTCGTGTCTGGGAGAACTTTGATTTGGAAAAGTCTTCATCTCGTTCATGAGGAGCTATATCCAGACGCAAGCCAGATAGGCAGTCAGACCAGAAGAGGACAGGATGAAATGGATTACACGGAAATGAGAAAAGAAAGCTGCGGTAGTTGCGTAATCTCCTGTCAACTTGAGGGTATTAAGAGTAAGGGCTTGAGTTTAGTTTGTCAATCAGATCATAGCCTCATGATGCTCCCTTGTGGGTGTGGCCTTCTCATGAGGATTCTGGGAACTTCCTCTCTCTCTGCTTCACCTTCCTGTTTAAAAGCCATGGAGAGCCACGGAGAGACCTGTGCCAGGCCTGCAATGCTTTCCACCGCCATCGGATCCACAAGACTTTTTACCCACTGACCTGTGGTCTGCCTACATTCTATTTTGCATCATTGCATGTGGCTCTGTGAGTCTGAAGGAAGATTGGTGGACTAGTATCAGACTTAGGAACTAATATTAGACTTATGGACTTGATCTGAACTAAGCTGGGCTTTTTTAATATATACAATTACTCTTTAATATAAAGCTGGTTCTTATACATATATGAGTGTGTCTGGGTTTGTTTCTCTAGTCAACCTGGTCTACCACAAAAGCCTATCCCATACAAGTCAAAAACAAGAAGTCAGGGCAACAGAGCATTAATATGACCAGTCTGCATGGGGTTCGTAGTACTTTGTACTAAGGTTTCCTCACTGGTCCAAGTCCTGAGGACTCTGGGCAGAGGAGACCATGATCTGAAATCATACTGTCCATGTCCATTTCAATGGGCATGTACTCAGCTTCATTGGTTAATGTACTCAGCTGCTAGCTAAAAGATCTGAGAGTTGACCTATGTTACAAAAGAACAGTCACTGGAAATGTGAAATGCAACTCTGTTCTGACCCATGTGTGGTCACCGTGAATCGGAGCTGGCAGCAGCCAACACTGGATTGAACGGAAGGCTATCTGAGTGTGTGGGTAATGGCAGGAAGTGGATGAGAGGTCAGCATATTACACATATCAGATGCACAAAAGGCTGTTGACAGCACCTGGCATATGTATACCACCAAGTCAATGTGAGGAGGCACTGCCCGTTATGCACGGAAGCTCCCTCCGCCACGGCACCTCAGTGCCGCACATACAAACTGGCATTTCTAAGTTAGTGGAGCTGATTCGTGTTTAGTGGTGGGATTCCAGGGCAATCACGCTGAGAAATATTTACTCCCTTCATCATCCCTTAAACCACACGGTGGTGGTGGTGGTGGTTTTATCTCCAGCCCCAGAGAACTGCGGACTGCCTCTCTGCTTAGCCTGGGAACTGCACGCTTAGCCTAGCCAAGGGCAAGGCCCCTTTAGTAGGGTCACCCACTCTGTGCCCTGGGGAGGCGCTTTCTCTGTTTTTGGACCGGAGGCTGTGAATTATGGATGCTGGCCTCCACTGAGACTGATGAAGGCATCCTGGCAGGGAAGCAAGCTCTTTATGTGTTCGCGTTTGATGGGGACAACATAAAGCTGGCCTGTCCCCGGAGCTCCCTGAGGACCATCAAAGTCCACGCAGGCAGGGGCTCCAGTAAAGAGGCCAGCGAGGCACTGAAGCACAGAGCAGGCACCACCCTTCCACCAAGAGAGTGGGGCTTCAGGGGTCAGGCACAGACTCCGCCCTTCCACCTGCACCTCATCTGATCCTGCCAGTGTTCTCCCTTAGCCACTCTATCAGGACGTGTGCCTTTTCAGGAAGTTTAGAGGAGAGAGAGGCGTGGGTGGAACAGCCCCTGTGCTTGGATGCAGAAGTCCGCTCTGCTCTTTATAAGCCTCGTGATCTTAAGCCAAAGCCTACTTTCTCTTCAACTCGTCAGTAAAATGATACTCAATTCACATGGTAGAAGATGGGGAACAGACAGCTCATCAGCACACAGGCTGTGCTATATGCCATGAATATATATTGTCTTATTATGTGAAACGCATACTAGGCGTACAGTTTTTGTAAACCATGCAAGCCCCTTGAGTGCGCGTTTCCTACGTGAGTTGTGCGCATTATTTGTGTGTGCAGGTTCCATACAGGAGCGCCTTGCATGCAACCAACACCGCATTCAGAGAAGAACTAGTCTATTAAAGATGGACCCTCTCACCAGTGGTGGAGTCAGGCCGAGCACTTGCGCCTTTCTCACATGGAAGCCTGTGTCCTCGCCACGCTGGTGGGATGGGACCGGGGAGCGTGAATGATAGATAGGGTCAGGACGGAAATCCCTATATCAACCAACTACCCCTCAGCTGTTGTACTGTACCCCTCAGTTTGTTGTACTGGACGCTTTATGTGGACGCGCAGTCGCTGGTATTCCAGATACCAACAGAGTCACTCATGCTGGACAGGAGCCAGTGGGGCTTCCACACAAAGACAGACTCAAAGGAAAGATAGGTTCTCTCAGAGTCAGCCAACTCGGGGTCACGCACCTGATGGGCCATAACAGAACACGATTTGACTTGAGGGCTTTGGGAGCATCATCCAAAGTCAAACTCACTGCCATCACGTCCATTCGGACTTAGAGTGACCCTGTGGGACAGGGTGGGACTGCCACTGAGTTTCTGAGACTAACTATCTTTCTACTGCGGGGCAGCTGGAATAACTCATAAACACGGCACCAGGCTCAGTGGCTGGAGGAGGACAACATGTTTGGTGACGGCCAGCGAGGGTACAGAGGGCCCTTGGTAAGATGGATGGGCACACGAGCTACAATAACGGACTCAAGCATGCTGACCATTGCTAGGCTGACCCAGGGCTGGGGCGCGGGGCGTTCTGTTGTACCTGAGGTTACCATGCGTCAGAGTCAACGTGACAGCTGTACAGCAGCAGACATGCAAATGTGAAACATGCGATATGTGAGCACAACTGTCCGTGGTGCTTTGAGCTCAAAGTACCCAAGGTCTTACCACAACACAATGGCAGACTGAGGAACCCAACCCCCTTGGCCCCAAGCATGTTCTGCAAGGCCGTGTGACTCTGATCGAATACTGCACCAGGAGCCATTTCCCTAGTGACAAGTGGAAACGAGACACCCTCAGAAAACTTCAGGGAGCAGAGCTCTCTCCATCTGCTGACTGGGGGTGGGGGGGGGGGAGGTTCACTCCTCTGCGAGCTATTTCCAGCTGAGAGCCAGTCCAAGCTCCCTGATAGCAAGCACTTAATGTAACTCTGGCATGTTTTTTGTGTTGCTGTTTTATAATGGAAAAAACACTTCCTTCTCGCAAATGCTATCAATTCAATCAAATTATGTATATTGCAGGACCCCCCCCCCCCCAAAAAAAAGGAGGCTTGTCTGGCTCAGTGTGTTTTTCTCTTTTGGTGTCTCTTGCATGTTTTGTTTTTGTTTTTCTTTTTGGTTTCTCTCAATCCTTCCACTCAGCTTCTTGAAGAATTAAGGTTTGGTTCTTTCAAATGTAAATTAAGCAATTTACAAAATACATATTTTGGCATATTGGCAATGCGGCTTTCCAAACAAGGTGGAGTCTTTATGATTCGGTGAACTGCCCTCTCAGGGAGTTGCTCAGTGGCTGACATCTGAGTCTGTCACTGGAGGAGACGCTTTCTCTTACAATAAGCAGTGCATTGTGTTTTGACCGCCCCGCCAGCCTCCCACCACCCTCGCCCCATTGGGGCTTTATGAACGGCAAAAAGAGGTCATGCCAGTCTTAATACGCCTCCATTGCATTTAGGTTCTCAAAGCTTATTTTTATCATTTTGTCCATTTTATTTAGTATTAAACCTATATTTGATGCCATCGAAGAAATTTAACCTGGAAAACATTCCCCCACGGTTCCACCAGCTGAAGACAGCTCTCCGCATCGATCCAGGCCCCCTACTCCTTTTTTTCTTCATCATTCGTAAGTTTCCCATAGAGTAGCAATAGTACTAGACAAGGTAGCTTTCAAAAATAGTTCTTACAAGGACCAAAGGGGGGATTTTTTTTTTCCCCTTCTTTCTCTGGATTCTACTTTAGACCTCTGGAACAATTTTGCAGAAAAACTTTTCACATTTTGTTCTAGATATACGACAGAGGCCTTATGTTTTACGAATTAGTATTTTCTCAGTCTTAATGATATCCATACAACCAGAAACCAAACTCACTGCCATTGAGTTGATGCCAACTCATAGCGACCCTAAAGGACAGGGTGGAACTTCCCCTGTGAGTTTCCGAGACTGTAACTCTTTACAGGAGTAGAAAACCCCTTTTTCTCTCAGAGCGACTAGTGGTTTCGAACTGCTCGCCTTACAGTTAGCAACCCAATGCACACCACTATGCCACCAGGCTCCTTAAACATATATCCATAGTAGGGCAGAAAATAAATACATGACCAATGACCACTGATCTCCTTCTGTATCTGCAAGCAATGCGCATACCTTGCCTCAGACAAGTGACTTTTGCAGCACCAAAGAAGGTTCTTTCGTCATGGCTGTGGATTTTTGGGGAAAGTTCTTCTTATACCTGCTTTCAACTCCTCCCGCCATTACGTATTCTCTTGTGTCTGCAGCTGGACTGAATAGCCACCAACCAACCAGTGGCTGTCATGTCTACTTCAATTTACGGAGATCATGTGTGTACCGGAGTAGACCCGGGCTTCACCATGACGTTCCCTGTGGCTGGAACCTCTTGGAAGCAGACGGTCAGGTGTCTCCGCCGAGGTGCTTTTGCGTACACTTGAATTTACAGCCCAAGGTTAGCAGACTGGCAAGTTAGTGTCTCTGGGGAATGAGACCTGCTTGCTTTATGGAAGGCTTAGTAAAATATTTCTTTTAAGAAAAAAAAAACCCAGGAAAATGATACCTCACTGCGAATACTTTGAGATTCCGTAAACATAGCATCTTGGCCCAATTATCCCTTTTGAAGATAGAGAAACTGGCAGCATTTCCACTATAAATTAAGGCAGCTTAATTGTCAGGCATTTGAAACTATAAAGCTAGGATAAATAAATACATTTGTGGTGAAGTGAATTTCTTCATAGGACTTCTCTCTCCATGTCTCAGTGTCCTGGTGTGCACTGCTTACATTTTGGGATGCTAACCTGGAGGTCAGCAGGTCAAAATCACAGCTGCTCTGAGGGGAAAGATGGGACTTTCTGCTCCCTGAAGGAGTCCCAGTCTCAGAAACTCACAGGGCAGTGCTGCCCAGACCAACAGGGTTGCCATGAGTCAGAACTGACTTGACGGCAGTGAGATTTGGGGGGTTGAGAGCTTATCCACCAAGGTCTCTGTTTAAATGCAGAACCCCAATGAGGATAAGGACGACGAGCAAAGAGATAATCTGCCCACCTCACGACTTGGCCTCCGAATCTCAATGTAGGAGTTGGGAACAAGTGAAGACAAGATGGCCTTTAAATACTGTTCTCACAGTATTTAATTAAAGTACTTGATGTTTCTAAGCCTTGGCTTTTAAAAGTATCTTTTTAAAAATAAAAATAACACATTCTCATGATAAAATAAAAATAACTCATAATCCTTACACCCAGAGATAATCACTATTAGCATGTTAAGAATTTTCTGATGTTTTTCTATGTTTGTATAAAATAATGAGCACCCTAGAGATAGTTTTATATACTGGTTTTTCCACATGATATTATGGATATTAGCTTCCCTTTCTGCACTGAGTGGCAGCTGTTCACTACAGGTGGGAGACTTCATGGAAGAACGGAAGAGAAAGAGACTAACACTTGGTGCACGTCGTGAAGCACCTGACTGCTTACTGAAAGGATGGCCATTAGAGCCCAGGCAGAGGCACTGCAGAAGCAAGGTCTGGTATTCCACTTTTTAGAAATCATCCCTCGAAAATCCTGGAGAGCATAGTTTTACGCCGACACACACGGGGTTGCCGTGTGTTGGAATCTGTTCAATAGCAGCTAGTAGGTAGATAGCATTTATACACACATAGATGGTATGTGTGTGTGGGGGGGGGGGACTGTCTTTCTGACTGCCTTTAATTCTGATAAAGTATCATTGTCTGGTATTTCCATTTAAGGCTGAGGGTCACGAAGCACGGGGTCAGTTAGTATAGGGGACCCAGCGGGCTTCCCTGAACCTCTTACATAACTTTTATTGTTTCTGCCTCACTGTTCCAGAGTGTGTTTTAGGTCTCCGGGCCCCAGTACTCGCTGCACCCCTGTCCTTAGACTAGTGGAGAAGCTTGCCCCATTCTTTGTCACAACCTGCAGAGAGCTAGAAGAGCTAGGAGTTGATGTCCTTGGGCCCTGAGCCAACGGATGGCATGGGAGGATGGACATTTGCATAGTCAGATGTGAATTCATACCCCAGAACTTCCCTGAGGGTCCAGCACAGGCTGAGCCTCTGAGGACAGTCATCCCCTTGGCTGGCTTCTGCCACACCTCCTACTGCTTCCCTTCCCCTCTCCTTGGTTTCTCTTGGGAGCACGTGTGTAGGATTCCTTGTCTGCATCTGGACGTCTCTCCGATGACAGGAACTTTCTCATAAGCACATATCCAGAGCTTACACTGAGTTCAGAATATCAGACCCCAGAGCCGACCATTTGACCATTTCTCCATCATATCTCTGTCTGGTCCCCGGCTGCAACAGACATGTGGATGGAGTGTTTTTGGCTTTTGGATGAGGGTCTGGCCCTAAAGCGTCACCAGAGATGTGAACCCAAGGGATACCAGAGCTAGCTGCTGGCAGTGTGGGCAGATCCTGGGTGGTGTAAACAGCCACTTGGTGTGATCAACTTGAGTGAAGGGGTGGAGTCTAGCCTGTCAATTATGTCCTAGCCAATGATGGCTCTGTGTGGGCATGGCCTTCTCTTGTGGATTCTGGGAACTTCTGTCTTCCTCCTAGGAGGTGGAACACACACTCTCTCTGCTTCACATTCTATTGACAAGCCACATGGAACTATGCTGGCTGCAGCCAGAACCCTGGATCTAGAGGAGGAGCCATGTGGAGACCCACGCCAGCACTGAGATGTTTCTACCACCACTGGATCCACAAGACTGCCCACCCACTGGCCTGTGATCTTCCTGCATTCGGCATCATTGCTTGTGTTCTGTGAATCTGAAGAGGAATTTATAGACTGGTATCAGACATATGGGCTAACATTGGATTTATGGACTTGATCTGGATTGTGCTGTGTTGTTTTATTGATGCATAATTACTTCTTGATATAAAGTTCTCTCATACATATATATGTTTCTCTTGTCAACTCGGTCTCACACACTTGGCTACTAACGGAAAGCGCAGAGGTCTAAGTCTATGAAGAAGTGACTCAGAAGAAAAGGCTGCAGGTTTGCTTCTAAAAAACCAGTCATTGAAACAACTAAGAGACATAGATCTACTCTCACGTGTGGACGCCACCACTGTGGGGCAGAAAGGACTGAAGAGAATTTGTAGGCAGTGGAGACTCTGAGGCGAACTAGCAATTCCCCGCATGCCGTCACCCCATGTGGGGATATTAAGTGGTTCAGGAGCTTCAGGTGCAGACAAGACAACCAAGGACACGGAGCCCACGTGAAGATGAAATAAGCGATAGACCTGCAACTCTAACGTGTTGGCTCCCAGCCTGCACCTCACTTCCCACACAAACCCGCCAGGCTAAACGCTCTGGGAGACTCTGGTACAAAAGTTGGAGAAATAGAGCTGAGGTCACGCTGGGAAGCAACGTGGTCCCCTTCAGCTACCATGTCAAAGGACCCCATGCATCTGGACTCACCTTGTCCGAAGGAGCTTTTCTCTCATTAACCTTGAAGGACTGTGCAGTCCCCATGCAGGACTGCTTGGCAGTCTGGGCGAGGGAGTGGCTGCTGGGCCAGGCTCGATGAAGCAAATGGTCTTAAACAGCAGACATCAGCCCTGCCAAATGCACTTTCCTTCTTAATACATTAGAGATCCATCTAAGAGGCAGAGAGAGGGTGTGGGGGATGGAGAGGCCTGGGATGATGGGGCAAGGTGCATGCCACTTGCTGCTGGGTGCTATCTATCATCAGCCCGGGACTCCTATCTCAGGTCTGAACTCAAGAGCTCAGATACCTCTCTGTCTCTGACACCTGCTCTTTCTCACAAACATGCACCAAGTCTATGAGTCTTCATTTGTCATCCACAAGGCAGGCTCGTTGTGGCTTTGCTCTCAGAGTGGCTAGCTCCTGGGCCTCCCTCCCGCTGGGTCTGAGTGGATGTGTTATGCACGTGTGTGTGGCTTCCTTGTTATGCACACAGGCCTGTAGGGAGACAGCTGGCACTCAGGGTCTTTGCAAAGTGATGAGGAGGGACAGAGTGTCTTCCGACCCAGAGCAGGGCATCCTCTAGCTAGATCTCAGGCGGCGAGAAGGGGCTGTAACCTTGGGGAGAAAGTCATGTTGGATGGAAGCAAGGTGTAAGCCTGGTCCATGGTGGGAGGTGATGAAGTTACCTGAAGGAGCCTTGGTGATGCCATGGCTACCGCCTTTCTTCAGAGAATGAGGAGGCAGTCAGCTTTCATGAAGATGGACGGCTTTGGAAACCCTGCAGGGCAGCTCTACTCTGTCCTACAGGCCCGGGATGAGTTGTCATTGGAGTGAGTTGACAGCAAAGAAGGCAAGGACCACAGACTTTGAGGCCGGGTCCCAGTCACCGTGTAAGAGAAGTCACTATTGAGATAGTTAAAGCTTATTGTGTTATCCTGGCCGATAAACACATGTGGAATTATTTAAAGGCAGAAAGAAAAGTGGCTTGGTGAGCCTCACCTTTCTAGTTCTTGGGTCTCTTGCTTTGTGATGGTCAGACCAGGGTGCAGCTGCCTTAGCCAGTTCCTGCGTCAGCTGGCAAGGTTCACTTCCTGCAAGACATCCCTGAGGAGAAGCCACATGGACCTACCCCGATGCAGCCCTGGGTGGTGCAGCAGCTGTACGGAGACCCCTGCCAGCTCTGAGATGCTTACACGCTCACTGATTTGGCTTTCCTCCTGCAGTTGGCATCATTGTGTGTGTTTTGTGAGGTGGAGGAGGACTTTGTGGATCGGTGTTGGACATATGGGCTAATGTTGGACTTGTGGGCTTCTGCAGCACTGGGCTGGGATGTTTGTTTTATGTGCACTTACCCTTTTTATAAAAACTCTCTCATGCACGAGTTTCTGTGGATTTGTTTCTCTAGTCTACCCGGAACAACACCACTCTGGTCTCTCCACATGTGCCCCATGACTTGCTAGGGCACGCACACGTTTCTGGAGAACTTATGTGAAGATATTGGTTGATTTTTGCCAAGTTACCCTTGCAGGCATAGCCTTCTAAAAAGCATTTTAGAAAAGACCCTTGTCTCTTGTCCTCAGGATGGGCTGAGGAGCAGAACATAGTCTGTACACACTTCAACACAGTAAGGCTGACAATGAAGCTGATGCAAATCATTAATATTGTATAGTGCTTTGCCTCTTCTAGGCACCATTCTCAGTATTTTATATTTATACCTCATTAATTTATTTATGTCAATTCCTCATCTATTCCTCAAAACAGGTCCTCAGGGGGCACAAATGGTTTGCGCTGGTTTACTAACCTAAAGTTTGGCCATTTGAATCCCCTCAGTGGCACTGCGGAAGAAAGGCCTGGCAACCTGCTTCTGTAAAGAGTGCACCCCCAAACCCGAAGGCATTCAGTTCTTCTCTGTTACACCCAAGGTCACCGTGAGTGGGAGTAGGCTTCGCAGCAATGGCCAACCCCAACCATCCTCACAATAGATGCATGCAGACACTTCTAGCATTAGCCTCATTCTGAGAAGAAACCCGAGGCACGGTAATCTGGGCAAGGTTAGCGAGCTTGCATTTGGCAACACTAGCAGACGTGGGGCTCTAGGCCTGTCTGGACAGAACAAGGAAAAGGGGTCTCCCAGGGCAGGTGGGGCATGAGAAGAGAAAGAGAAGCAAGGGGGAAGCCCCAAAGGAATCTCTCCTCTTGAGGAGTTCATTAATAAACTCATGAAGGAAATATAGAAATAAATATACATGGAAATGCACAACTTTGACTAAAACATATATAAATCGAATTGAGGTAAACCACCGCTCACTTCAGAGGAGGACCAGAGTGTGGAGAGAGGTTTTTCTCTCCAGCCCCGCTCGGTTCCTTGGAAGACAAGGTGGCTGGCAGGTGAGCATGGGGCTGAGGAGAGAGAGGATGGTGATGGATCAGGAGACCTTGGGCTGGCTTCTAGGAGTCCCCATCTCAACCTGAGCCCCGCTATTTCTTTTTTCTATAACCTGGTCACCTTCTCACATGTCTGTCTTCCCCACCTCCTATTGCTACACATCCCACTGGAAAACAAATCTTTCTTTTGGGAATGTACTTCCTCGATGACTTCTTTGACTCAGTCACTGGCCTACTGCATGAAATGCACCGTCTAAGACAAAGCTCAGTTTGGGCCGGTTGTGACTCACCTTTCTCCTCACTGGCCCCAGAATACCTCTGAGCGACATCATCCCCACGGGTGAAAGGGCAGCAAAGTCTGAGTAGCAGAATCTCAATACGAGGGAAAGGAGGATGAGGTGAGAGAGCAGGTCAGCACTGGAATCAATGCCAATGCGATGGACTTGGCTGTTGTTATTAGGTGTCATCAACTCATAGTATCCCAATGCACAGCAGAACGAAACTCCCTGCCACCCTCCCAATTGCTTTCAAGTCTGAGCCCACTGCTGCTTAGAGGAGCATCTATTATGTGCCGGGTGGGTGGCAGCTCTGTGGATATTTGTCAGGCTGCCACCCAAAGGTCAGCATATCAAAACCACCAGCTACTCTATGGAAGAAAGAGAGGCTTTCTACTCCCATAAAGAGTTACAGTCTCAGAAACCCAGAGGGGCAGTTCGATCCTACCCTACACAGTTGTTTGGGTCGGAAGTGCTTGGTGCTGGTAATACAGAAGGCAAGCTCATGTAGAAGTGAATTCGGCTGCGGAAAGTTGAGAAGATTTTTAATGAAAGGGTGCACAAACAGTTCCGCGAGCAGAGCCTTGGATGATGCACAAGCATTTGCAGGGTGAGGAAGGAAGGGCCCCTCTTAATTACCCAGTGTCGCTACACCAGAAACACCACACGTGGATGGTCTCACCAAACAGGAGTCTTTGCTTTCCCAAGTCAGCCGGCTCAGAGCCCTAATTCAGTCCCAGGGAGGGGTGGCCTTTCCTCTCCGTAGGCTTCAGGGAGAGGCCCCTGTATCCTTTTAACATTTTGAACTTGGCCATTCCTTGGAAATAGGTCTTGGCATCACTCTTCCCCTGGTTCTAGAGGTTCACAGCAGAAGGACCCTGAGTGCCGAGGATGTGCTTTACTCCCGAATCTTCTTTCTCAGTAGTCAATAGGTCTCTCACTCTCTCTCTGTTCCCTTCTCTCTACCTTTATCTCTTGTAAAAAGAGGCATTGTAGTCCACACCCCGGAGAACTCCCCTTACATCAGCTCAGGGTGGTAAAGGGCTAAGGTGCTATATCCTACCCTTGCCATTTTTACAACTGGTTGGTTTAACACATCAGATCATGCCATGGGGGATCATTACATAAGTGCCACATTCTATCATTCTGTAATTGCCAGACTTCTAAGAATCAGGGCCCAGCCCAGTTAACACATATTTTGGAGACTTCGCGATTGCTCCCTAGTGCAGCCAGACAACAGGCAGCGGGGAGGGAGGAACTAGATTTTCCTGGACCTTGGAGTGAGCGCTTAGGAGGTGCAGTCTATTCTGTAGACACTGGCAATCACCACACCTCTACCAAGGGACTAGAATGTGGGGCAAGTATCTTAAAGCGATCCCTCCTACAGTAGAGTGGGGCGTGGACTCAGAAGCCACAGGCAGGCCTGTGAGGAGGGTGCTGCCTTGGCCAGAGGGACAGTTGGTGAGAATCCTGAATCCCGCCCGCGGGAGGCAGAGGGATAGTTGCAGAATTGTACCGTGAACACAGAGGGTTGAGTATTCTCCTACGCGCTTGGTTCTGCCCTGCAGTCTGAGGGTTACTACCGCCTCACATCACTTCTGGCACATTCATGTCCTACCCAGCTCCAGGGGCCTCTGGGGAGTGCAAATGGCTCACATGCACGGCTGTTCATCAAAAGGGGAAAGCTTTGAGTCCGCCCCGAGGCACCTTGGAACGAAGTCTGTGATGTCCTGGTGAAAGGCATTGCAAACATTGGATCACAGTTCTCGGGCACATGGCACTTGGGGTACCCATGAGTCTGACGCAATCCAAAGACAACACGTATGTATGTCTGCTGGTTTAACTCAGCTCAAATGCCACAAATCCCTTACCGATACAATTGGATCCTACCACATTCTTCCTGTGTGCTTCCCGCTCTGTGTCTGTGCTTTGTCCACTTGTTCTCCTGCGGTGTATTGCTTCGAGCACGTGTTTTCTCTGCACTCACATGGTTCAGGCTGAGTTCAGGTGTTTGAGGACAAGGTGGGCACTAGGAACACTGTCTTTCGTAGTTGTGTTGCCTGGGAACATGGATTCACCTCTTTTGAGACTTGGTTCCCTTTCTTCCTGTGGATGTATTTCTCAGGCTTAGCCAGAGACACAAAGTCCCATCCAGGGAGTCTAATAGAAGGCATTTAATGAGTGCAGTTTGCCTAACGGGGTTGCAATAACACACACAGAAAAATGGAGCTTTGGGAAACTCAGAGGTTCCCAACAGCAGGCAGCCGACTTCCCAGCTCAGGGACGGGAGGCACAAGGTAGGAAAGGAAGTGTGTTAGGCCACATTTTCTAGAGAAACAAATCCAGTACCTCTCATCTCTATATAAGAAAGATATTTATATCAAGAAACAATTATGTATCAAGAAGGCATCCCAGCCCAGTCCAACACACTTTCGAAAGTTCAATGCTAGCCCCTAAGCACCTCTTCAGACTCACACAGCTGTAGGCTAGTGACACAGAAAGGTGAACTGGGAAGCAGGAAGATCACAGGCAGGTGGGTGCCAAGTCGAACAGATACAAGCTTCAGGGAGCCAGCAGCTTTCAGTGTGGGGTAGCCCATGTGGGGCTTCCCCTAGAGGCAAGCAGAGTCCCAGTGAGCAGGAAGGCGGGTGGAGAGAGAGGGGGAGGGGAGGGGAGAGAGAGAAAGAGAGAGGGGGGGTTCAGTCTCCCCACTTATAAGAAGGCTAAACCTCCAAGAAATATCATTAGGCTGCTACCTGACAGGTTGGTTTTCTACCCTTACATTTTCACACATATTCAAAATGACATGGAATCTAACTGCCACATGTGTTCTCCGAACTCCAGAGCCAGAGCCATCCAGTGGGACTTGGTCCCACCAAGAAGATATACCTAGTAGCTTAGAAGCCTTACTTCCAAAGCAGTGATAGAAGAGTGAACGAGGCTGGCTTCTCCCCTCTACTTGCTAACCCTTTACAATGTCTCCCACTGGCTGAACCTGTCCAGAAGTCAGATGGCAAGGATAGCTGAGAAATGTAGTTTACAGGCAAACATATCAGAGTACGAAGGGGCAAGTGATCAGTATAGCCAATTCACAAGGAGTCTCCACCCCGTACCTACCTTCTAGGATCTCTGTGAGAGTCAGATGGAGTGAAATTCCTTTGTAAATCACGGAGCATTACTGGAACTACAGTTCCCATGATGGCTAGCAGATTGTAAGTTTCATGAGAATGCATGTACCTTTATATACCGGAGTCTTGTCTAGGCAAAGGCAACCCATATCTTACTGTTCCGTAGTTACTTTTCTCTTACCTGGGCCTGGAGTGTAGAGTGGGCTGATGATGCCTCACCAAGGGCTAGTCGACAAGGCATTGCCACCCAGTGGGCGGGCACAGATGCCTGGGAGTTTGCATGCTGTACCTGGTGATAAGACATCTTTCTGTGGAAGACAGTAGTTCTTGGCATCTGTTTCTACACTTGGGTATCAGCTTGGGAACGGAACTCTCTAGCCCCTCTCCCGTCTTGGCAGTGAGCAGCGCTAACAAACAAGCAGATGTTTGCTGTTAGCCAGGTGATGGAGGGAAGGGACGGAACAAGACCCAAACCACAGCTTGTCTGCTTACTGATGAGCGAGAAGATGGTAGAGTAATGGGGCTGGGGAAGTTGGGCCTTGGTCTTTTCAGCCCCATTAACCTGCATCCACCCAAATGGATTTTCAGGCAGCCCCATTAAGATATCCTGTCAGAACCATCCCATGTCATCTGCAGAGAGAAGTGGATATCAATAAAATCATAATGAGTCATTTTCCCAGCTTCACTGGCTCTTACTGGAAGTCAAGCCAGCCCTCCGCTGCGGGTATTGACAAAATGTCCTTCCTCCTGGGAGCTGTTTTGCTTCTCCTGGGCAGACCTGAACCAATCTGAGGAGGCAACAGGTGCTGTGAGTTAAGCTACCTGGCACCTGGGCTAAGGGGATGCTAGCACTGGATCCTTCTGGGCAGCTAGCAGGTCTGAGGAATGAAGCTGCAGCCAAGTGACGTGGGTACAACCAGAGGCAGGAAGGAACGCTGCACGGAGCCTGGGGTCTGGCTTCTGGCCTTGAGCTCTGTGCCCATGATGGCGTCCCATGAGCCCAACTCTACGACCAGTAACCAACTGGCACTGACTCCATCCCACCCCCGCCATGTGTTCAAATGGATGGGGACTGGGTTTTCTCTGGGGGCCGAGTGGGTTACATGTTGAACTGCTAAACACAAGGGCAGCGGTTCAAAATTACCAGCTGCTTCCCAGAAAAAAGGTGAGCCTTTCTACTCCATAAAGCCTCATGGCGTTACAGTCTCGAAAAGGCACAGGGACTGGTTAACGCTTTCCTCGAGAGTTACTGTGAGTCAGAGTTGACTTAGTAGCAGTGGGTTTGGTTTCTGCTTTGATTTTTCATTGGTGGATCACCAGGCCTTTATTCCAAGCCACTTCTGAGTGGACTTGATCTTCCATCCTTAACTGTTTCTCCCACCTAGGAACTCTGCCCTACCTCCCTTGACCCCATTACTCATCAGTAATGCCTAAAATCCCTTCCAGGGTTGGCATTCTGTGATTCCGAGACATCAGCCTGCAGAGGGAGCTTCATTTGGCAGTGTGGATCCGTGAGGCTGGTGTACCCCACCGGGTACTGGGGAAACGGCAGAGCAGGAGCTTGCTGGCAGCTTCTCCCTGCAGTGCTCTGGCCAAGGAGGGGCTGAGCATCACACCTGCTCCCTGGCCATGACAGCCAGTCCTGGGCTCCTGGAGTAGTGAGGGACAAGGCGTTAATTCAAGGCTTTGGAGGTGTGAGGGTTAGGGACGCCCCGCCCTTTCTTATTCTCTCCTGTCAAAAAGGCTGTCAGCCACTCCCACTGAGGGCTGGCTGTGACTGCCTCCTGGCCCTCTTCCTGTCACTGAGGTGTGGAAGAATGTCCTGGGGTGTGCTTGCAGCACTAGGGCTGCTGGTTTGGGGTGTACTTCCTAGGGGGGACAGGCCCCAGGGCTGCTCAGTTCCTGCTGTGCTCTGGGAATGACACTGTCTTGAGAACTCAGAGTGAGGGCCCAACCTCTTCTTCCCAACTGCCAAGAGAGCTCAGCTCAGCCTGGGCCTGGCGTTACAATGGTGGTTTGAAGGAGCGAGAGAACATGTGCATGTGTGGATGTGTGTGCGAACAGCTGGGGAGAGGAAGAGAAATGGAGTGAGTGAAGTCACTTACAATGGGACTCTCAGGGGTGCCTTACTGCCTTCTCTGAGCCCCCAGTGGCTGTGCTCCCTCTGTCCGGCATCCCTCTGTTGCTGAAGCACACACAGCAAAGGGAGCCTGCAGGTCAGAGTCAACAGCAAGCTCCAAGGGGTACCTGGCTGCACCAGGAGCTGACACAGGTGGTAAAGACTGCTACTTTTCTTCCCATCCTGTCTCCACGCCACGCCTGCCTGCAGCGGAACACCTGGACAAAAAGGTAGTCTGACCAGATAATACAGGTTACAATATCTAGGGCACATTATAGGTCAAAAACACCCTTGCCTTAACTAGTCCATGTGACCTTGAGAAGGACAAGGACACTGAGTCCAATTGAAGAATGAAACCAAATTAAACCCATTCTCATTTAATTCGTTCCAGCTCATGCTGATCCCCGCCCCCTCGGGCCCTGTTACAGAGAAGAATTACTCCTTAGGGGTTCCTTGGTTGTCATCTTTAGGGAAGCAGGTACCCAGGTCTTCGGCACTGTTCGGTGGCTCTGAGATGCCAACTTTTAAGTCAGTAGTTAGTTACCTGCAGACCATTTGCAAACTCACAGAGCAACTCCAAAACTCAAACCCACCACCACGGAGTGGATTCTGACTCAGGGCAACTCTATATAGGCTTTCTGAGACTATAAATCTATACAGGAGCAGACAGCCTCATCTTACTCCTCAGGGGGAGTGAGTGGGTTTGGACCCCTGACCTTGTGGTTCAAAGTCCCAAATCTAACCTGCAGCACCCCCAGACTCCTTCAGGGAGGAGCTAGTAGCACCTAAGTTACATCCCAGCCTCCCAGTCTGTATGTCTTCCCACTTCACCCACTATCGCTTTCCTTCAGGAGGGCCGGCGAGTGGCTTCCAAAGTTGATCATAAGCATTCTGAGGAGAGATCCTGCCACCCTCTCAAGCCCCCTCTCCTCAATGAAGCTGGGAAAAGGGCAGGGATGGTGCCCGTGGTGGGACATGCCTGGATACACATCTGCCTTTCCATGGTGACCTGTGCTGGCCCCTGGCAAAGGAGCGAGCAAGGGCAACATCCGTAACCCCTCAGACTTGGAACGGCCTCCATCTTCTCCCTATACAAGCACACATAAGACGCGGACTATGAACATGGCGCCAGCCGACCTCATTTCCACGCCTTCGCTTCTACCCTGTCAAGGGTTGTGATGAGTTAGAATAGACTCCACGACCCGGAGTGAGCCTGCCTGAGTTCTCACCATGTTCAGTAACAGAATGGATAGCATGGGCCTCATGCTTTGCCTACCTACATTTGCCTGTGAGCTTGGCACTATACTGACCTTGGAAACCGAGGGTCAGAGAGGGACACGGAATCGCCTCTACCCATGCTGGGGGACAGAACTGGGGAGCCAGGGTTCGCCTGCCAGACCCCTCTCAAGCATTTCCTTCTGTCCCTGCACCCATCCCAGTGACCGTCCCTCACTGCGAGCCCGCACGCCTGCTTTCCGTGGACAGTCGGCATGGGCAGCGTGCACATCCTACTGGAGATTCCGTGCCCAGCACTGAGCACAGAGCCCGCTCCCCGCGGCTGCGTGTCCAGCACACACGCGCGAACCTTTGGGGAAGGAGGAGGGAAGGACATGGCTTGCCTGCCGTTGGAGAGGCAGGGCCAGCTCCTCCGAGTTTCATGGATTCCCATGCCTCTTTCTCTTCTCCTGCCCCCAGGCCCCGCTGCTAAATATAGCCGAACATGAACCCATTTGCCGTCTGTAGCGGAAATGCCTCTTGACTGTGCACAGCCAAGATTAGAAGGCCGTCTACACATCAATGATTATTTCATCGGCTAAAAGCAAATTGATCAAGCCCGCCTCCCTGTAGACTCAGGAGGCGCTCAGTCTATTTGTAGCTCCGTCTGATAGGCCCAGGGCGGCTGCTCAGAGTGCAGGCGGCCGGTTGCTTTCAGTACTGAACGCGCGCGCCGAGATCATTGATGTGTTGCGTCTGGACTCTGCAGAGCTGGTAGTGAAGGCCAAGGCTTCTTAGGTAGGCGGACAGTGCCGCAGCCGCCGCAGCCCTGCGTGCGCACAGCCTGCACGCCCCACCCCAGCATTCCGCAGGACCAGGGAGCGCTAAGAGCAATAGATCCATCACGTGGCCTCTCCCACCGTGGGCCCTGTGGACGGTCTGAGTTGCTCACCGGGCCTCGAGCTATGACTGACCTGTGGGAAACTTGAATGAGAACGATATACTCCCAATCGTACAGGACTCTTTGCTCTGTCTTCTGAGAAGGCTCAGAAATGAGTCAACGAGATTTGGTGGCAGAAAATTATATAAGGAAAATAGAGGAAAAGTTTTCACAAGAAAAAATAAATTTAAGGGTGGGAACTACGGAGAAAGGCTAGTATGGTTTTATATCCAATATATATATTGGATAATTTGAACTTTGTTTTTCTTTGAGTTCCCATGTGTCTCACCTCAACCGAATTTCCAGCTGCCTCTAAGCTGAATAATACAACAGCCGGCCCAATAGAGACCACCTGGGCAGGAGACTCCCAATACACAAGGAGAGGATTTTTCATTTCATACATCATTTAGAGCTGGCTGCAGCGATTTACCAATGTCAGGATGTCTTTGGAGCCCAGAATGAGAAGAAAGAGAAATATGTATGTGTCCGCTGTGTATCTGGACTGGGCTCCTAGGATGGTGTAGGGAGGGGGAAGTCAAAGACTGCACAATATTTAAGAAGAAAGAGGGGGCGGGGGTTGGGGGTAGTTCTGTTTTTGCAGAGAGGCATGGATTGCCTTTCCTCCTGGTCTGGTCAGCCATCTCTGGGCTCCCTCCAGCCCGTGTGTGGTTTCCTCATTCCCAGATTTTTACACTTAAATCTGCCCTGAATAGCTCTTTAGGAATTATCTTTATTTTGAAACCCAGCAATATACTGCATACATTGCTAAAATTATTCACTGCATAAAAGCTGAAAACCATGTGACCCAAACACTTCTACCCAGATATGCCTACAACCCATGCTGCTGACTCTCTGCCCACTGCCTGGCACGCCATGGGTCTGGGTGCCCCAAGGTGCTTGCACACAGCAGGCCTTGGCTCATCTTTTAGTTCGACTGCCCCTACCCCTCAGCCCCTGCTGGGACTGAGCTTTCTCTTCTCCTTCATTTCTAAAATGCCTTCAAGGAGCAAACTAATGCCCACTTCTACCATGACGCCTTCTCTGACTAGGCCAGCCCCTGGTGCTTACTCACTTCCCCACATGTCACAGTACTTCCAGACAGAAATAGTGTAGATAATCATCAAAATGCACTTCAGTTAAGTGATTGTTGGATGCCACATGCTTCGTGCTCAACACTCCTCGCTCTTATAGTGACCCATCAACATGTAAAATTCATGTGCCAGGACAGGAAACTGAGTCAGCCTCTGGGAGCACAGACAGGGAACGGGGTCAGCTGATAACTGAAAAGGTTACAGGTCTGCATCCTCCCAGAGACCCTGTGCACGAAAAACCTGGCAGTCTCCTTGTGGAAACATTAGCTGCTGAAACCCCTACAGAGCGGAGATCTACCCTGACACGTGCGGTCATCATGACCCAAAGCAACTCCACCGTGAGTGATAAACAAAGCTTTAGAGCTGCATCCACTTAGGGAGGAAACTGGCCAGCAGTTGGGTGTACTTCCTTTTTCTTTCTTATTGTTGTTGTTAGTATTTAACCATGATCTTTGATGGTCTTTCTGCTAGCCTTGCTTCGAAGTTAACCCCGTGGCTGTTTGGACTCATGAAGACCCTACAGAACAGAGTAGACCACCCCAAGGGGGGCCTAGGGCTTATCAGACTGTATTCAGAAGCACATTGCCACCCTTCTTCTATGAAGTGGTCCATGGGTTCAAACGGCCAACTGACGGGTTGGCAGCCAAGCACTTACCCGTTGTGCCTCTGGGACTTCATGCTTCCAAAGTAATTGATTTTCAGTTTCATTGTCATTGAGCAATGAGACTGTGGACCCCCTATGGATATCTTATAGATCTGTATCTCCTCCAGCACCAAACCCCAGAAATAGAAAGGCAATTGGTAATCAATATAAACTTGATCATTAATCAGTTGACCACAAAGCTTCCAGGGCAATGCGTCCCCTTTTCCTTAAGGAAAAGTTTAAGTAATGAAGCTTTCGAGGAAAAAATTGCAGGGCTGGGGTGAACTAAAATACACCCACTATGTTTGAGTCGATTTAGACTCATGGTGACCAGCGTCAAACGGCCCCATAGAATTGTCCCAGCTGTAAATGTTTACCTAAGCAGCCGCCCATGCTGTTCTTGCATGGAACAGCTGGTGGGTTAGACCCACCGACGTCAGTTAGCAGCCAAGAGCTTCTTCAATACTGGACTGGTTCACACTGCTCAGCCTGCTGTCTCTTAAGGGAGTTTGGTTTGCTTTGGTGGCATACCCAGCTACAATGTGACAGGCAGATGAAGGTCCGGAGAGAATTTAAAGTGCGCCGAGTCACGAATGAGGCAAAGTTCAGATGGGAGAGAGGTGCACCCAGAAAGCAAACCCAGGCGCTGTCCATGAGTGATTGCCTGTGTGTGGGGGGATAAGTGACGGAAATCTGAGGAGCCCCACAGAGAAGTAGGGGTTATCAGCATACTGGGAGAGATTTTTCAAGAAGGGGTGGACCCAGTGGGCTTTGAAGGTGGGTAACGAAAGGAGAAGGAAGCATGGTTATGAAAGCTTGATCCTTATTACTTGTGGTAGTCGCATGATTTCATGTCAACTTGAAGATGTGTAAAAGTACAGGGGCACGTCTAACCTGTCTATCAGGTCACAGCCTGATGGTGACTCCTATGGCCTTTTTATAAGGAGGGCTCTGGGAACCTCCCTTTCTATCTCGGGCTTCACCGTCCTGCCGGCTGACCCCGGTTTCTGCCAGGGCCCTGGCACCCCCTGACTCATTGCACCCCCTGACTCTGCACCCACCAAACTGTGATCTTCCTGCACTCTGCAGCATTGCTCTGACTGCGTGAGTCTGAAGAGGAACTGATGAACTAGTGTCAGACTTACAGACTTGAGTTGAATGAGACTGGGATGTTTTCTTGATACATGATTATTTCTTGATATAAAGATATTTCTTACACATGTATGAGTATCCCTAGATTTGTTTCTCTAGTCAACCTGGCCTACCTAACACATTAATCATCTCCATTCTCTAGAGATTATTTATTGATAGATCTGGGAGCAAATGTCAGGCTTGGGTTTTGTTTAGTCTTTGCTACTATTTATGACAGCCAAGATAATATATGTGTTTAGGCAGTGTGTTTTACAGGCTGGCTTGAGGATAAAATAAGATTAAGTACGGGAACCCAGTAAGTGGAAGTTCTACACACATGCCAGGTCTGGTCCTTATTTGTTGTCTCTGATGCTCTCGGCATCTTGCCTAATCCTGGTAGCCTAACTCCACTTTCCGGGCTGCATATGGTGAACCCCAGATCTTCTGACTGAAGACTGTTCTGGCAGGGCCAGGCTGCAGCTATGGGACATGAGCACCCCAGAAGCAGCCTATAATCAGTGCTCCCCGGGACCCTGGGGATAATACTCATTCCCTTGTCCTAGTTGAGATGAGCCGCTCTGTTCTATGCAGAATGAAGCCCCAGCTGCCACGGGAGTAACGTGGTTTATAATGAACTTCTTATGGGCTTCGTCCCTGACCTTCATACTTACAGCTCTCCTGGCCAGGTTCCCAGGATCACCTTACAAATCAACTCCTTGCACTCGAATCATAAGACCTGCTTCAGGCAGAGCCCAGATAAACATACTGTCACCTTTATTAATCACAGAATTATGCATATTTTCTAATACAATATTTCCTCAAAATTATCTAAAGGGGCCCTGCTCATGTATATAAACCCATGTTGACTGATTAACCATGGGCTCTCGGAAGTGTTTCTAGATTTCAGGGAGATATGGTAAGCAGCCCTCTCTTGGTCTCCTTACCACTGCATCTGATTTCTCCAATCTCTACTTCACCTCACTCCCAACTGAGACGACCACGTCGTTGAAAGGGGGCCTTTGTCACACTAAGCCTTTCCTATAAGTCCCTAGCACAGAAAGAATGCCCAACGAATGCTTTCTAGATAGGATGGTGTTAAGCAGTTGAAACAGTCACTTGTCCAAAGGAAATCTAATCCTGGTGTCTTTCCCTGATTTCCGATTGATGCAAGTCCAATTCCCAAAGCCAGAGTAATTCACAAGGGCCTGAGATGGGCTTGGTGATTTGATTTATGCTGTTGTCCCACCCGCTGAGTAACCTTTCCAAGGGTCTTATGATAACCCTCTCCTTGACCAGTTTCACATCCCCCTGAGAAGCCTTCTAATCTTCAGCAAAAACCCTGGGTCCATGAGAAGATGGCACTTTCTCTGAAATTGGGGCTTGAGACCCCTGGTGATGGATAGACAGGCGTGTGAATTGGCAGGTGGCGTGGTGGGTTGCTGCCCCGCAGTCTAAGGCCAAAGCCCGAATCCTCTGGGCACCAAGTCTATCAGTGATGATGAGAACCACTTCCTCTGCTGCCCACAGCCTGGTCTGCTCTGGAACAATCAGATGTCTACACTGCTGCACCCTATGGGCCGCAGTCAGACCACTGAAGGGCTGGCTCCTCCGGGGGATATGGTCAGCAAAGGAGGCCACTGAGCCAGGCTGGCTCCTGGAGCTCAGTGAACCTATTCTCAGAGGTGAAACACTGCTACTGGGTCAGGCCACAGTGCTCAGCAGAGCTGGAGAACGCTCCCTGTGCTTCTATTTCTGGTTCGTAGAAATGCCAGTCCTGCAAGGTAGGCTCTTTGTAAACCAGGCCACATTTTGTGAGAGAACTACAGACCATGCTGCCGCCCTACAGTGCGTCCCACGGGCTCCCTGCACCAATCTTGGCAGGTCCCAAATTGGACAGACAGATGCTTCCCTCAACCTCTCTGCCAATTCGGCTCCTACAGATTCGTACAGATTCATACAGATTCGTACAGATCATCTGCGAAGGCAGCAGGGCCAATGTAAGGACGGCCTCCAGGAATTGACCACTGAGGCATGCCCACTGGCTGCCATGAAAGAGGAGGAGTGAAGTGGAGAGGGTACACCCATCCTCCAGCTTCTGGCTTCCAAAGTGAGGCCCTGGGACACTGCCCAGCAAGTGGCAAGCCCCACCTTAAGTACCATGTCGTGTCAGAGACGGGGACCGGGAGCGCACGATCGGCATAGATAGAGCAGCAGGGCCTGTGCAGACATAGGTTGGCCCCAAACTGCCCGTTTGGCCTCAAGAGGCATGGAGCTGATTGCGCCCAACCAGCAGGTCTGCGATTCTGGAGCCAGGAGCAGACACCACAGTAGGCATAGTGAAGGCAGCAGCCGACCATGTAGACGAGTTCGAATGCAGCCTTCTCCTCTTTTCAAACCTCACACACTTGTGAGCAGTCATCCAGCATATGCGGAGCACACAGCCATCTGCCGTGATGCCCAAGTATGGGTTGTGAGTGATGAGGAAGGAGGAGTCATACCAAGCGATGCCCCCATCCGATACAAGGCGGCTTTCAGTCTGAGCAGCGAGTGTTTGGGTGGTGACCATGGTTAACAGCCTGGATGCACCTAAAAGCTGGAGGTTCATGTCTTCCCATAGGTGCCTAGGAAGAAAGGTCTGGCAATCTCCTGAAAACTCCAAGGAGCACAATTCTACTGTGACACAGAGGAAATCCGCATGGGTCACAGAAGACTTGGTGGCGACTGGTTTTGTTAAGACTGAGTGGAGGGGGAAATACCGTGCTTGCTTTGCCTTTAAAATGAACCCGTGAGGAGCCAACAGCACAAGATGGCAGGAGAACTGGGGTGCTAAGGTCCAACTTCATGCTCCCTTTTGCTGTGTAACTTTAAGTTTGGAAGACCAGGAGAGAGAAAGGCATCCAAACTCCGAATAAAATGGAAAACTGTCTCTCGTGACTCTGGTCAGGAGAACGGGGCTACCGTGTAGACATGTGGAGAAGGGACCTTTTGGATGATTTCAATCAAATTCTCCCCCAAGAAAGAAATCCCCTGTGCAGCATTTTGCCGAGTGTCCCTCCCTCAGAGAGCGGGAGAACAACGGAGGCTTTCTGCTCTCATCAAGAGTTAGTCTGGGAAGCCCGGGGGCTATTCTACTCTGTCCTGCAGGGTCTCCATCCGTCACAATGGGCCCAATGGCCGTGAGTTAGGTTTGGGTCTTTTGCTACCTCAGATGAGCATGTGGAGGAGGCGGGCCCTCAGCGGAGGGCTGCTTGCAGCGTGAAGTGGGAAAGCAGGCCATGAACCAGCAAGCTGAAGGTGTCCACCTGGCTTCTGAAGAGGCCAGATGGAGACACACAGCCAGCCTGCCTGGCACAGGAAACAATCCTGCCTCCTGCCACAGGACTCTAGAAGGGTCCACACTGACCAGGCACCTGCTCAGGGCTTCTGTCCTCAGGGCCAGAGCAAAGGAGGAGGCAGGCATGGAGAAAACCAGGATGTTCCCCATGGGGCTAGGCTTCCTCCTGTCCTCGTATCCCACTTCTGGTGGACATGAGTCCTGGAAGGGATGTAAGCGCTTGTCACCTTTGGGAAAGTTGTCGGGTCCTGCTAGACTGCCTCCTGCTCACCCACTCCACTCCACTCCACTCCAGGCCCAACCTCCGTTTCATTTCTTCCCCAATGTGGATGAGGGCATATCCTACTGGGCGCTGCCAGATGGGTGCTGCCTCTGAATGAGAATACAAATGCCATACTGGTCAACTCTGCTTTCTTGGGATGCTGTGCAGCAAATCCTTCAAAGACAGATGATGGTGGTCCTTTGGGAGGTGGCTCATTCCACCTGCTGACTGCCTAGGTCCTGGGGATGGGGGTTCACCTTGGGAGACCAGATACTGCTCACCCCAATCTCTGAGCACCCTTCCACCCTTAATAACCAAAGCTGAAAACGACAGCACCCTGCTCTGTCTGTCCAGGGCAACACATGCCAGCATATGCATTAACAAATTCCCCCAGAATCCCTAACAGGTACATCTTTGTTCACCGAGTGAAATTTGATATAAATTGTAGCTTTTCAGGAAGGCTCTGTCAAAAGGATAATATATCATGGAATAGCGGATACAAGTTCAAAAGTACATATAATAATATAATTAAGATCGCTTGACAAGAATGTATTTTAAAAGTATAAAATACCTGCAGGTATAATAGCTTCATAAAGTCTGTCAGATTTACTTCTGCTGTGAAGAAATTTAAAATGTTTTACTTTAATGTGATGCAAATGAAGGCTGAGGTATGCGTATAACACAGTCCTTAAAATATAGGTAGGGAAAAAAAATGAAAGTCAGATTCAGGCCAAACAAGACATTCAACTTTGCAGGGGCCTGGGTAATAGATTAAGCCAATGGACTAGGGAGGGATGCTGGGCTGTTGGGAGAAAACACCAATTTCACGTTTCCCTCCCTTGTTGGCTAAAGAAAAGCGTTTTTATTCAAAATTAATGATTCCCTCTGTACGTTTTTCTTCTGTTCAAAAGGTTCGAGCATAATTCTTGTTAAAAGCAAAAACAATTTTTATGTAATTACCAGCCCACAGAAATGGCTTTTCAGTGTACTACGGTGAGGAGTGACTCACACCCAGACAGAGCCCCCGGGACTCTCCGTGCATTAAAAGCCGGCTGCCTCCTGGAAAGCTGGGGTCAAAGTATATCTAGGCTCATCCATTCCCTGAGTACCAGGGGCCCTGACGTGGCTACCGTCTGTCTGTATGGGCAGACGTGGTTTTACAATCAAAGAAACCGTTTGTTCGTTTCTTCTTTAAGTCGATTCCATTGAGTCCAGCGAGAGTCGAGCTGCACTCCCCAGGTTTCAGAGGCCATGACTTTCAAGTAGATTGCCAGGCCTTTCTTTCTCGGTACCTTAGAACCTCCTATCTTCCAGGGAACAGTGGAGCCCTACTGACATGCAACAATCAATAGGGTATAAAATGACCCAAGGGTGGGTATTAGAGATGAATCCCATTAGTGTGGTACCCACGCAAAGGGCTCCCAGACCAGCCCCTGTCACCCCACCCCCACCCAAAGAACCCCATTTCTTTAGCTAGGGTGTTTGTACTATCAAGATGAGTCCTTCACAGCCTTTCATTTCTCTTTGCTGTGAGCTCTGAGCATCAAGGTGACAAAGGATACCTTTCTCCAGTCATTGCAATCATTCCACCTTTGGGCTTTATAGCATCTGCCGGGCCTTCGTTTCATCCTTACAGGCCCTGAGTGGCACAAGTAGTTGAACATTTCCTACCGCCCCCAAAGCTGGCAGTTCAAACCCACCCAGATGCAGCTTGGAAGACCGGCCACTTCCTTAGAAGCCTTATGGAGAAATTCTCTCTGCACACGTGGGGTCCCCACATGTGTTAGAACCAACTTGATGGTAATTGTGGTGGTCAGATGATCCATGTCAACTAGACCCTCCTGGCGAGGGGTGGAGTCAGACTTGTCAGTCAGGTCACAGCCTGATGCTGTGCGGCCTTCTCTTGAGGCCCGGAAAACCCTGTACCCTCCTCCTCTTCTCTCTGCCACTAACCCTGAGGGCTGCAGAGCCCTGCCGTGTTTGCCCTCACCAGATCCACAGGACTCAGCACCCACTGGCCTGCGACTGGCCTGCGACCGTCCTGCAGTCTGTATGTTTGCGTGGCTGAAGAGGGCCGGATGGACTAGAATCGGATTTAGCGACTTGAGTTGCATGGGGCTGGGATACTTTCCTGATATGTAATTACTTCTTGGTATGCATTTCTTTCTTGATATGTAATTACTTCTCGGTGTGCATTTCTTTCTTGTATGAGTGCCACTGGGTTTGTTTCTCTGGCCAACTCAGCCGAGCCCAGTAACCAACAACAGCAGCTTGGTTCTCTTCTGCTCAAACCCAACTATCATGAACGAGCTACCTGGCCTTCAAGAACCAGTCTTCTCTGACCTTAATCATGGTTCAGACTGAGGGTCAGAGTTTAAGGTCGGGTCAAAAACCCTTTCGTTTGAGCCACAACAGGCCACCACGATACTGAGCTCTCTGCCTCTGCTTACGAGCAAGGCTGGGTTTGGGGTTAGGAAACAGAAGGGGAAGGCTTTCAATAA